>NW_025721159.1:0-300000 GCF_922984935.1 Meles meles | reverse complement strand
GGGCAGGCCTGGGCGCTCGCTCGGGGGTCCCCGGACATCTCCGGTGCAGTGCCCTGAGACTGCCGGTGCTGGGTCGCCTCAGACCAGCCCGGGAGGCCAGCCGGGGGGCCCCTAGGCCAGGCAGGGAGGCGCCAGGCCAGGAGATCCGGACGAGCCGCTCCCGGTCCCAGTGTGGGGAGCCCGGGCCGAGGCTGCTCCCCCAACGGAGGAGGACCTGGGCCCAGGGAGCTGAGTGGGGACAGGGCACAATGAGCCCAAGCTGGGCAGAGAGCTCCGGGGGGGGGGGGGGCTTGACCTCCGGCCCACTGGGAGACCACATCCCCCCCACAGGGCTCGGTCCCCTGGCGGGGGAAGGTGGTCGTCAGGATGTCCAGGCTCCCGGGCTGCACGGCCGGCAGCCGCTGGCTGGAGTGGGAGGAGGCACGGCTGGCGCAGGAGAGAGCCCTCGGCAGAGAGGAGGGGGCAGGTGCTCCCGCGGCGGCAGGTGCCCGAGGGTGGGCGGCGCGCGCCGGCCTCCGCCGGAAGGCAGAGCCACGCCAGCCCCGGTGCCCCGAGGCCTAGGCCGAGACCCTCTCCAGCATTGGCCACCGCACCCTCTTGTCTCCACCGACAACCCCACTGTGCCGGGTCTCGGCCGCTTGCTGTCTTTGCACCGCACTTGCCATCCTGCCTTGACCGAGCGGCTACCCTCTGTGGACTGAGGTCCAAAACAAGGACCAGAGGGGCCTGGGGGTATCCACGACCTCGCTCAGCCGGTGAGGGACCGGGCGGCCACCATGCCCCAGCTCCCCCTCTGCTTCTGCCTGGAGTCCTGCCCCGGCTTCCTCGGAAGGAGGAACCCCCAGCACCGTGAGTTTGGGCCCCTCTTCCCACGGCGGGCTCTTCACCCACGGCCCCCTCTGCCGCCCTCCCTGCATCGACTATGCCGACAACAAGGACGAAGAAGTGGACGGGACGGCGTGGGAGGACCCCCGCACCCACGGCGGATGGCGGCTCCGAGGATGGGCTCATCCTCAGCTGTGCTCCCGGGAGCCCGGAGCCCGAGGGCACAAGGCCTCCCGCTGCACAAGAAACGATCTCCCGTGGGAGCCGCGGGTCCCCCGGGCTCCGAGCAGGAACCGGAGCTGCCCACATGCGTCCTGCCAAGGAAGGATCAGCCCGGGCTCGCCGGCCCCGTGGCCACAAGGCTCCTCCTGCCCGCCGGTCCTCCGTGTGGGCTGGTTCACCTTCCCCTCAGCAGGGATGGCCAGGCCCTGGCCTAGCTCGGTCCCCTCCCCCGAAGCACCCCACACACACCCTGGCCGCTGCCGGGTCCGGAACCCCGTTCCCATCGGGCCCCGTGCACGCCCGCACCCACGCAGGGACACACCCACGCACGCGCAGCCCACGACGAGTCCCTCGACCCGTCGTGGGAACAGATGCTCGCTGACGGTCTCGAGGTTCCTGAAGAACCCCGTCGCTCCTGCCCAGGAACTGCCTCCTGCCACGGCATCCCCGTGAGAACCCTCCTGGCACAGACCACGTGGCTGAAACGCACACGCTGAGCACACCCCGGGTCGGACAGGGCGTGGACCCACGGGAACACACACGCAGCTGTGAGTGGGAACCTGGGAGTCTCCTCGGGAGGATCTCCCGAGCCGGACCCATGCTGACTCCCTGACCGCCCCCCACCCCATTGCACACGCGGGTGCATGCCCAACACCGACGGGCCCCTGCATGCGGGCAGGGCTCAGCGCGGTGGCCTGCTGCCATCAGCACCACCGAAACAAGTCCGATGTGTGGGGGCCACTGTCTGGACGCGGCATGGGGTGAGGGGTGAGCACGGAGCGGCTGGGGGAGGGGCCCTCGGGGACTCGGGTGTGAGGAGGAAGTCGGGGCAGGGGTCCCCAGGAAGCGGTGACTTCACTTCCCTGACCACAGAGCCCAACAGAATTGGAACCCACGTCACCAGGCACCCACATTCCAGGGACGCCCCCCTGCGCAGCTCGTTGCTTTGGACATCGTCCAACCGACACCATGTTCGCATGCTGCCTCCCAAACTCGGGACGGTGGAGACGGAGGACAGCGCGCCCGGCTACCACTTCCCCGCGCTCTGGAGGTCCTCTCAGGGCTGCCTGACGCCTCTGGCCTTTCGGCCGAAAGGAGACTAAGGTGACACCGGGAGGCCAGAGCCGGCCGCCCAGCCCCACACGCTCGCATCGACGGGCGCAGCCACGGGTCCCCTCAACTGCTGGGCTTGTGTGTGTAAGTGTCTTTGTGTGTGTGTGTGTGTGTGTGTGTGTGTGTCTGAGAGCGTGCCTGTGCAGGTATGTGTCTGGAAGGAGGGCTCACGTGCGGTGGGGCCTTCCTGAGCAGGAGCAGGTGGATGAGGGCTAAGATGCCCGGTGGGCAGGTCGCGGTCAAGGTGAAGGCTGGCTGGGTGGGACAGGTGTGGGGGATGTGAGCTCCTGGCCAGGGTCGATCCCCAGAGCCCTGCAGGTGTGGGTCCCGGGACCGGGGGTAGGGCTGGGCAGGCACAGGTCTGGGGCCCATGTGGGAGCAGCAGGGGGACCGGGCAAGAGGAGAGTGGGGTCGGCCGGGCGGGGCTGGGATGGCTCCGGGCCAGCGACCGGTCCCTGTCTTTGCAGAAGGCCACGGAGGAAGAGACGAGGCAGGCGGCCACCACCTCCTCCCTGACCCAGGAGTCCGCAGGCCCAGGAAAGGCTTCCGAGCCTGCCAGGCCACCTGCGGAAGCCGAGCCCCAGGGTGAGAAGGCGGGGCGGGGCTGGGTGCCTGGGTGTGTGCGGGGACGGGTCGGTGCTGGGCCCACAGGGACAAGCCCCACAGGCTGGTGCGGGGCCAGGAGCAAGGACTGGGCTCAGAGCACCCAGCGGGGACACTGCCCTCGGGGAGCCATCCCGCTGAGGGTTCCTTCCCTGGCTGCGGCCTCTCCGCGACGCCCCGCCTGGGTCCTGGGGGCGCCAAGGCACATGCAGAGGCAGGCAAGCGCGGGACCTTCTCTCCTCTCACAGCTGCTCCTGGCAAGGAGCTCGGGCCCCTCCTGACATCAGCAGGAGCTGGGGATTGGGAGACGGTGCCTGCCGCCTCCTCAGCCGGGGACCCGCCGCCAGCAGGTGACCAGGAACCGGGCCCCGCGGAGCCTGACGCTGCCCAGGAAGAGCTGCGGCCTGCTCCTGCCCCAGGCCGTGCTCCTGCTCCTGCTCCTCTCAGGATCCTGCGCCTTCCCCCGTCCCCGCCCGGGCCCCTCATCCTGCCACAGGCCCAGGTCCTGCCCTGCATCCTGCACCAGCCAGCACCACCGCACCTGAGCCAGCTGCAAACCCTGCCGCTGCCCCTGCCCCGTCCCCTGCCCCGGCCTTGGCCACGGCCCCTTCCCCGGCCTGCGCCCCTCTTACTGCCCCACACCCAGCCCCTGCCCCAGCCCCTGCAAGGACTGATTCTCCTTGCCTGGCCCCTGCCCCTTCGCCTGCCACGGAGACAGCTGCTGCCCCTTCCCCTGCCCGTGCCTCTGCCCTTCTTCTTGCCCCACACCCAGCTCGTGTATCTGATCCTGCCCCTTCGCCTGCCCCGACCCAGGCCACGGACACCTCCCCTGTCCCCGCCTGTACCCCTGATCCTGACCCAGTCCCGGCTCGGGCCCTGGATCCTGCGCCAGCCATCGCCGGGACACCTCTCCCAGCTCCAGCCCCTTCCACGGCCCCTTCCCTTGCCCCTGCCAGGATCCCTGCCCCTTGGCCTGCCCCTGCCTCTGCCCCTGCCAGGACCCCTACCCCTTCACCTGCCTGTGACCCTGCTCCTGCCCCAGACCCAGCTCCTGCCCCTTCTCCAAACCCCGCCAGGACCACTGGCCACTCCCCTGCCCCTGCCTCTGCCCTCTTTCCTGCCCCAGGCCCAGTTCCTACCCGGGATCCTGCCCCTGCCCCTGCCCCTGGCCCTGCCCCTGCCCATGCCCATGCCATTGCCTCTGCCCCGATTCCTGCCCCACACGCATGTCCTGCACCTCTTCCTGCCCCTGCCCCTTTCCCTGCCTGGAAGACTGCCCCTTCCCGTGTTCCTCCCTGGGTCCCTGTTCCTGCTCCAGACCCCACCCGTCCTCCTGCTCCTGCCCCTGCCCCTGCCGCTTGCCCACCCCCTTCCCCTGCCCCTCCAAGGACCACTGGCCCTTCCCTTGCCCCTCTCAGGGCCCCTCTGTCTTCGCCTCTCCCTGCCTGGGCCCCTGCTCCTGCCCAAGACCCAGGTCCTGCCCCTGCTCCTGCCCCTTCTCCTGCTCCTGCCTGGGTCCCTCTTGCTGCTCCACACCCAGGCCCTGCCGCTTCCCCGGCCTCGGCCAGGACCGCTGCCCCTCCCTTTGCCCCTCACAGGGCCACTGTCTCTTCCCCTGCCTCTCCCTGTTCCCACCGGACACCTGTTCCAGCCCCACACCCAGCTCCTGCCCCTTGCTCCTGCCCTTTCCCCTGGCCCTGCCTGCACTCCTCTTCCTGGCCCTGACCCAGCTCCAGCCCTGCATGCTGCAGCGGCCGCTCCTGCTGACCCTTTCCGTCCCCTTGCTCCTGCTCCTGCCCCGGTCCCAGCTCTTGCAGCAGGCCCAGCTCCTGTGCCGGCCCCTGTCCCAACACCTGCCCCTACACCTGCTCCTGCGGGGCTCCCAGAGCCCCATCCAGAGGCCCCCGCCCTGCGGGGAGAGCTCCCTGGACGGGTACCCTCTGTTCCATGCCCCGACCCCGATGGCCCGCCGCCACGGTTCATCCCCTCCGCCTGGGTTCTTTCTCTCTGCTTCGGTCTCACCATCATCCTAGCTTTGCATGCCCTCGACGCTCTCGCCTATCTCTCTTAAATAAAATGCATCGTTTTTCCGTGGAACCCGTGCTCAACCCTAAGTCCGTCCCCGGCTGCGCCGCCCCACCCGCCCCCCCCCCCCACCGCCCCCAACAGCCCAGAACATCGCTGTGGAACAACTCCTTCCCCGAAGGGGACCCTGAGCCCAAGCCCTCCCTGCCCATTGCTCCCCCAGTCGGCCCCTCGCCACGCCTCAGCTGATTTCTCTCTCCCTTCCTTCCCCTGTTCTGGACGTTTCTGGGAGGGGGATCACTCTGGAGGTGCCCGGGTGTCTGCCCACCTCTTTTCAAAGGGGACTGGGTTTTGTCCTGGGCGTCTTGGACATGGAACTTGCCCCCTGCCATACCGAAAACCCCGAAGGGTTCTAGAGGAGACGGGATCACGGAGGCCCCTTGAGTGCAGAGGGGTCCAAGGTCGGGGCCGTGACCCCTGTTCCCGCCGGGACACCACAGCCTGACCCCAGATGCGACCCGGCAGCTTCCTCCCGGGGCCTGCACACACACCAGGGCGAGGCACACAGCTGGAAGACACACCCCACACGGCATACCCATCGCTCACAACCCAAGGCCAGAGAAAGCTCTCCCCGGCCTCTGGTGCCCCCCAGGCTCCAAGGCACCGGGTCCCACAACGACACAGACCGAAAGCATGCCAGGTGGATGGGGAGGGGGCTGCGGGGGGCCGGCGGCGTACAGGCCACGCGGGGAGCCCGTGTCAGCGATGCGGGAGCTCCCCGGGAAGGCCTCTGGCCAAGGAAACCCTACGGAGGCAGCGCGCGTCCCCCTCAGACCGGCCGGTGTCTGGCCTGAGGACCAGCAGCCCTGGGGAGAACGTGCCGACACGGAGGTCCAGGGCACGTCCCCCGGAGAGAAGGGGGACGGGCACCCCTGTCTGGGACCACAGCGGGCAGCACCCATCCCAGCCCGCAGGGGCACCCATCACCTAGCAGTGCTCGTCCGGGGACTCAGCCCGCCACCTCTGGCACGGTGTTTCACGCCAGAAGGGAGAGAGCAGGGTGAGGCAGTCGGGGAGCGCTCATGCCCAGGGACGTGGACGCCGTCCTCGGTCCCAGTGCTCAGGTGACAACGTCCTGGAGCTAACCGTCCCAGTCTCCTCCGGGGCACCGGATCCGGGAAGCCCCTCCTGAGAGCCCTCCTGCCCCCCCTGCTCCTGGGAACAGTCACAATTGGTGGACGAGGAGGTGGACAGGGTCCAGGATGGCAGAAGGCCATCCAGGATGGCCCAGGAGGAGGAAGGGCAGGACGGCGAGGACAGATGCACCTGCCCTGAGCCACCATCCAGGGTCTGGCCGGGGATGCCCTCGCACCTCCCTCCACCCAAGGACTCCAGAGGCATGGGCCGCACTCCTGGGCTTTCACGGCCTCCCTCCCTCATGCCTTCAGTCCCTCAGTCCTTCCTTCCCTCCCTCCTGCCCTCCCTCCCCCTCTAGGCCTTCCTCTTCTTTCCCTCCCTCCTTTCCTCCCTCTCCCCCAGCTTGACTCCCTCCATTCCTCCCTCACCCAGCAGAGGCTCTGGGGTCCCAGCAGGGAAGTGAGCCCTGGGGCTTCATCCGGGAGCAGCCCCAACCACATGGTCCCTGTCCCCGGGGCACTCACGGTCACTGTGGGCGCTGACGGGGCCCGGTCCTCAGGTTGAGCAGCGGGATGGCCACTTGGAATCCGCTGCGGAACACGGGGGCCGGCTGCACAGAGGGCGGAAGAGAACGAGGCTTAGCACTGCCTCCAGAAACATCGAGTCCTCCACGTGACGCCCTGGGCGTCCTCGTGGCCCACCGGCCCCAATCCCCCGAAGCCCCAAAGACTGCGTCGGGCCGTGTTGACTGGGGCTTTGGGGCACCGCTCTTGGGCCCCAGGAACAGCATCGCAGCCAACATCCCCAGGGCCTCCGAGTTTTCCTAAGGACCTCGCAGGTCCTCTGAGCCTGACGTCGTCCTCCTTGGGAAGCAATGTCCTGTCGACCCCCGTGTCTGTCTCCTGCCTCTTCTGGGATCCCTCACGGCCACACCCACCACGTGGGGCTGCCATGACCAGGACACACCCTGTGCCCCGTGGCGGACGCCCGCCTCCAACGCTGGGCCCCTCACAAGCCCGGTGCGCTGGGCCAGGCCTGGGCGCTCGCTCGGGGGTCCCCGGACATCTCCGGTGCAGTGCCCTGAGCCTGCCGGCGCTGGGTCGCCTCAGACCAGCCCGGGAGGCCAGCCGGGGGGCCCCTAGGCCAGGCAGGGAGGCGCCAGGCCAGGAGGTCCGGACGAGCCGCTCCCGGGCCCAGTGTGGGGAGCCCGGGCCGAGGCTGCTCCCCCAACGGAGGAGGACCTGGGCCCAGGGAGCTGAGTGGGGACAGGGCACAATGAGCCCAAGCTGGGCAGAGAGCTCCGGGGGGGGGGGGTGCCTTGACCTCGGGCCCACTGGGAGACCACATCCCCCCCACAGGGCTCGGTCCCCTGGCGGGGGAAGGTGGTCGTCGGGATGTCCAGGCTCCCGGGCTGCACGGCCGGCAGCCGCTGGCTGGCATGGGAGGACGCACGGCTTGCGCAGGAGAGAGCCCTCGGCAGAGAGGAGGGGGCAGGTGCTCCCGCGGCGGCAGGTGCCCGAGGGCGGGCGGCGCGCGCCGGCCTCCGCCGGAAGGCAGAGCCACGCCAGCCCCGGTGCCCCGAGGCCAAGGCCGAGACCCTCTCCAGCATTGGCCACCGCACCCTCTTGTCTCCACCGACAACCCCACTGTGCCGGGTCTCGGCCGCTTGCTGTCTTTGCACCGGACTTGCCATCCTGCCTTGACCGAGCGGCTACCCTCTGTGGACTGAGGTCCAAAACAAGGACCAGAGGGGCCTGGGGGTATCCATGACCTCGCTCAGCCGGTGAGGGACCGGGCGGCCACCATGCCCCAGCTCCCCCTCTGCTTCTGCCTGGAGTCCTGCCCCGGCTTCCTCGGAAGGAGGAACCCCCAGCACCGTGAGTGTGGGCCCCACTTCCCAGGCCGGGCTCTTCACCCACGGCCCCCTCTGCCGCCCTCCCTGCATCGACTATGCCGACAACAAGGACGAAGATGTGGACGGGACGGCGTGGGAGGACCCCCGCACCCACGGCGGATGGCGGCTCCGAGGATGGGCTCATCCTCAGCTGTGCTCCCGGGAGCCCGGAGCCCGAGGGCACAAGGCCTCCCGCTGCACAAGAAACGATCTCCCGTGGGGGCCGCGGGTCCCCTGGGCTCCGAGCAGGAACCGGAGCTGCCCACATGCGTCCTGCCAAGGAAGGATCAGCCCGGGCTCGCCGGCCCCATGGCCACAAGGCTCCTCCTGCCCGCCGGTCCTCCGTGTGGGCTGGCTCACCTTCCCCTCAGGAGGGATGGCCAGGCCCTGGCCTAGCTCGGTCCCCTCCCCCGAAGCACCCCACACACACCCTGGCCGCTGCCGGGTCCGGAACCCCGTTCCCATCGGGCCCCGTGCACGCCCGCACCCACGCAGGGACACACCCACGCACGCGCAGCCCACGACGAGTCCCTCGACACGTCGTGGGAACAGATGCTCGCTGACGGTCTCGAGGTTCCTGAAGAACCCCGTCGCTCCTGCCCAGGAACTGCCTCCTGCCACGGCATCCCCGTGAGAACCCTCCTGGCACAGACCACGTGGCTGAAACGCACACGCTGAGCACACCCCGGGTCGGACAGGGCGTGGACCCACGGGAACACACACGCAGCTGTGAGTGGGAACCTGGGAGTCTCCTCGGGAGGATCTCCCGAGCCGGACCCATGCTGACTCCCTGACCGCCCCCCACCCCATTGCACACGCGGGTGCATGCCCAACACCGACGGGCCCCTGCATGCGGGCAGGGCTCAGCGCGGTGGCCTGCTGCCATCAGCACCACCGAAACAAGTCCGATGTGTGGGGGCCACTGTCTGGACGCGGCATGGGGTGAGGGGTGAGCACGGAGCGGCTGGGGGAGGGGCCCTCGGGGACTCGGGTGTGAGGAGGAAGT
Organism: Meles meles; assembly: GCF_922984935.1. NCBI lineage: Eukaryota > Metazoa > Chordata > Mammalia > Carnivora > Mustelidae > Meles > Meles meles. Next base: position 291,175 of record NW_025721159.1, on the reverse strand, counting down.
CGGGGCAGGGGTCCCCAGGAAGCGGTGACTTCACTTCCCTGACCACAGAGCCCAACAGAATTGGAACCCACGTCACCAGGCACCCACATTCCAGGGACGCCCCCCTGCGCAGCTCATTGCTTTGGACATCGTCCAACCGACACCATGTTCGCATGCTGCCTCCCAAACTCGGGACGGTGGAGACGGAGGACAGCGCGCCCGGCTACCACTTCCCCGCGCTCTGGAGGTCCTTTCAGGGCTGCCCGACGCCTCTGGCCTTTCGGCCGAAAGGAGACTAAGGTGACACCGGGAGGCCAGAGCCGGCCGCCCAGCCCCACACGCTCGCATCGACGGGCGCAGCCACGGGTCCCCTCAACTGCTGGGCTTGTGTGTGTAAGTGTCTGTGTGTGTGTGTGTGTGTGTGTGTGTGTGTGTGTGTGTCTGAGAGCGTGCCTGTGCAGGTATGTGTCTGGAAGGAGGGCTCACGTGCGGTGGGGCCTTCCTGAGCAGGAGCAGGTGGATGAGGGCTAAGATGCCCGGTGGGCAGGTCGCGGTCAAGGTGAAGGCTGGCTGGGTGGGACAGGTGTGGGGGATGTGAGCTCCTGGCCAGGGTCGATCCCCAGAGCCCTGCAGGTGTGGGTCCCGGGACCGGGGGTAGGGCTGGGCAGGCACAGGTCTGGGGCCCATGTGGGAGCAGCAGGGGGACCGGGCAAGAGGAGAGTGGGGTCGGCCGGGCGGGGCTGGGATGGCTCCGGGCCAGCGACCGGTCCCTGTCTTTGCAGAAGGCCACGGAGGAAGAGACGAGGCAGGCGGCCACCACCTCCTCCCTGACCCAGGAGTCCGCAGGCCCAGGAAAGGCTTCCGAGCCTGCCAGGCCACCTGCGGAAGCCGAGCCCCAGGGTGAGAAGGCGGGGCGGGGCTGGGTGCCTGGGTGTGTGCGGGGACGGGTCGGTGCTGGGCCCACAGGGACAAGCCCCACAGGCTGGTGCGGGGCCAGGAGCAAGGACTGGGCTCAGAGCACCCAGCGGGGACACTGCCCTCGGGGAGCCATCCCGCTGAGGGTTCCTTCTCTGGCTGCGGCCTCTCCGCGACGCCCCGCCTGGGTCCTGGGGGCGCCAAGGCACATGCAGAGGCAGGCAAGCGCGGGACCTTCTCTCCTCTCACAGCTGCTCCTGGCAAGGAGCTCGGGCCCCTCCTGACATCAGCAGGAGCTGGGGATTGGGAGACGGTGCCTGCCGCCTCCTCAGCCGGGGACCCGCCGCCAGCAGGTGACCAGGAACCGGGCCCCGCGGAGCCTGACGCTGCCCAGGAAGAGCTGCGGCCTGCTCCTGCCCCAGGCCGTGCTCCTGCTCCTGCTCCTCTCAGGATCCTGCGCCTTCCCCCGTCCCTGCCCGGGCCCCTCATCCTGCCACAGGCCCAGGTCCTGCCCTGCATCCTGCACCAGCCAGCACCACCGCACCTGAGCCAGCTGCAAACCCTGCCGCTGCCCCTGCCCCGTCCCCTGCCCCGGCCTTGGCCACGGCCCCTTCCCCGGCCTGCGCCCCTCTTACTGCCCCACACCCAGCCCCTGCCCCAGCCCCTGCAAGGACTGATTCTCCTTGCCTGGCCCCTGCCCCTTCGCCTGCCACGGAGACAGCTGCTGCCCCTTCCCCTGCCCGTGCCTCTGCCCTTCTTCTTGCCCCACACCCAGCTCGTGTATCTGATCCTGCCCCTTCGCCTGCCCCGACCCAGGCCACGGACACCTCCCCTGTCCCCGCCTGTACCCCTGATCCTGACCCAGTCCCGGCTCGGGCCCTGGATCCTGCGCCAGCCATCGCCGGGACACCTCTCCCAGCTCCAGCCCCTTCCACGGCCCCTTCCCTTGCCCCTGCCAGGATCCCTGCCCCTTGGCCTGCCCCTGCCTCTGCCCCTGCCAGGACCCCTACCCCTTCACCTGCCTGTGAACCTGCTCCTGCCCCAGACCCAGCTCCTGCCCCTTCTCCAAACCCCGCCAGGACCACTGGCCACTCCCCTGCCCCTGCCTCTGCCCTCCTTCCTGCCCCAGGCCCAGTTCCTACCCGGGATCCTGCCCCTGCCCCTGCCCCTGGCCCTGCCCCTGCCCATGCCCATGCCATTGCCTCTGCCCCGATTCCTGCCCCACACGCATGTCCTGCACCTCTTCCTGCCCCTGCCCCTTTCCCTGCCTGGAAGACTGCCCCTTCCCGTGTTCCTCCCTGGGTCCCTGTTCCTGCTCCAGACCCCACCCGTCCTCCTGCTCCTGCCCCTGCCCCTGCCGCTTGCCCACCCCCTTCCCCTGCCCCTCCAAGGACCACTGGCCCTTCCCTTGCCCCTCTCAGGGCCCCTCTGTCTTCGCCTCTCCCTGCCTGGGCCCCTGCTCCTGCCCAAGACCCAGGTCCTGCCCCTGCTCCTGCCCCTTCTCCTGCTCCTGCCTGGGTCCCACTTGCTGCTCCACACCCAGGCCCTGCCGCTTCCCCGGCCTCGGCCAGGACCGCTGCCCCTCCCTTTGCCCCTCACAGGGCCACTGTCTCTTCCCCTGCCTCTCCCTGTTCCCACCGGACACCTGTTCCAGCCCCACACCCAGCTCCTGCCCCTTGCTCCTGCCCTTTCCCCTGGCCCTGCCTGCACTCCTCTTCCTGGCCCTGACCCAGCTCCAGCCCTGCATGCTGCAGCGGCCGCTCCTGCTGACCCTTTCCGTCCCCTTGCTCCTGCTCCTGCCCCGGTCCCAGCTCTTGCAGCAGGCCCAGCTCCTGTGCCGGCCCCTGTCCCAACACCTGCCCCTACACCTGCTCCTGCGGGGCTCCCAGAGCCCCATCCAGAGGCCCCCGCCCTGCGGGGAGAGCTCCCTGGACGGGTACCCTCTGTTCCATGCCCCGACCCCGATGGCCCGCCGCCACGGTTCATCCCCTCCGCCTGGGTTCTTTCTCTCTGCTTCGGTCTCACCATCATCCTAGCTTTGCATGCCCTCGACGCTCTCGCCTATCTCTCTTAAATAAAATGCATCGTTTTTCCGTGGAACCCGTGCTCAACCCTAAGTCCGTCCCCGGCGGCGCCGCCCCACCCGCCCCCCCCCCACCGCCCCCAACAGCCCAGAACATCGCTGTGGAACAACTCCTTCCCCGAAGGGGACCCTGAGCCCAAGCCCTCCCTGCCCATTGCTCCCCCAGTCGGCCCCTCGCCACGCCTCAGCTGATTTCTCTCTCCCTTCCTTCCCCTGTTCTGGACGTTTCTGGGAGGGGGATCACTCTGGAGGTGCCCGGGTGTCTGCCCACCTCTTTTCAAAGGGGACTGGGTTTTGTCCTGGGCGTCTTGGACATGGAACTTGCCCCCTGCCATACCGAAAACCCCGAAGGGTTCTAGAGGAGACGGGATCACGGAGGCCCCTTGAGTGCAGAGGGGTCCAAGGTCGGGGCCGTGACCCCTGTTCCCGCCGGGACACCACAGCCTGACCCCAGATGCGACCCGGCAGCTTCCTCCCGGGGCCTGCACACACACCAGGGCGAGGCACACAGCTGGAAGACACACCCCACACGGCATACCCATCGCTCACAACCCAAGGCCAGAGAAAGCTCTCCCCGGCCTCTGGTGCCCCCCAGGCTCCAAGGCACCGGGTCCCACAACGACACAGACCGAAAGCATGCCAGGTGGATGGGGAGGGGGGTGCGGGGGGCCGGCGGCGTACAGGCCACGCGGGGAGCCCGTGTCAGCGATGCGGGAGCTCCCCGGGAAGGCCTCTGGCCAAGGAAACCCTACGGAGGCAGCGCGCGTCCCCCTCAGACCGGCCGGTGTCTGGCCTGAGGACCAGCAGCCCTGGGGAGAACGTGCCGACACGGAGGTCCAGGGCACGTCCCCCGGAGAGAAGGGGGACGGGCACCCCTGTCTGGGACCACAGCGGGCAGCACCCATCCCAGCCCGCAGGGGCACCCATCACCTAGCAGTGCTCGTCCGGGGACTCAGCCCGCCACCTCTGGCACGGTGTTTCACGCCAGAAGGGAGAGAGCAGGGTGAGGCAGTCGGGGAGCGCTCATGCCCAGGGACGTGGACGCCGTCCTCGGTCCCAGTGCTCAGGTGACAACGTCCTGGAGCTAACCGTCCCAGTCTCCTCCGGGGCACCGGATCCGGGAAGCCCCTCCTGAGAGCCCTCCTGCCCCCCCTGCTCCTGGGAACAGTCACAATTGGTGGACGAGGAGGTGGACAGGGTCCAGGATGGCAGAAGGCCATCCAGGATGGCCCAGGAGGAGGAAGGGCAGGACGGCGAGGACAGATGCACCTGCCCTGAGCCACCATCCAGGGTCTGGCCGGGGATGCCCTCGCACCTCCCTCCACCCAAGGACTCCAGAGGCATGGGCCGCACTCCTGGGCTTTCACGGCCTCCCTCCCTCATGCCTTCAGTCCCTCAGTCCTTCCTTCCCTCCCTCCTGCCCTCCCTCCCCTTCTAGGCCTTCCTCTTCTTTCCCTCCCTCCTTTCCTCCCTCTCCCCCAGCTTGACTCCCTCCATTCCTCCCTCACCCAGCAGAGGCTCTGGGGTCCCAGCAGGGAAGTGAGCCCTGGGGCTTCATCCGGGAGCAGCCCCAACCACATGGTCCCTGTCCCCGGGGCACTCACGGTCACTGTGGGCGCTGACGGGGCCCGGTCCTCAGGTTGAGCAGCGGGATGGCCACTTGGAATCCGCTGCGGAACACGGGGGCCGGCTGCACAGAGGGCGGAAGAGAACGAGGCTTAGCACTGCCTCCAGAAACATCGAGTCCTCCACGTGACGCCCTGGGCGTCCTCGTGGCCCACCGGCCCCAATCCCCCGAAGCCCCAAAGACTGCGTCGGGCCGTGTTGACTGGGGCTTTGGGGCACCGCTCTTGGGCCCCAGGAACAGCATCGCAGCCAACATCCCCAGGGCCTCCGAGTTTTCCTAAGGACCTCGCAGGTCCTCTGAGCCTGACGTCGTCCTCCTTGGGAAGCAATGTCCTGTCGACCCCCGTGTCTGTCTCCTGCCTCTTCTGGGATCCCTCACGGCCACACCCACCACGTGGGGCGGCCATGACCAGGACACACCCTGTGCCCCGTGGCGGACGCCCGCCTCCAACGCTGGGCCCCTCACAAGCCCGGTGCGCTGGGCCAGGCCTGGGCGCTCGCTCGGGGGTCCCCGGACATCTCCGGTGCAGTGCCCTGAGCCTGCCGGCGCTGGGTCGCCTCAGACCAGCCCGGGAGGCCAGCCGGGGGGCCCCTAGGCCAGGCAGGGAGGCGCCAGGCCAGGAGGTCCGGACGAGCCGCTCCCGGGCCCAGTGTGGGGAGCCCGGGCCGAGGCTGCTCCCCCAACGGAGGAGGACCTGGGCCCAGGGAGCTGAGTGGGGACAGGGCACAATGAGCCCAAGCTGGGCAGAGAGCTCCGGGGGGGGGGGGTGCCTTGACCTCGGGCCCACTGGGAGACCACATCCCCCCCACAGGGCTCGGTCCCCTGGCGGGGGAAGGTGGTCGTCGGGATGTCCAGGCTCCCGGGCTGCACGGCCGGCAGCCGCTGGCTGGCATGGGAGGAGGCACGGCTTGCGCAGGAGAGAGCCCTCGGCAGAGAGGAGGGGGCAGGTGCTCCCGCGGCGGCAGGTGCCCGAGGGCGGGCGGCGCGCGCCGGCCTCCGCCGGAAGGCAGAGCCACGCCAGCCCCGGTGCCCCGAGGCCAAGGCCGAGACCCTCTCCAGCATTGGCCACCGCACCCTCTTGTCTCCACCGACAACCCCACTGTGCCGGGTCTCGGCCGCTTGCTGTCTTTGCACCGGACTTGCCATCCTGCCTTGACCGAGCGGCTACCCTCTGTGGACTGAGGTCCAAAACAAGGACCAGAGGGGTCTGGGGGTATCCATGACCTCGCTCAGCCGGTGAGGGACCGGGCGGCCACCATGCCCCAGCTCCCCCTCTGCTTCTGCCTGGAGTCCTGCCCCGGCTTCCTCGGAAGGAGGAACCCCCAGCACCGTGAGTGTGGGCCCCACTTCCCAGGCCGGGCTCTTCACCCACGGCCCCCTCTGCCGCCCTCCCTGCATCGACTATGCCGACAACAAGGACGAAGATGTGGACGGGACGGCGTGGGAGGACCCCCGCACCCACGGCGGATGGCGGCTCCGAGGATGGGCTCATCCTCAGCTGTGCTCCCGGGAGCCCGGAGCCCGAGGGCACAAGGCCTCCCGCTGCACAAGAAACGATCTCCCGTGGGGGCCGCGGGTTCCCCGGGCTCCGAGCAGGAACCGGAGCTGCCCACATGCGTCCTGCCAAGGAAGGATCAGCCCGGGCTCGCCGGCCCCGTGGCCACAAGGCTCCTCCTGCCCGCCGGTCCTCCGTGTGGGCTGGCTCACCTTCCCCTCAGCAGGGATGGCCAGGCCCTGGCCTAGCTCGGTCCCCTCCCCCGAAGCACCCCACACACACCCTGGCCGCTGCCGGGTCCGGAACCCCGTTCCCATCGGGCCCCGTGCACGCCCGCACCCACGCAGGGACACACCCACGCACGCGCAGCCCACGACGAGTCCCTCGACACGTCGTGGGAACAGATGCTCGCTGACGGTCTCGAGGTTCCTGAAGAACCCCGTCGCTCCTGCCCAGGAACTGCCTCCTGCCACGGCATCCCCGTGAGAACCCTCCTGGCACAGACCACGTGGCTGAAACGCACACGCTGAGCACACCCCGGGTCGGACAGGGCGTGGACCCACGGGAACACACACGCAGCTGTGAGTGGGAACCTGGGAGTCTCCTCGGGAGGATCTCCCGAGCCGGACCCATGCTGACTCCCTGACCGCCCCCCACCCCATTGCACACGCGGGTGCATGCCCAACACCGACGGGCCCCTGCATGCGGGCAGGGCTCAGCGCGGTGGCCTGCTGCCATCAGCACCACCGAAACAAGTCCGATGTGTGGGGGCCACTGTCTGGACGCGGCATGGGGTGAGGGGTGAGCACGGAGCGGCTGGGGGAGGGGCCCTCGGGGACTCGGGTGTGAGGAGGAAGTCGGGGCAGGGGTCCCCAGGAAGCGGTGACTTCACTTCCCTGACCACAGAGCCCAACAGAATTGGAACCCACGTCACCAGGCACCCACATTCCAGGGACGCCCCCCTGCGCAGCTCATTGCTTTGGACATCGTCCAACCGACACCATGTTCGCATGCTGCCTCCCAAACTCGGGACGGTGGAGACGGAGGACAGCGCGCCCGGCTACCACTTCCCCGCGCTCTGGAGGTCCTTTCAGGGCTGCCCGACGCCTCTGGCCTTTCGGCCGAAAGGAGACTAAGGTGACACCGGGAGGCCAGAGCCGGCCGCCCAGCCCCACACGCTCGCATCGACGGGCGCAGCCACGGGTCCCCTCAACTGCTGGGCTTGTGTGTGTAAGTGTCTGTGTGTGTGTGTGTGTGTGTGTGTGTGTGTGTGTGTGTGTCTGAGAGCGTGCCTGTGCAGGTATGTGTCTGGAAGGAGGGCTCACGTGCGGTGGGGCCTTCCTGAGCAGGAGCAGGTGGATGAGGGCTAAGATGCCCGGTGGGCAGGTCGCGGTCAAGGTGAAGGCTGGCTGGGTGGGACAGGTGTGGGGGATGTGAGCTCCTGGCCAGGGTCGATCCCCAGAGCCCTGCAGGTGTGGGTCCCGGGACCGGGGGTAGGGCTGGGCAGGCACAGGTCTGGGGCCCATGTGGGAGCAGCAGGGGGACCGGGCAAGAGGAGAGTGGGGTCGGCCGGGCGGGGCTGGGATGGCTCCGGGCCAGCGACCGGTCCCTGTCTTTGCAGAAGGCCACGGAGGAAGAGACGAGGCAGGCGGCCACCACCTCCTCCCTGACCCAGGAGTCCGCAGGCCCAGGAAAGGCTTCCGAGCCTGCCAGGCCACCTGCGGAAGCCGAGCCCCAGGGTGAGAAGGCGGGGCGGGGCTGGGTGCCTGGGTGTGTGCGGGGACGGGTCGGTGCTGGGCCCACAGGGACAAGCCCCACAGGCTGGTGCGGGGCCAGGAGCAAGGACTGGGCTCAGAGCACCCAGCGGGGACACTGCCCTCGGGGAGCCATCCCGCTGAGGGTTCCTTCTCTGGCTGCGGCCTCTCCGCGACGCCCCGCCTGGGTCCTGGGGGCGCCAAGGCACATGCAGAGGCAGGCAAGCGCGGGACCTTCTCTCCTCTCACAGCTGCTCCTGGCAAGGAGCTCGGGCCCCTCCTGACATCAGCAGGAGCTGGGGATTGGGAGACGGTGCCTGCCGCCTCCTCAGCCGGGGACCCGCCGCCAGCAGGTGACCAGGAACCGGGCCCCGCGGAGCCTGACGCTGCCCAGGAAGAGCTGCGGCCTGCTCCTGCCCCAGGCCGTGCTCCTGCTCCTGCTCCTCTCAGGATCCTGCGCCTTCCCCCGTCCCTGCCCGGGCCCCTCATCCTGCCACAGGCCCAGGTCCTGCCCTGCATCCTGCACCAGCCAGCACCACCGCACCTGAGCCAGCTGCAAACCCTGCCGCTGCCCCTGCCCCGTCCCCTGCCCCGGCCTTGGCCACGGCCCCTTCCCCGGCCTGCGCCCCTCTTACTGCCCCACACCCAGCCCCTGCCCCAGCCCCTGCAAGGACTGATTCTCCTTGCCTGGCCCCTGCCCCTTCGCCTGCCACGGAGACAGCTGCTGCCCCTTCCCCTGCCCGTGCCTCTGCCCTTCTTCTTGCCCCACACCCAGCTCGTGTATCTGATCCTGCCCCTTCGCCTGCCCCGACCCAGGCCACGGACACCTCCCCTGTCCCCGCCTGTACCCCTGATCCTGACCCAGTCCCGGCTCGGGCCCTGGATCCTGCGCCAGCCATCGCCGGGACACCTCTCCCAGCTCCAGCCCCTTCCACGGCCCCTTCCCTTGCCCCTGCCAGGATCCCTGCCCCTTGGCCTGCCCCTGCCTCTGCCCCTGCCAGGACCCCTACCCCTTCACCTGCCTGTGAACCTGCTCCTGCCCCAGACCCAGCTCCTGCCCCTTCTCCAAACCCCGCCAGGACCACTGGCCACTCCCCTGCCCCTGCCTCTGCCCTCCTTCCTGCCCCAGGCCCAGTTCCTACCCGGGATCCTGCCCCTGCCCCTGCCCCTGGCCCTGCCCCTGCCCATGCCCATGCCATTGCCTCTGCCCCGATTCCTGCCCCACACGCATGTCCTGCACCTCTTCCTGCCCCTGCCCCTTTCCCTGCCTGGAAGACTGCCCCTTCCCGTGTTCCTCCCTGGGTCCCTGTTCCTGCTCCAGACCCCACCCGTCCTCCTGCTCCTGCCCCTGCCCCTGCCGCTTGCCCACCCCCTTCCCCTGCCCCTCCAAGGACCACTGGCCCTTCCCTTGCCCCTCTCAGGGCCCCTCTGTCTTCGCCTCTCCCTGCCTGGGCCCCTGCTCCTGCCCAAGACCCAGGTCCTGCCCCTGCTCCTGCCCCTTCTCCTGCTCCTGCCTGGGTCCCACTTGCTGCTCCACACCCAGGCCCTGCCGCTTCCCCGGCCTCGGCCAGGACCGCTGCCCCTCCCTTTGCCCCTCACAGGGCCACTGTCTCTTCCCCTGCCTCTCCCTGTTCCCACCGGACACCTGTTCCAGCCCCACACCCAGCTCCTGCCCCTTGCTCCTGCCCTTTCCCCTGGCCCTGCCTGCACTCCTCTTCCTGGCCCTGACCCAGCTCCAGCCCTGCATGCTGCAGCGGCCGCTCCTGCTGACCCTTTCCGTCCCCTTGCTCCTGCTCCTGCCCCGGTCCCAGCTCTTGCAGCAGGCCCAGCTCCTGTGCCGGCCCCTGTCCCAACACCTGCCCCTACACCTGCTCCTGCGGGGCTCCCAGAGCCCCATCCAGAGGCCCCCGCCCTGCGGGGAGAGCTCCCTGGACGGGTACCCTCTGTTCCATGCCCCGACCCCGATGGCCCGCCGCCACGGTTCATCCCCTCCGCCTGGGTTCTTTCTCTCTGCTTCGGTCTCACCATCATCCTAGCTTTGCATGCCCTCGACGCTCTCGCCTATCTCTCTTAAATAAAATGCATCGTTTTTCCGTGGAACCCGTGCTCAACCCTAAGTCCGTCCCCGGCGGCGCCGCCCCACCCGCCCCCCCCCCCACCGCCCCCAACAGCCCAGAACATCGCTGTGGAACAACTCCTTCCCCGAAGGGGACCCTGAGCCCAAGCCCTCCCTGCCCATTGCTCCCCCAGTCGGCCCCTCGCCACGCCTCAGCTGATTTCTCTCTCCCTTCCTTCCCCTGTTCTGGACGTTTCTGGGAGGGGGATCACTCTGGAGGTGCCCGGGTGTCTGCCCACCTCTTTTCAAAGGGGACTGGGTTTTGTCCTGGGCGTCTTGGACATGGAACTTGCCCCCTGCCATACCGAAAACCCCGAAGGGTTCTAGAGGAGACGGGATCACGGAGGCCCCTTGAGTGCAGAGGGGTCCAAGGTCGGGGCCGTGACCCCTGTTCCCGCCGGGACACCACAGCCTGACCCCAGATGCGACCCGGCAGCTTCCTCCCGGGGCCTGCACACACACCAGGGCGAGGCACACAGCTGGAAGACACACCCCACACGGCATACCCATCGCTCACAACCCAAGGCCAGAGAAAGCTCTCCCCGGCCTCTGGTGCCCCCCAGGCTCCAAGGCACCGGGTCCCACAACGACACAGACCGAAAGCATGCCAGGTGGATGGGGAGGGGGGTGCGGGGGGCCGGCGGCGTACAGGCCACGCGGGGAGCCCGTGTCAGCGATGCGGGAGCTCCCCGGGAAGGCCTCTGGCCAAGGAAACCCTACGGAGGCAGCGCGCGTCCCCCTCAGACCGGCCGGTGTCTGGCCTGAGGACCAGCAGCCCTGGGGAGAACGTGCCGACACGGAGGTCCAGGGCACGTCCCCCGGAGAGAAGGGGGACGGGCACCCCTGTCTGGGACCACAGCGGGCAGCACCCATCCCAGCCCGCAGGGGCACCCATCACCTAGCAGTGCTCGTCCGGGGACTCAGCCCGCCACCTCTGGCACGGTGTTTCACGCCAGAAGGGAGAGAGCAGGGTGAGGCAGTCGGGGAGCGCTCATGCCCAGGGACGTGGACGCCGTCCTCGGTCCCAGTGCTCAGGTGACAACGTCCTGGAGCTAACCGTCCCAGTCTCCTCCGGGGCACCGGATCCGGGAAGCCCCTCCTGAGAGCCCTCCTGCCCCCCCTGCTCCTGGGAACAGTCACAATTGGTGGACGAGGAGGTGGACAGGGTCCAGGATGGCAGAAGGCCATCCAGGGTGGCCCAGGAGGAGGAAGGGCAGGACGGCGAGGACAGATGCACCTGCCCTGAGCCACCATCCAGGGTCTGGCCGGGGATGCCCTCGCACCTCCCTCCACCCAAGGACTCCAGAGGCATGGGCCGCACTCCTGGGCTTTCACGGCCTCCCTCCCTCATGCCTTCAGTCCCTCAGTCCTTCCTTCCCTCCCTCCTGCCCTCCCTCCCCTTCTAGGCCTTCCTCTTCTTTCCCTCCCTCCTTTCCTCCCTCTCCCCCAGCTTGACTCCCTCCATTCCTCCCTCACCCAGCAGAGGCTCTGGGGTCCCAGCAGGGAACTGAGCCCTGGGGCTTCATCCGGGAGCAGCCCCAACCACATGGTCCCTGTCCCCGGGGCACTCACGGTCACTGTGGGCGCTGACGGGGCCCGGTCCTCAGGTTGAGCAGCGGGATGGCCACTTGGAATCCGCTGCGGAACACGGGGGCCGGCTGCACAGAGGGCGGAAGAGAACGAGGCTTAGCACTGCCTCCAGAAACATCGAGTCCTCCACGTGACGCCCTGGGCGTCCTCGTGGCCCACCGGCCCCAATCCCCCGAAGCCCCAAAGACTGCGTCGGGCCGTGTTGACTGGGGCTTTGGGGCACCGCTCTTGGGCCCCAGGAACAGCATCGCAGCCAACATCCCCAGGGCCTCCGAGTTTTCCTAAGGACCTCGCAGGTCCTCTGAGCCTGACGTCGTCCTCCTTGGGAAGCAATGTCCTGTCGACCCCCGTGTCTGTCTCCTGCCTCTTCTGGGATCCCTCACGGCCACACCCACCACGTGGGGCGGCCATGACCAGGACACACCCTGTGCCCCGTGGCGGACGCCCGCCTCCAACGCTGGGCCCCTCACAAGCCCGGTGCGCTGGGCCAGGCCTGGGCGCTCGCTCGGGGGTCCCCGGACATCTCCGGTGCAGTGCCCTGAGCCTGCCGGCGCTGGGTCGCCTCAGACCAGCCCGGGAGGCCAGCCGGGGGGCCCCTAGGCCAGGCAGGGAGGCGCCAGGCCAGGAGGTCCGGACGAGCCGCTCCCGGGCCCAGTGTGGGGAGCCCGGGCCGAGGCTGCTCCCCCAACGGAGGAGGACCTGGGCCCAGGGAGCTGAGTGGGGACAGGGCACAATGAGCCCAAGCTGGGCAGAGAGCTCCGGGGGGGGGGGGGTGCCTTGACCTCGGGCCCACTGGGAGACCACATCCCCCCCACAGGGCTCGGTCCCCTGGCGGGGGAAGGTGGTCGTCGGGATGTCCAGGCTCCCGGGCTGCACGGCCGGCAGCCGCTGGCTGGCATGGGAGGAGGCACGGCTTGCGCAGGAGAGAGCCCTCGGCAGAGAGGAGGGGGCAGGTGCTCCCGCGGCGGCAGGTGCCCGAGGGCGGGCGGCGCGCGCCGGCCTCCGCCGGAAGGCAGAGCCACGCCAGCCCCGGTGCCCCGAGGCCAAGGCCGAGACCCTCTCCAGCATTGGCCACCGCACCCTCTTGTCTCCACCGACAACCCCACTGTGCCGGGTCTCGGCCGCTTGCTGTCTTTGCACCGGACTTGCCATCCTGCCTTGACCGAGCGGCTACCCTCTGTGGACTGAGGTCCAAAACAAGGACCAGAGGGGTCTGGGGGTATCCATGACCTCGCTCAGCCGGTGAGGGACCGGGCGGCCACCATGCCCCAGCTCCCCCTCTGCTTCTGCCTGGAGTCCTGCCCCGGCTTCCTCGGAAGGAGGAACCCCCAGCACCGTGAGTGTGGGCCCCACTTCCCAGGCCGGGCTCTTCACCCACGGCCCCCTCTGCCGCCCTCCCTGCATCGACTATGCCGACAACAAGGACGAAGATGTGGACGGGACGGCGTGGGAGGACCCCCGCACCCACGGCGGATGGCGGCTCCGAGGATGGGCTCATCCTCAGCTGTGCTCCCGGGAGCCCGGAGCCCGAGGGCACAAGGCCTCCCGCTGCACAAGAAACGATCTCCCGTGGGGGCCGCGGGTTCCCCGGGCTCCGAGCAGGAACCGGAGCTGCCCACATGCGTCCTGCCAAGGAAGGATCAGCCCGGGCTCGCCGGCCCCGTGGCCACAAGGCTCCTCCTGCCCGCCGGTCCTCCGTGTGGGCTGGCTCACCTTCCCCTCAGCAGGGATGGCCAGGCCCTGGCCTAGCTCGGTCCCCTCCCCCGAAGCACCCCACACACACCCTGGCCGCTGCCGGGTCCGGAACCCCGTTCCCATCGGGCCCCGTGCACGCCCGCACCCACGCAGGGACACACCCACGCACGCGCAGCCCACGACGAGTCCCTCGACACGTCGTGGGAACAGATGCTCGCTGACGGTCTCGAGGTTCCTGAAGAACCCCGTCGCTCCTGCCCAGGAACTGCCTCCTGCCACGGCATCCCCGTGAGAACCCTCCTGGCACAGACCACGTGGCTGAAACGCACACGCTGAGCACACCCCGGGTCGGACAGGGCGTGGACCCACGGGAACACACACGCAGCTGTGAGTGGGAACCTGGGAGTCTCCTCGGGAGGATCTCCCGAGCCGGACCCATGCTGACTCCCTGACCGCCCCCCACCCCATTGCACACGCGGGTGCATGCCCAACACCGACGGGCCCCTGCATGCGGGCAGGGCTCAGCGCGGTGGCCTGCTGCCATCAGCACCACCGAAACAAGTCCGATGTGTGGGGGCCACTGTCTGGACGCGGCATGGGGTGAGGGGTGAGCACGGAGCGGCTGGGGGAGGGGCCCTCGGGGACTCGGGTGTGAGGAGGAAGTCGGGGCAGGGGTCCCCAGGAAGCGGTGACTTCACTTCCCTGACCACAGAGCCCAACAGAATTGGAACCCACGTCACCAGGCACCCACATTCCAGGGACGCCCCCCTGCGCAGCTCATTGCTTTGGACATCGTCCAACCGACACCATGTTCGCATGCTGCCTCCCAAACTCGGGACGGTGGAGACGGAGGACAGCGCGCCCGGCTACCACTTCCCCGCGCTCTGGAGGTCCTTTCAGGGCTGCCCGACGCCTCTGGCCTTTCGGCCGAAAGGAGACTAAGGTGACACCGGGAGGCCAGAGCCGGCCGCCCAGCCCCACACGCTCGCATCGACGGGCGCAGCCACGGGTCCCCTCAACTGCTGGGCTTGTGTGTGTAAGTGTCTGTGTGTGTGTGTGTGTGTGTGTGTGTGTGTGTGTGTGTGTGTCTGAGAGCGTGCCTGTGCAGGTATGTGTCTGGAAGGAGGGCTCACGTGCGGTGGGGCCTTCCTGAGCAGGAGCAGGTGGATGAGGGCTAAGATGCCCGGTGGGCAGGTCGCGGTCAATGTGAAGGCTGGCTGGGTGGGACAGGTGTGGGGGATGTGAGCTCCTGGCCAGGGTCGATCCCCAGAGCCCTGCAGGTGTGGGTCCCGGGACCGGGGGTAGGGCTGGGCAGGCACAGGTCTGGGGCCCATGTGGGAGCAGCAGGGGGACCGGGCAAGAGGAGAGTGGGGTCGGCCGGGCGGGGCTGGGATGGCTCCGGGCCAGCGACCGGTCCCTGTCTTTGCAGAAGGCCACGGAGGAAGAGACGAGGCAGGCGGCCACCACCTCCTCCCTGACCCAGGAGTCCGCAGGCCCAGGAAAGGCTTCCGAGCCTGCCAGGCCACCTGCGGAAGCCGAGCCCCAGGGTGAGAAGGCGGGGCGGGGCTGGGTGCCTGGGTGTGTGCGGGGACGGGTCGGTGCTGGGCCCACAGGGACAAGCCCCACAGGCTGGTGCGGGGCCAGGAGCAAGGACTGGGCTCAGAGCACCCAGCGGGGACACTGCCCTCGGGGAGCCATCCCGCTGAGGGTTCCTTCCCTGGCTGCGGCCTCTCCGCGACGCCCCGCCTGGGTCCTGGGGGCGCCAAGGCACATGCAGAGGCAGGCAAGCGCGGGACCTTCTCTCCTCTCACAGCTGCTCCTGGCAAGGAGCTCGGGCCCCTCCTGACATCAGCAGGAGCTGGGGATTGGGAGACGGTGCCTGCCGCCTCCTCAGCCGGGGACCCGCCGCCAGCAGGTGACCAGGAACCGGGCCCCGCGGAGCCTGACGCTGCCCAGGAAGAGCTGCGGCCTGCTCCTGCCCCAGGCCGTGCTCCTGCTCCTGCTCCTCTCAGGATCCTGCGCCTTCCCCCGTCCCCGCCCGGGCCCCTCATCCTGCCACAGGCCCAGGTCCTGCCCTGCATCCTGCACCAGCCAGCACCACCGCACCTGAGCCAGCTGCAAACCCTGCCGCTGCCCCTGCCCCGTCCCCTGCCCCGGCCTTGGCCACGGCCCCTTCCCCGGCCTGCGCCCCTCTTACTGCCCCACACCCAGCCCCTGCCCCAGCCCCTGCAAGGACTGATTCTCCTTGCCTGGCCCCTGCCCCTTCGCCTGCCACGGAGACAGCTGCTGCCCCTTCCCCTGCCCGTGCCTCTGCCCTTCTTCTTGCCCCACACCCAGCTCGTGTATCTGATCCTGCCCCTTCGCCTGCCCCGACCCAGGCCACGGACACCTCCCCTGTCCCCGCCTGTACCCCTGATCCTGACCCAGTCCCGGCTCGGGCCCTGGATCCTGCACCAGCCATCGCCGGGACACCTCTCCCAGCTCCAGCCCCTTCCACGGCCCCTTCCCTTGCCCCTGCCAGGATCCCTGCCCCTTGGCCTGCCCCTGCCTCTGCCCCTGCCAGGACCCCTACCCCTTCACCTGCCTGTGACCCTGCTCCTGCCCCAGACCCAGCTCCTGCCCCTTCTCCAAACCCCGCCAGGACCACTGGCCACTCCCCTGCCCCTGCCTCTGCCCTCCTTCCTGCCCCAGGCCCAGTTCCTACCCGGGATCCTGCCCCTGCCCCTGCCCCTGGCCCTGCCCCTGCCCATGCCCATGCCATTGCCTCTGCCCCGATTCCTGCCCCACACGCATGTCCTGCACCTCTTCCTGCCCCTGCCCCTTTCCCTGCCTGGAAGACTGCCCCTTCCCGTGTTCCTCCCTGGGTCCCTGTTCCTGCTCCAGACCCCACCCGTCCTCCTGCTCCTGCCCCTGCCCCTGCCGCTTGCCCACCCCCTTCCCCTGCCCCTCCAAGGACCACTGGCCCTTCCCTTGCCCCTCTCAGGGCCCCTCTGTCTTCGCCTCTCCCTGCCTGGGCCCCTGCTCCTGCCCCTTCTCCTGCTCCTGCCTGGGTCCCTCTTGCTGCTCCACACCCAGGCCCTGCCGCTTCCCCGGCCTCGGCCAGGACCGCTGCCCCTCCCTTTGCCCCTCACAGGGCCACTGTCTCTTCCCCTGCCTCTCCCTGTTCCCACCGGACACCTGTTCCAGCCCCACACCCAGCTCCTGCCCCTTGCTCCTGCCCTTTCCCCTGGCCCTGCCTGCACTCCTCTTCCTGGCCCTGACCCAGCTCCAGCCCTGCATGCTGCAGCGGCCGCTCCTGCTGACCCTTTCCGTCCCCTTGCTCCTGCTCCTGCCCCGGTCCCAGCTCTTGCACCAGGCCCAGCTCCTGTGCCGGCCCCTGTCCCAACACCTGCCCCTACCCCTGCACCTGCGGGGCTCCCAGAGCCCCATCCAGAGGCCCCCGCCCTGCGGGGAGAGCTCCCTGGACGGGGACCCTCTGTTCCATGCCCCGACCCTGATGGCCCGCCGCCACGGTTCATCCCCTCCGCCTGGGTTCTTTCTCTCTGCTTCGGTCTCACCATCATCCTAGCTTTGCATGCCCTCGACGCTCTCGCCTATCTCTTTTAAATAAAATGCATCGTTTTTCCGTGGAACCCGTGCTCAACCCTAAGTCCGTCCCCGGCGGCGCCGCCCCACCCGCCCCCCCCCCACCGCCCCCAACAGCCCAGAACATCGCTCTGGAACAACTCCTTCCCCGAAGGGGACCCTGAGCCCAAGCCCTCCCTGCCCATTGCTCCCCCAGTCCGGCCCCTCGCCACGCCTCAGCTGATTTCTCTCTCCCTTCCTTCCCCTGTTCTGGACGTTTCTGGGAGGGGGATCACTCTGGAGGTGCCCGGGTGTCTGCCCACCTCTTTTCAAAGGGGACTGGGTTTTGTCCTGGGCGTCTTGGACATGGAACTTGCCCCGTGCCATACCGAAAACCCCGAAGGGTTCTAGAGGAGATGGGATCACGGAGGCCCCTTGAGTGCAGAGGGGTCCAAGGTCGGGGCCGTGACCCCTGTTCCCGCCGGGACACCACAGCCTGACCCCAGATGCCACCCGGCAGCTTCCTCCCGGGGCCTGCACACACACCAGGGCGAGGCACACAGCTGGAAGACACACCCCACACGGCATACCCATCGCTCACAACCCAAGGCCAGAGAAAGCTCTCCCCGGCCTCTGGTGCCCCCCAGGCTCCAAGGCACCGGGTCCCACAACGACACAGACCGAAAGCATGCCAGGTGGATGGGGAGGGGGGTGCGGGGGGCCGGCGGCGGACAGGCCACGCGGGGAGCCCGTGTCAGCGATGCGGGAGCTCCCCGGGAAGGCCTCTGGCCAAGGAAACCCTACGGAGGCAGCGCGCGTCCCCCTCAGACCGGCCGGTGTCTGGCCTGAGGACCAGCAGCCCTGGGGAGAACGTGCCGACACGGAGGTCCAGGGCACGTCCCCCGGAGAGAAGGGGGACGGGCACCCCTGTCTGGGACCACAGCGGGCAGCACCCATCCCAGCCCGCAGGGGCACCCATCACCTAGCAGTGCTCGTCCGGGGACTCAGCCCGCCACCTCTGGCACGGTGTTTCACGCCAGAAGGGAGAGAGCAGGGTGAGGCAGTCGGGGAGCGCTCATGCCCAGGGACGTGGACGCCGTCCTCGGTTCCAGTGCTCAGGTGACAACGTCCTGGAGCTAACCGTCCCAGTCTCCTCCGGGGCACCGGATCCGGGAAGCCCCTCCTGAGAGCCCTCCTGCCCCCCCTGCTCCTGGGAACAGTCACAATTGGTGGACGAGGAGGTGGACAGGGTCCAGGATGGCAGAAGGCCATCCAGGGTGGCCCAGGAGGAGGAAGGGCAGGACGGCGAGGACAGATGCACCTGCCCTGAGCCACCATCCAGGGTCTGGCCGGGGATGCCCTCGCACCTCCCTCCACCCAAGGACTCCAGAGGCATGGGCCGCACTCCTGGGCTTTCACGGCCTCCCTCCCTCATGCCTTCAGTCCCTCAGTCCTTCCTTCCCTCCCTCCTGCCCTCCCTCCCCCTCTAGGCCTTCCTCTTCTTTCCCTCCCTCCTTTCCTCCCTCTCCCCCAGCTTGACTCCCTCCATTCCTCCCTCACCCAGCAGAGGCTCTGGGGTCCCAGCAGGGAACTGAGCCCTGGGGCTTCATCCGGGAGCAGCCCCAACCACATGGTCCCTGTCCCCGGGGCACTCACGGTCACTGTGGGCGCTGACGGGGCCCGGTCCTCAGGTTGAGCAGCGGGATGGCCACTTGGAATCCGCTGCGGAACACGGGGGCCGGCTGCACAGAGGGCGGAAGAGAACGAGGCTTAGCACTGCCTCCAGAAACATCGAGTCCTCCACGTGACGCCCTGGGCGTCCTCGTGGCCCACCGGCCCCAATCCCCCGAAGCCCCAAAGACTGCGTCGGGCCGTGTTGACTGGGGCTTTGGGGCACCGCTCTTGGGCCCCAGGAACAGCATCGCAGCCAACATCCCCAGGGCCTCCGAGTTTTCCTAAGGACCTCGCAGGTCCTCTGAGCCTGACGTCGTCCTCCTTGGGAAGCAATGTCCTGTCGACCCCCGTGTCTGTCTCCTGCCTCTTCTGGGATCCCTCACGGCCACACCCACCACGTGGGGCGGCCATGACCAGGACACACCCTGTGCCCCGTGGCGGACGCCCGCCTCCAACGCTGGGCCCCTCACAAGCCCGGTGCGCTGGGCCAGGCCTGGGCGCTCGCTCGGGGGTCCCCGGACATCTCCGGTGCAGTGCCCTGAGCCTGCCGGCGCTGGGTCGCCTCAGACCAGCCCGGGAGGCCAGCCGGGGGGCCCCTAGGCCAGGCAGGGAGGCGCCAGGCCAGGAGGTCCGGACGAGCCGCTCCCGGGCCCAGTGTGGGGAGCCCGGGCCGAGGCTGCTCCCCCAACGGAGGAGGACCTGGGCCCAGGGAGCTGAGTGGGGACAGGGCACAATGAGCCCAAGCTGGGCAGAGAGCTCCGGGGGGGGGGGTGCCTTGACCTCGGGCCCACTGGGAGACCACATCCCCCCCACAGGGCTCGGTCCCCTGGCGGGGGAAGGTGGTCGTCGGGATGTCCAGGCTCCCGGGCTGCACGGCCGGCAGCCGCTGGCTGGCATGGGAGGAGGCACGGCTTGCGCAGGAGAGAGCCCTCGGCAGAGAGGAGGGGGCAGGTGCTCCCGCGGCGGCAGGTGCCCGAGGGCGGGCGGCGCGCGCCGGCCTCCGCCGGAAGGCAGAGCCACGCCAGCCCCGGTGCCCCGAGGCCAAGGCCGAGACCCTCTCCAGCATTGGCCACCGCACCCTCTTGTCTCCACCGACAACCCCACTGTGCCGGGTCTCGGCCGCTTGCTGTCTTTGCACCGGACTTGCCATCCTGCCTTGACCGAGCGGCTACCCTCTGTGGACTGAGGTCCAAAACAAGGACCAGAGGGGCCTGGGGGTATCCATGACCTCGCTCAGCCGGTGAGGGACCGGGCGGCCACCATGCCCCAGCTCCCCCTCTGCTTCTGCCTGGAGTCCTGCCCCGGCTTCCTCGGAAGGAGGAACCCCCAGCACCGTGAGTGTGGGCCCCACTTCCCAGGCCGGGCTCTTCACCCACGGCCCCCTCTGCCGCCCTCCCTGCATCGACTATGCCGACAACAAGGACGAAGATGTGGACGGGACGGCGTGGGAGGACCCCCGCACCCACGGCGGATGGCGGCTCCGAGGATGGGCTCATCCTCAGCTGTGCTCCCGGGAGCCCGGAGCCCGAGGGCACAAGGCCTCCCGCTGCACAAGAAACGATCTCCCGTGGGGGCCGCGGGTCCCCCGGGCTCCGAGCAGGAACCGGAGCTGCCCACATGCGTCCTGCCAAGGAAGGATCAGCCCGGGCTCGCCGGCCCCGTGGCCACAAGGCTCCTCCTGCCCGCCGGTCCTCCGTGTGGGCTGGCTCACCTTCCCCTCAGCAGGGATGGCCAGGCCCTGGCCTAGCTCGGTCCCCTCCCCCGAAGCACCCCACACACACCCTGGCCGCTGCCGGGTCCGGAACCCCGTTCCCATCGGGCCCCGTGCACGCCCGCACCCACGCAGGGACACACCCACGCACGCGCAGCCCACGACGAGTCCCTCGACACGTCGTGGGAACAGATGCTCGCTGACGGTCTCGAGGTTCCTGAAGAACCCCGTCGCTCCTGCCCAGGAACTGCCTCCTGCCACGGCATCCCCGTGAGAACCCTCCTGGCACAGACCACGTGGCTGAAACGCACACGCTGAGCACACCCCGGGTCGGACAGGGCGTGGACCCACGGGAACACACACGCAGCTGTGAGTGGGAACCTGGGAGTCTCCTCGGGAGGATCTCCCGAGCCGGACCCATGCTGACTCCCTGACCGCCCCCCACCCCATTGCACACGCGGGTGCATGCCCAACACCGACGGGCCCCTGCATGCGGGCAGGGCTCAGCGCGGTGGCCTGCTGCCATCAGCACCACCGAAACAAGTCCGATGTGTGGGGGCCACTGTCTGGACGCGGCATGGGGTGAGGGGTGAGCACGGAGCGGCTGGGGGAGGGGCCCTCGGGGACTCGGGTGTGAGGAGGAAGTCGGGGCAGGGGTCCCCAGGAAGCGGTGACTTCACTTCCCTGACCACAGAGCCCAACAGAATTGGAACCCACGTCACCAGGCACCCACATTCCAGGGACGCCCCCCTGCGCAGCTCATTGCTTTGGACATCGTCCAACCGACACCATGTTCGCATGCTGCCTCCCAAACTCGGGACGGTGGAGACGGAGGACAGCGCGCCCGGCTACCACTTCCCCGCGCTCTGGAGGTCCTTTCAGGGCTGCCCGACGCCTCTGGCCTTTCGGCCGAAAGGAGACTAAGGTGACACCGGGAGGCCAGAGCCGGCCGCCCAGCCCCACACGCTCGCATCGACGGGCGCAGCCACGGGTCCCCTCAACTGCTGGGCTTGTGTGTGTAAGTGTCTGTGTGTGTGTGTGTGTGTGTGTGTGTGTGTGTGTGTGTGTCTGAGAGCGTGCCTGTGCAGGTATGTGTCTGGAAGGAGGGCTCACGTGCGGTGGGGCCTTCCTGAGCAGGAGCAGGTGGATGAGGGCTAAGATGCCCGGTGGGCAGGTCGCGGTCAATGTGAAGGCTGGCTGGGTGGGACAGGTGTGGGGGATGTGAGCTCCTGGCCAGGGTCGATCCCCAGAGCCCTGCAGGTGTGGGTCCCGGGACCGGGGGTAGGGCTGGGCAGGCACAGGTCTGGGGCCCATGTGGGAGCAGCAGGGGGACCGGGCAAGAGGAGAGTGGGGTCGGCCGGGCGGGGCTGGGATGGCTCCGGGCCAGCGACCGGTCCCTGTCTTTGCAGAAGGCCACGGAGGAAGAGACGAGGCAGGCGGCCACCACCTCCTCCCTGACCCAGGAGTCCGCAGGCCCAGGAAAGGCTTCCGAGCCTGCCAGGCCACCTGCGGAAGCCGAGCCCCAGGGTGAGAAGGCGGGGCGGGGCTGGGTGCCTGGGTGTGTGCGGGGACGGGTCGGTGCTGGGCCCACAGGGACAAGCCCCACAGGCTGGTGCGGGGCCAGGAGCAAGGACTGGGCTCAGAGCACCCAGCGGGGACACTGCCCTCGGGGAGCCATCCCGCTGAGGGTTCCTTCCCTGGCTGCGGCCTCTCCGCGACGCCCCGCCTGGGTCCTGGGGGCGCCAAGGCACATGCAGAGGCAGGCAAGCGCGGGACCTTCTCTCCTCTCACAGCTGCTCCTGGCAAGGAGCTCGGGCCCCTCCTGACATCAGCAGGAGCTGGGGATTGGGAGACGGTGCCTGCCGCCTCCTCAGCCGGGGACCCGCCGCCAGCAGGTGACCAGGAACCGGGCCCCGCGGAGCCTGACGCTGCCCAGGAAGAGCTGCGGCCTGCTCCTGCCCCAGGCCGTGCTCCTGCTCCTGCTCCTCTCAGGATCCTGCGCCTTCCCCCGTCCCCGCCCGGGCCCCTCATCCTGCCACAGGCCCAGGTCCTGCCCTGCATCCTGCACCAGCCAGCACCACCGCACCTGAGCCAGCTGCAAACCCTGCCGCTGCCCCTGCCCCGTCCCCTGCCCCGGCCTTGGCCACGGCCCCTTCCCCGGCCTGCGCCCCTCTTACTGCCCCACACCCAGCCCCTGCCCCAGCCCCTGCAAGGACTGATTCTCCTTGCCTGGCCCCTGCCCCTTCGCCTGCCACGGAGACAGCTGCTGCCCCTTCCCCTGCCCGTGCCTCTGCCCTTCTTCTTGCCCCACACCCAGCTCGTGTATCTGATCCTGCCCCTTCGCCTGCCCCGACCCAGGCCACGGACACCTCCCCTGTCCCCGCCTGTACCCCTGATCCTGACCCAGTCCCGGCTCGGGCCCTGGATCCTGCACCAGCCATCGCCGGGACACCTCTCCCAGCTCCAGCCCCTTCCACGGCCCCTTCCCTTGCCCCTGCCAGGATCCCTGCCCCTTGGCCTGCCCCTGCCTCTGCCCCTGCCAGGACCCCTACCCCTTCACCTGCCTGTGACCCTGCTCCTGCCCCAGACCCAGCTCCTGCCCCTTCTCCAAACCCCGCCAGGACCACTGGCCACTCCCCTGCCCCTGCCTCTGCCCTCCTTCCTGCCCCAGGCCCAGTTCCTACCCGGGATCCTGCCCCTGCCCCTGCCCCTGGCCCTGCCCCTGCCCATGCCCATGCCATTGCCTCTGCCCCGATTCCTGCCCCACACGCATGTCCTGCACCTCTTCCTGCCCCTGCCCCTTTCCCTGCCTGGAAGACTGCCCCTTCCCGTGTTCCTCCCTGGGTCCCTGTTCCTGCTCCAGACCCCACCCGTCCTCCTGCTCCTGCCCCTGCCCCTGCCGCTTGCCCACCCCCTTCCCCTGCCCCTCCAAGGACCACTGGCCCTTCCCTTGCCCCTCTCAGGGCCCCTCTGTCTTCGCCTCTCCCTGCCTGGGCCCCTGCTCCTGCCCCTTCTCCTGCTCCTGCCTGGGTCCCTCTTGCTGCTCCACACCCAGGCCCTGCCGCTTCCCCGGCCTCGGCCAGGACCGCTGCCCCTCCCTTTGCCCCTCACAGGGCCACTGTCTCTTCCCCTGCCTCTCCCTGTTCCCACCGGACACCTGTTCCAGCCCCACACCCAGCTCCTGCCCCTTGCTCCTGCCCTTTCCCCTGGCCCTGCCTGCACTCCTCTTCCTGGCCCTGACCCAGCTCCAGCCCTGCATGCTGCAGCGGCCGCTCCTGCTGACCCTTTCCGTCCCCTTGCTCCTGCTCCTGCCCCGGTCCCAGCTCTTGCACCAGGCCCAGCTCCTGTGCCGGCCCCTGTCCCAACACCTGCCCCTACCCCTGCACCTGCGGGGCTCCCAGAGCCCCATCCAGAGGCCCCCGCCCTGCGGGGAGAGCTCCCTGGACGGGGACCCTCTGTTCCATGCCCCGACCCCGATGGCCCGCCGCCACGGTTCATCCCCTCCGCCTGGGTTCTTTCTCTCTGCTTCGGTCTCACCATCATCCTAGCTTTGCATGCCCTCGACGCTCTCGCCTATCTCTTTTAAATAAAATGCATCGTTTTTCCGTGGAACCCGTGCTCAACCCTAAGTCCGTCCCCGGCGGCGCCGCCCCACCCGCCCCCCCCCCACCGCCCCCAACAGCCCAGAACATCGCTCTGGAACAACTCCTTCCCCGAAGGGGACCCTGAGCCCAAGCCCTCCCTGCCCATTGCTCCCCCAGTCCGGCCCCTCGCCACGCCTCAGCTGATTTCTCTCTCCCTTCCTTCCCCTGTTCTGGACGTTTCTGGGAGGGGGATCACTCTGGAGGTGCCCGGGTGTCTGCCCACCTCTTTTCAAAGGGGACTGGGTTTTGTCCTGGGCGTCTTGGACATGGAACTTGCCCCGTGCCATACCGAAAACCCCGAAGGGTTCTAGAGGAGATGGGATCACGGAGGCCCCTTGAGTGCAGAGGGGTCCAAGGTCGGGGCCGTGACCCCTGTTCCCGCCGGGACACCACAGCCTGACCCCAGATGCCACCCGGCAGCTTCCTCCCGGGGCCTGCACACACACCAGGGCGAGGCACACAGCTGGAAGACACACCCCACACGGCATACCCATCGCTCACAACCCAAGGCCAGAGAAAGCTCTCCCCGGCCTCTGGTGCCCCCCAGGCTCCAAGGCACCGGGTCCCACAACGACACAGACCGAAAGCATGCCAGGTGGATGGGGAGGGGGGTGCGGGGGGCCGGCGGCGGACAGGCCACGCGGGGAGCCCGTGTCAGCGATGCGGGAGCTCCCCGGGAAGGCCTCTGGCCAAGGAAACCCTACGGAGGCAGCGCGCGTCCCCCTCAGACCGGCCGGTGTCTGGCCTGAGGACCAGCAGCCCTGGGGAGAACGTGCCGACACGGAGGTCCAGGGCACGTCCCCCGGAGAGAAGGGGGACGGGCACCCCTGTCTGGGACCACAGCGGGCAGCACCCATCCCAGCCCGCAGGGGCACCCATCACCTAGCAGTGCTCGTCCGGGGACTCAGCCCGCCACCTCTGGCACGGTGTTTCACGCCAGAAGGGAGAGAGCAGGGTGAGGCAGTCGGGGAGCGCTCATGCCCAGGGACGTGGACGCCGTCCTCGGTCCCAGTGCTCAGGTGACAACGTCCTGGAGCTAACCGTCCCAGTCTCCTCCGGGGCACCGGATCCGGGAAGCCCCTCCTGAGAGCCCTCCTGCCCCCCCTGCTCCTGGGAACAGTCACAATTGGTGGACGAGGAGGTGGACAGGGTCCAGGATGGCAGAAGGCCATCCAGGATGGCCCAGGAGGAGGAAGGGCAGGACGGCGAGGACAGATGCACCTGCCCTGAGCCACCATCCAGGGTCTGGCCGGGGATGCCCTCGCACCTCCCTCCACCCAAGGACTCCAGAGGCATGGGCCGCACTCCTGGGCTTTCACGGCCTCCCTCCCTCATGCCTTCAGTCCCTCAGTCCTTCCTTCCCTCCCTCCTGCCCTCCCTCCCCCTCTAGGCCTTCCTCTTCTTTCCCTCCCTCCTTTCCTCCCTCTCCCCCAGCTTGACTCCCTCCATTCCTCCCTCACCCAGCAGAGGCTCTGGGGTCCCAGCAGGGAACTGAGCCCTGGGGCTTCATCCGGGAGCAGCCCCAACCACATGGTCCCTGTCCCCGGGGCACTCACGGTCACTGTGGGCGCTGACGGGGCCCGGTCCTCAGGTTGAGCAGCGGGATGGCCACTTGGAATCCGCTGCGGAACACGGGGGCCGGCTGCACAGAGGGCGGAAGAGAACGAGGCTTAGCACTGCCTCCAGAAACATCGAGTCCTCCACGTGACGCCCTGGGCGTCCTCGTGGCCCACCGGCCCCAATCCCCCGAAGCCCCAAAGACTGCGTCGGGCCGTGTTGACTGGGGCTTTGGGGCACCGCTCTTGGGCCCCAGGAACAGCATCGCAGCCAACATCCCCAGGGCCTCCGAGTTTTCCTAAGGACCTCGCAGGTCCTCTGAGCCTGACGTCGTCCTCCTTGGGAAGCAATGTCCTGTCGACCCCCGTGTCTGTCTCCTGCCTCTTCTGGGATCCCTCACGGCCACACCCACCACGTGGGGCGGCCATGACCAGGACACACCCTGTGCCCCGTGGCGGACGCCCGCCTCCAACGCTGGGCCCCTCACAAGCCCGGTGCGCTGGGCCAGGCCTGGGCGCTCGCTCGGGGGTCCCCGGACATCTCCGGTGCAGTGCCCTGAGCCTGCCGGCGCTGGGTCGCCTCAGACCAGCCCGGGAGGCCAGCCGGGGGGCCCCTAGGCCAGGCAGGGAGGCGCCAGGCCAGGAGGTCCGGACGAGCCGCTCCCGGGCCCAGTGTGGGGAGCCCGGGCCGAGGCTGCTCCCCCAACGGAGGAGGACCTGGGCCCAGGGAGCTGAGTGGGGACAGGGCACAATGAGCCCAAGCTGGGCAGAGAGCTCCGGGGGGGGGGGTGCCTTGACCTCGGGCCCACTGGGAGACCACATCCCCCCCACAGGGCTCGGTCCCCTGGCGGGGGAAGGTGGTCGTCGGGATGTCCAGGCTCCCGGGCTGCACGGCCGGCAGCCGCTGGCTGGCATGGGAGGAGGCACGGCTGGCGCAGGAGAGAGCCCTCGGCAGAGAGGAGGGGGCAGGTGCTCCCGCGGCGGCAGGTGCCCGAGGGCGGGCGGCGCGCGCCAGCCTCCGCCGGAAGGCAGAGCCGCGCCAGCCCCGGTGCCCCGAGGCCAAGGCCGAGACCCTCTCCAGCATTGGCCACCGCACCCTCTTGTCTCCACCGACAACCCCACTGTGCCGGGTCTCGGCCGCTTGCTGTCTTTGCACCGGACTTGCCATCCTGCCTTGACCGAGCGGCTACCCTCTGTGGACTGAGGTCCAAAACAAGGACCAGAGGGGCCTGGGGGTATCCACGACCTCGCTCAGCCGGTGAGGGACCGGGCGGCCACCATGCCCCAGCTCCCCCTCTGCTTCTGCCTGGAGTCCTGCCCCGGCTTCCTCGGAAGGAGGAACCCCCAGCACCGTGAGTGTGGGCCCCACTTCCCAGGCCGGGCTCTTCACCCACGGCCCCCTCTGCCGCCCTCCCTGCATCGACTATGCCGACAACAAGGACGAAGATGTGGACGGGACGGCGTGGGAGGACCCCCGCACCCACGGCGGATGGCGGCTCCGAGGATGGGCTCATCCTCAGCTGTGCTCCCGGGAGCCCGGAGCCCGAGGGCACAAGGCCTCCCGCTGCACAAGAAACGATCTCCCGTGGGGGCCGCGGGTCCCCCGGGCTCCGAGCAGGAACCGGAGCTGCCCACATGCGTCCTGCCAAGGAAGGATCAGCCCGGGCTCGCCGGCCCCGTGGCCACAAGGCTCCTCCTGCCCGCCGGGCCTCCGTGTGGGCTGGCTCACCTTCCCCTCAGCAGGGATGGCCAGGCCCTGGCCTAGCTCGGTCCCCTCCCCCGAAGCACCCCACACACACCCTGGCCGCTGCCGGGTCCGGAACCCCGTTCCCATCGGGCCCCGTGCACGCCCGCACCCACGCAGGGACACACCCACGCACGCGCAGCCCACGACGAGTCCCTCGACCCGTCGTGGGAACAGATGCTCGCTGACGGTCTTGAGGTTCCTGAAGAACCCCGTCGCTCCTGCCCAGGAACTGCCTCCTGCCACGGCATCCCCGTGAGAACCCTCCTGGCACAGACCACGTGGCTGAAACGCACACGCTGAGCACACCCCGGGTCGGACAGGGCGTGGACCCACGGGAACACACACGCAGCTGTGAGTGGGAACCTGGGAGTCTCCTCGGGAGGATCTCCCGAGCCGGACCCATGCTGACTCCCTGACCGCCCCCCACCCCATTGCACACGCGGGTGCATGCCCAACACCGACGGGCCCCTGCATACGGGCAGGGCTCAGCGCGGTGGCCTGCTGCCATCAGCACCACCGAAACAAGTCCGATGTGTGGGGGCCACTGTCTGGACGCGGCATGGGGTGAGGGGTGAGCACGGAGCGGCTGGGGGAGGGGCCCTCGGGGACTCGGGTGTGAGGAGGAAGTCGGGGCAGGGGTCCCCAGGAAGCGGTGACTTCACTTCCCTGACCACAAAGCCCAACAGAATTGGAACCCACGTCACCAGGCACCCACATTCCAGGGACGCCCCCCTGCGCAGCTCGTTGCTTTGTTCATCGTCCAACCGACACCATGTTCGCATGCTGCCTCCCAAACTCGGGACGGTGGAGACGGAGGACAGCGCGCCCGGCTACCACTTCCCCGCGCTCTGGAGGTCCTTTCAGGGCTGCCCGACGCCTCTGGCCTTTCGGCCGAAAGGAGACTAAGGTGACACCGGGAGGCCAGAGCCGGCCGCCCAGCCCCACACGCTCGCATCGACGGGCGCAGCCACGGGTCCCCTCAACTGCTGGGCTTGTGTGTGTAAGTGTCTGTGTGTGTGTGTGTGTGTGTGTGTGTGTGTGTGTGTCTGAGAGCGTGCCTGTGCAGGTATGTGTCTGGAAGGAGGGCTCACGTGCGGTGGGGCCTTCCTGAGCAGGAGCAGGTGGATGAGGGCTAAGATGCCCGGTGGGCAGGTCGCGGTCAAGGTGAAGGCTGGCTGGGTGGGACAGGTGTGGGGGATGTGAGCTCCTGGCCAGGGTCGATCCCCAGAGCCCTGCAGGTGTGGGTCCCGGGACCGGGGGTAGGGCTGGGCAGGCACAGGTCTGGGGCCCATGTGGGAGCAGCAGGGGGACCGGGCAAGAGGAGAGTGGGGTCGGCCGGGCGGGGCTGGGATGGCTCCGGGCCAGCGACCGGTCCCTGTCTTTGCAGAAGGCCACGGAGGAAGAGACGAGGCAGGCGGCCACCACCTCCTCCCTGACCCAGGAGTCCGCAGGCCCAGGAAAGGCTTCCGAGCCTGCCAGGCCACCTGCGGAAGCCGAGCCCCAGGGTGAGAAGGCGGGGCGGGGCTGGGTGCCTGGGTGTGTGCGGGGACGGGTCGGTGCTGGGCCCACAGGGACAAGCCCCACAGGCTGGTGCGGGGCCAGGAGCAAGGACTGGGCTCAGAGCACCCAGCGGGGACACTGCCCTCGGGGAGCCATCCCGCTGAGGGTTCCTTCCCTGGCTGCGGCCTCTCCGCGACGCCCCGCCTGGGTCCTGGGGGCGCCAAGGCACATGCAGAGGCAGGCAAGCGCGGGACCTTCTCTCCTCTCACAGCTGCTCCTGGCAAGGAGCTCGGGCCCCTCCTGACATCAGCAGGAGCTGGGGATTGGGAGACGGTGCCTGCCGCCTCCTCAGCCGGGGACCCGCCGCCAGCAGGTGACCAGGAACCGGGCCCCGCGGAGCCTGACGCTGCCCAGGAAGAGCTGCGGCCTGCTCCTGCCCCAGGCCGTGCTCCTGCTCCTGCTCCTCTCAGGATCCTGCGCCTTCCCCCGTCCCCGCCCGGGCCCCTCATCCTGCCACAGGCCCAGGTCCTGCCCTGCATCCTGCACCAGCCAGCACCACCGCACCTGAGCCAGCTGCAAACCCTGCCGCTGCCCCTGCCCCGTCCCCTGCCCCGGCCTTGGCCACGGCCCCTTCCCCGGCCTGCGCCCCTCTTACTGCCCCACACCCAGCCCCTGCCCCAGCCCCTGCAAGGACTGATTCTCCTTGCCTGGCCCCTGCCCCTTCGCCTGCCACGGAGACAGCTGCTGCCCCTTCCCCTGCCCGTGCCTCTGCCCTTCTTCTTGCCCCACACCCAGCTCGTGTATCTGATCCTGCCCCTTCGCCTGCCCCGACCCAGGCCACGGACACCTCCCCTGTCCCCGCCTGTACCCCTGATCCTGACCCAGTCCCGGCTCGGGCCCTGGATCCTGCACCAGCCATCGCCGGGACACCTCTCCCAGCTCCAGCCCCTTCCACGGCCCCTTCCCTTGCCCCTGCCAGGATCCCTGCCCCTTGGCCTGCCCCTGCCTCTGCCCCTGCCAGGACCCCTACCCCTTCACCTGCCTGTGACCCTGCTCCTGCCCCAGACCCAGCTCCTGCCCCTTCTCCAAACCCCGCCAGGACCACTGGCCACTCCCCTGCCCCTGCCTCTGCCCTCCTTCCTGCCCCAGGCCCAGTTCCTACCCGGGATCCTGCCCCTGCCCCTGCCCCTGGCCCTGCCCCTGCCCATGCCCATGCCATTGCCTCTGCCCCGACTCCTGCCCCACACGCATGTCCTGCACCTCTTCCTGCCCCTGCCCCTTTCCCTGCCTGGAAGACT
The DNA here is from genome assembly GCF_922984935.1 of Meles meles. Classification (NCBI taxonomy): domain Eukaryota; kingdom Metazoa; phylum Chordata; class Mammalia; order Carnivora; family Mustelidae; genus Meles; species Meles meles. The sequence continues at coordinate 261,227 of NW_025721159.1, read as the reverse complement.
GCCCCTTCCCGTGTTCCTCCCTGGGTCCCTGTTCCTGCTCCAGACCCCACCCGTCCTCCTGCTCCTGCCCCTGCCCCTGCCGCTTGCCCACCCCCTTCCCCTGCCCCTCCAAGGACCACTGGCCCTTCCCTTGCCCCTCTCAGGGCCCCTCTGTCTTCGCCTCTCCCTGCCTGGGCCCCTGCTCCTGCCCCTTCTCCTGCTCCTGCCTGGGTCCCTCTTGCTGCTCCACACCCAGGCCCTGCCGCTTCCCCGGCCTCGGCCAGGACCGCTGCCCCTCCCTTTGCCCCTCACAGGGCCACTGTCTCTTCCCCTGCCTCTCCCTGTTCCCACCGGACACCTGTTCCAGCCCCACACCCAGCTCCTGCCCCTTGCTCCTGCCCTTTCCCCTGGCCCTGCCTGCACTCCTCTTCCTGGCCCTGACCCAGCTCCAGCCCTGCATGCTGCAGCGGCCGCTCCTGCTGACCCTTTCCGTCCCCTTGCTCCTGCTCCTGCCCCGGTCCCAGCTCTTGCACCAGGCCCAGCTCCTGTGCCGGCCCCTGTCCCAACACCTGCCCCTACCCCTGCACCTGCGGGGCTCCCAGAGCCCCATCCAGAGGCCCCCGCCCTGCGGGGAGAGCTCCCTGGACGGGGACCCTCTGTTCCATGCCCCGACCCCGATGGCCCGCCGCCACGGTTCATCCCCTCCGCCTGGGTTCTTTCTCTCTGCTTCGGTCTCACCATCATCCTAGCTTTGCATGCCCTCGACGCTCTCGCCTATCTCTTTTAAATAAAATGCATCGTTTTTCCGTGGAACCCGTGCTCAACCCTAAGTCCGTCCCCGGCGGCGCCGCCCCACCCGCCCCCCCCCCACCGCCCCCAACAGCCCAGAACATCGCTCTGGAACAACTCCTTCCCCGAAGGGGACCCTGAGCCCAAGCCCTCCCTGCCCATTGCTCCCCCAGTCCGGCCCCTCGCCACGCCTCAGCTGATTTCTCTCTCCCTTCCTTCCCCTGTTCTGGACGTTTCTGGGAGGGGGATCACTCTGGAGGTGCCCGGGTGTCTGCCCACCTCTTTTCAAAGGGGACTGGGTTTTGTCCTGGGCGTCTTGGACATGGAACTTGCCCCGTGCCATACCGAAAACCCCGAAGGGTTCTAGAGGAGATGGGATCACGGAGGCCCCTTGAGTGCAGAGGGGTCCAAGGTCGGGGCCGTGACCCCTGTTCCCGCCGGGACACCACAGCCTGACCCCAGATGCCACCCGGCAGCTTCCTCCCGGGGCCTGCACACACACCAGGGCGAGGCACACAGCTGGAAGACACACCCCACACGGCATACCCATCGCTCACAACCCAAGGCCAGAGAAAGCTCTCCCCGGCCTCTGGTGCCCCCCAGGCTCCAAGGCACCGGGTCCCACAACGACACAGACCGAAAGCATGCCAGGTGGATGGGGAGGGGGGTGCGGGGGGCCGGCGGCGGACAGGCCACGCGGGGAGCCCGTGTCAGCGATGCGGGAGCTCCCCGGGAAGGCCTCTGGCCAAGGAAACCCTACGGAGGCAGCGCGCGTCCCCCTCAGACCGGCCGGTGTCTGGCCTGAGGACCAGCAGCCCTGGGGAGAACGTGCCGACACGGAGGTCCAGGGCACGTCCCCCGGAGAGAAGGGGGACGGGCACCCCTGTCTGGGACCACAGCGGGCAGCACCCATCCCAGCCCGCAGGGGCACCCATCACCTAGCAGTGCTCGTCCGGGGACTCAGCCCGCCACCTCTGGCACGGTGTTTCACGCCAGAAGGGAGAGAGCAGGGTGAGGCAGTCGGGGAGCGCTCATGCCCAGGGACGTGGACGCCGTCCTCGGTCCCAGTGCTCAGGTGACAACGTCCTGGAGCTAACCGTCCCAGTCTCCTCCGGGGCACCGGATCCGGGAAGCCCCTCCTGAGAGCCCTCCTGCCCCCCCTGCTCCTGGGAACAGTCACAATTGGTGGACGAGGAGGTGGACAGGGTCCAGGATGGCAGAAGGCCATCCAGGGTGGCCCAGGAGGAGGAAGGGCAGGACGGCGAGGACAGATGCACCTGCCCTGAGCCACCATCCAGGGTCTGGCCGGGGATGCCCTCGCACCTCCCTCCACCCAAGGACTCCAGAGGCATGGGCCGCACTCCTGGGCTTTCACGGCCTCCCTCCCTCATGCCTTCAGTCCCTCAGTCCTTCCTTCCCTCCCTCCTGCCCTCCCTCCCCCTCTAGGCCTTCCTCTTCTTTCCCTCCCTCCTTTCCTCCCTCTCCCCCAGCTTGACTCCCTCCATTCCTCCCTCACCCAGCAGAGGCTCTGGGGTCCCAGCAGGGAACTGAGCCCTGGGGCTTCATCCGGGAGCAGCCCCAACCACATGGTCCCTGTCCCCGGGGCACTCACGGTCACTGTGGGCGCTGACGGGGCCCGGTCCTCAGGTTGAGCAGCGGGATGGCCACTTGGAATCCGCTGCGGAACACGGGGGCCGGCTGCACAGAGGGCGGAAGAGAACGAGGCTTAGCACTGCCTCCAGAAACATCGAGTCCTCCACGTGACGCCCTGGGCGTCCTCGTGGCCCACCGGCCCCAATCCCCCGAAGCCCCAAAGACTGCGTCGGGCCGTGTTGACTGGGGCTTTGGGGCACCGCTCTTGGGCCCCAGGAACAGCATCGCAGCCAACATCCCCAGGGCCTCCGAGTTTTCCTAAGGACCTCGCAGGTCCTCTGAGCCTGACGTCGTCCTCCTTGGGAAGCAATGTCCTGTCGACCCCCGTGTCTGTCTCCTGCCTCTTCTGGGATCCCTCACGGCCACACCCACCACGTGGGGCGGCCATGACCAGGACACACCCTGTGCCCCGTGGCGGACGCCCGCCTCCAACGCTGGGCCCCTCACAAGCCCGGTGCGCTGGGCCAGGCCTGGGCGCTCGCTCGGGGGTCCCCGGACATCTCCGGTGCAGTGCCCTGAGCCTGCCGGCGCTGGGTCGCCTAAGACCAGCCCGGGAGGCCAGCCGGGGGGCCCCTAGGCCAGGCAGGGAGGCGCCAGGCCAGGAGGTCCGGACGAGCCGCTCCCGGGCCCAGTGTGGGGAGCCCGGGCCGAGGCTGCTCCCCCAACGGAGGAGGACCTGGGCCCAGGGAGCTGAGTGGGGACAGGGCACAATGAGCCCAAGCTGGGCAGAGAGCTCCGGGGGGGGGGGTGCCTTGACCTCGGGCCCACTGGGAGACCACATCCCCCCCACAGGGCTCGGTCCCCTGGCGGGGGAAGGTGGTCGTCGGGATGTCCAGGCTCCCGGGCTGCACGGCCGGCAGCCGCTGGCTGGCATGGGAGGAGGCACGGCTGGCGCAGGAGAGAGCCCTCGGCAGAGAGGAGGGGGCAGGTGCTCCCGCGGCGGCAGGTGCCCGAGGGCGGGCGGCGCGCGCCGGCCTCCGCCGGAAGGCAGAGCCGCGCCAGCCCCGGTGCCCCGAGGCCAAGGCCGAGACCCTCTCTAGCATTGGCCACCGCACCCTCTTGTCTCCACCGACAACCCCACTGTGCCGGGTCTCGGCCGCTTGCTGTCTTTGCACCGGACTTGCCATCCTGCCTTGACCGAGCGGCTACCCTCTGTGGACTGAGGTCCAAAACAAGGACCAGAGGGGCCTGGGGGTATCCACGACCTCGCTCAGCCGGTGAGGGACCGGGCGGCCACCATGCCCCAGCTCCCCCTCTGCTTCTGCCTGGAGTCCTGCCCCGGCTTCCTCGGAAGGAGGAACCCCCAGCACCGTGAGTGTGGGCCCCACTTCCCAGGCCGGGCTCTTCACCCACGGCCCCCTCTGCCGCCCTCCCTGCATCGACTATGCCGACAACAAGGACGAAGATGTGGACGGGACGGCGTGGGAGGACCCCCGCACCCACGGCGGATGGCGGCTCCGAGGATGGGCTCATCCTCAGCTGTGCTCCCGGGAGCCCGGAGCCCGAGGGCACAAGGCCTCCCGCTGCACAAGAAACGATCTCCCGTGGGGGCCGCGGGTCCCCCGGGCTCCGAGCAGGAACCGGAGCTGCCCACATGCGTCCTGCCAAGGAAGGATCAGCCCGGGCTCGCCGGCCCCGTGGCCACAAGGCTCCTCCTGCCCGCCGGGCCTCCGTGTGGGCTGGCTCACCTTCCCCTCAGCAGGGATGGCCAGGCCCTGGCCTAGCTCGGTCCCCTCCCCCGAAGCACCCCACACACACCCTGGCCGCTGCCGGGTCCGGAACCCCGTTCCCATCGGGCCCCGTGCACGCCCGCACCCACGCAGGGACACACCCACGCACGCGCAGCCCACGACGAGTCCCTCGACCCGTCGTGGGAACAGATGCTCGCTGACGGTCTTGAGGTTCCTGAAGAACCCCGTCGCTCCTGCCCAGGAACTGCCTCCTGCCACGGCATCCCCGTGAGAACCCTCCTGGCACAGACCACGTGGCTGAAACGCACACGCTGAGCACACCCCGGGTCGGACAGGGCGTGGACCCACGGGAACACACACGCAGCTGTGAGTGGGAACCTGGGAGTCTCCTCGGGAGGATCTCCCGAGCCGGACCCATGCTGACTCCCTGACCGCCCCCCACCCCATTGCACACGCGGGTGCATGCCCAACACCGACGGGCCCCTGCATACGGGCAGGGCTCAGCGCGGTGGCCTGCTGCCATCAGCACCACCGAAACAAGTCCGATGTGTGGGGGCCACTGTCTGGACGCGGCATGGGGTGAGGGGTGAGCACGGAGCGGCTGGGGGAGGGGCCCTCGGGGACTCGGGTGTGAGGAGGAAGTCGGGGCAGGGGTCCCCAGGAAGCGGTGACTTCACTTCCCTGACCACAAAGCCCAACAGAATTGGAACCCACGTCACCAGGCACCCACATTCCAGGGACGCCCCCCTGCGCAGCTCGTTGCTTTGTTCATCGTCCAACCGACACCATGTTCGCATGCTGCCTCCCAAACTCGGGACGGTGGAGACGGAGGACAGCGCGCCCGGCTACCACTTCCCCGCGCTCTGGAGGTCCTTTCAGGGCTGCCCGACGCCTCTGGCCTTTCGGCCGAAAGGAGACTAAGGTGACACCGGGAGGCCAGAGCCGGCCGCCCAGCCCCACACGCTCGCATCGACGGGCGCAGCCACGGGTCCCCTCAACTGCTGGGCTTGTGTGTGTAAGTGTCTGTGTGTGTGTGTGTGTGTGTGTGTGTGTGTGTGTGTGTGTCTGAGAGCGTGCCTGTGCAGGTATGTGTCTGGAAGGAGGGCTCACGTGCGGTGGGGCCTTCCTGAGCAGGAGCAGGTGGATGAGGGCTAAGATGCCCGGTGGGCAGGTCGCGGTCAAGGTGAAGGCTGGCTGGGTGGGACAGGTGTGGGGGATGTGAGCTCCTGGCCAGGGTCGATCCCCAGAGCCCTGCAGGTGTGGGTCCCGGGACCGGGGGTAGGGCTGGGCAGGCACAGGTCTGGGGCCCATGTGGGAGCAGCAGGGGGACCGGGCAAGAGGAGAGTGGGGTCGGCCGGGCGGGGCTGGGATGGCTCCGGGCCAGCGACCGGTCCCTGTCTTTGCAGAAGGCCACGGAGGAAGAGACGAGGCAGGCGGCCACCACCTCCTCCCTGACCCAGGAGTCCGCAGGCCCAGGAAAGGCTTCCGAGCCTGCCAGGCCACCTGCGGAAGCCGAGCCCCAGGGTGAGAAGGCGGGGCGGGGCTGGGTGCCTGGGTGTGTGCGGGGACGGGTCGGTGCTGGGCCCACAGGGACAAGCCCCACAGGCTGGTGCGGGGCCAGGAGCAAGGACTGGGCTCAGAGCACCCAGCGGGGACACTGCCCTCGGGGAGCCATCCCGCTGAGGGTTCCTTCCCTGGCTGCGGCCTCTCCGCGACGCCCCGCCTGGGTCCTGGGGGCGCCAAGGCACATGCAGAGGCAGGCAAGCGCGGGACCTTCTCTCCTCTCACAGCTGCTCCTGGCAAGGAGCTCGGGCCCCTCCTGACATCAGCAGGAGCTGGGGATTGGGAGACGGTGCCTGCCGCCTCCTCAGCCGGGGACCCGCCGCCAGCAGGTGACCAGGAACCGGGCCCCGCGGAGCCTGACGCTGCCCAGGAAGAGCTGCGGCCTGCTCCTGCCCCAGGCCGTGCTCCTGCTCCTGCTCCTCTCAGGATCCTGCGCCTTCCCCCGTCCCTGCCCGGGCCCCTCATCCTGTCACAGGCCCAGGTCCTGCCCTGCATCCTGCACCAGCCAGCACCACCGCACCTGACCCAGCTGCAAACCCTGCCGCTGCCCCTGCCCCGTCCCCTGCCCCGGCCTTGGCCACGGCCCCTTCCCCGGCCTGCGCCCCTCTTACTGCCCCACACCCAGCCCCTGCCCCAGCCCCTGCAAGGACTGATTCTCCTTGCCCGGCCCCTGCCCCTTCGCCTGCCACGGAGACAGCTGCTGCCCCTTCCCCTGCCCGTGCCTCTGCCCTTCTTCTTGCCCCACACCCAGCTCGTGTATCTGATCCTGCCCCTTCGCCTGCCCCGACCCAGGCCACGGACACCTCCCTGTCCCCGCCTGTACCCCTGATCCTGACCCAGTCCCGGCTCGGGCCCTGGATCCTGCGCCAGCCATCGCCGGGACACCTCTCCCAGCTCCAGCCCCTTCCACGGCCCCTTCCCTTGCCCCTGCCAGGATCCCTGCCCCTTGGCCTGCCCCTGCCTCTGCCCCTGCCAGGACCCCTACCCCTTCACCTGCCTGTGACCCTGCTCCTGCCCCAGACCCAGCTCCTGCCCCTTCTCCAAACCCCGCCAGGACCACTGGCCACTCCCCTGCCCCTGCCTCTGCCCTCCTTCCTGCCCCAGGCCCAGTTCCTACCCGGGATCCTGCCCCTGCCCCTGCCCCTGGCCCTGCCCCTGCCCATGCCCATGCCATTGCCTCTGCCCCGATTCCTGCCCCACACGCATGTCCTGCACCTCTTCCTGCCCCTGCCCCTTTCCCTGCCTGGAAGACTGCCCCTTCCCGTGTTCCTCCCTGGGTCCCTGTTCCTGCTCCAGACCCCACCCGTCCTCCTGCTCCTGCCCCTGCCCCTGCCGCTTGCCCACCCCCTTCCCCTGCCCCTCCAAGGACCACTGGCCCTTCCCTTGCCCCTCTCAGGGCCCCTCTGTCTTCGCCTCTCCCTGCCTGGGCCCCTACTCCTGCCCGAGACCCAGGTCCTGCCCCTGCTCCTGCCCCTTCTCCTGCTCCTGCCTGGGTCCCTCTTGCTGCTCCACACCCAGGCCCTGCCGCTTCCCCGGCCTCGGCCAGGACCGCTGCCCCTCCCTTTGCCCCTCACAGGGCCACTGTCTCTTCCCCTGCCTCTCCCTGTTCCCACCGGACACCTGTTCCAGCCCCACACCCAGCTCCTGCCCCTTGCTCCTGCCCTTTCCCCTGGCCCTGCCTGCACTCCTCTTCCTGGCCCTGACCCAGCTCCAGCCCTGCATGCTGCAGCGGCCGCTCCTGCTGACCCTTTCCGTCCCCTTGCTCCTGCTCCTGCCCCGGTCCCAGCTCTTGCACCAGGCCCAGCTCCTGTGCCGGCCCCTGTCCCAACACCTGTCCCTACACCTGCTCCTGCGGGGCTCCCAGAGCCCCATTCAGAGGCCCCCGCCCTGCGGGGAGAGCTCCCTGGACGGGTACCCTCTGTTCCATGCCCCGACCCCGATGGCCCGCCGCCACGGTTCATCCCCTCCGCCTGGGTTCTTTCTCTCTGCTTCGGTCTCACCATCATCCTAGCTTTGCATGCCCTCGACGCTCTCGCCTATCTCTTTTAAATAAAATGCATCGTTTTTCCGTGGAACCCGTGCTCAACCCTAAGTCCCTCCCCGGCGGCGCCGCCCCACCCGCCCACCCCCCCACCGCCCCCAACAGCCCAGAACATCGCTGTGGAACAACTCCTTCCCCGAAGGGGACCCTGAGCCCAAGCCCTCCCTGCCCATTGCTCCCCCAGTCCGGCCCCTCGCCACGCCTCAGCTGATTTCTCTCTCCCTTCCTTCCCCTGTTCTGGACGTTTCTGGGAGGGGGATCACTCTGGAGGTGCCCGGGTGTCTGCCCACCTCTTTTCAAAGGGGACTGGGTTTTGTCCTGGGCGTCTTGGACATGGAACTTTCCCCCTGCCATACCGAAAACCCCGAAGGGTTCTAGAGGAGATGGGATCACGGAGGCCCCTTGAGTGCAGAGGGGTCCAAGGTCGGGGCCGTGACCCCTGTTCCCGCCGGGACACCACAGCCTGACCCCAGATGCGACCCGGCAGCTTCCTCCCGGGGCCTGCACACACACCAGGGCGAGGCACATAGCTGGAAGACACACCCCACACGGCATACCCATCGCTCACAACCCAAGGCCAGAGAAAGCTCTCCCCGGCCTCTGGTGCCCCCCAGGCTCCAAGGCACCGGGTCCCACAACGACACAGACCGAAAGCATGCCAGGTGGATGGGGAGGGGTGTGCGGGGGGCCGGCGGCGGACAGGCCACGCGGGGAGCCCGTGTCAGCGATGCGGGAGCTCCCCGGGAAGGCCTCTGGCCAAGGAATCCCTACGGAGGCAGCGCGCGTCCCCCTCAGACCGGCCGGTGTCTGGCCTGAGGACCAGCAGCCCTGGGGAGAACGTGCCGACACGGAGGTCCAGGGCACGTCCCCCGGAGAGAAGGGGGACGGGAACCCCTGTCTGGGACCACAGCGGGCAGCACCCATCCCAGCCCGCAGGGGCACCCATCACCTAGCAGTGCTCGTCCGGGGACTCAGCCCGCCACCTCTGGCACGGTGTTTCACGCCAGAAGGGAGAAAGCAGGGTGAGGCAGTCGGGGAGCGCTCATGCCCAGGGACGTGGACGCCGTCCTCGGTCCCAGTGCTCAGGTGACAACGTCCTGGAGCTAACCGTCCCAGTCTCCTCCGGGGCACCGGATCCGGGAAGCCCCTCCTGAGAGCCCTCCTGCCCCCCCTGCTCCTGGGAACAGTCACAATTGGTGGACGAGGAGGTGGACAGGGTCCAGGATGGCAGAAGGCCATCCAGGATGGCCCAGGAGGAGGAAGGGCAGGACGGCGAGGACAGATGCACCTGCCCTGAGCCACCATCCAGGGTCTGGCCGGGGATGCCCTCGCACCTCCCTCCACCCAAGGACTCCAGAGGCATGGGCCGCACTCCTGGGCTTTCACGGCCTCCCTCCCTCATGCCTTCAGTCCCTCAGTCCTTCCTTCCCTCCCTCCTGCCCTCCCTCCCCCTCTAGGCCTTCCTCTTCTTTCCCTCCCTCCTTTCCTCCCTCTCCCCCAGCTTGACTCCCTCCATTCCTCCCTCACCCAGCAGAGGCTCTGGGGTCCCAGCAGGGAACTGAGCCCTGGGGCTTCATCCGGGAGTAGCCCCAACCACATGGTCCCTGTCCCCGGGGCACTCACGGTCACTGTGGGCGCTGACGGGGCCCGGTCCTCAGGTTGAGCAGCGGGATGGCCACTTGGAATCCGCTGCGGAACACGGGGGCCGGCTGCACAGAGGGCGGAAGAGAACGAGGCTTAGCACTGCCTCCAGAAACATCGAGTCCTCCACGTGACGCCCTGGGCGTCCTCGTGGCCCACCGGCCCCAATCCCCCGAAGCCCCAAAGACTGCGTCGGGCCGTGTTGACTGGGGCTTTGGGGCACCGCTCTTGGGCCCCAGGAACAGCATCGCAGCCAACATCCCCAGGGCCTCCGAGTTTTCCTAAGGACCTCGCAGGTCCTCTGAGCCTGACGTCGTCCTCCTTGGGAAGCAATGTCCTGTCGACCCCCGTGTCTGTCTCCTGCCTCTTCTGGGATCCCTCACGGCCACACCCACCACGTGGGGCTGCCATGACCAGGACACACCCTGTGCCCCGTGGCGGACGCCCGCCTCCAACGCTGGGCCCCTCACAAGCCCGGTGCGCTGGGCCAGGCATGGGCGCTCGCTCGCGGGTCCCCGGACATCTCCGGTACAGTGCCCTGAGCCTGCCGGCGCTGGGTCGCCTCAGACCAGCCCGGGAGGCCAGCCGGGGGGCCCCTAGGCCAGGCAGGGAGGCGCCAGGCCAGGAGGTCCGGACGAGCCGCTCCCGGGCCCAGTGTGGGGAGCCCGGGCCGAGGCTGCTCCCCCAACGGAGGAGGACCTGGGCCCAGGGAGCTGAGTGGGGAGAGGGCACAATGAGCCCAAGCTGGGCAGAGAGCTCCGGGGGGGGGGTGCCTTGACCTCGGGCCCACTGGGAGACCACATCCCCCCCACAGGTCTCGGTCCCCTGGCGGGGGAAGGTGGTCGTCGGGATGTCCAGGCTCCCGGGCTGCACGGCCGGCAGCCGCTGGCTGGCGTGGGAGGAGGCACGGCTGGCGCAGGAGAGAGCCCTCGGCAGAGAGGAGGGGGCAGGTGCTCCCGCGGTGGCAGGTGCCCGAGGGCGGGCGGCGTGCGCCGGCCTCCGCCGGAAGGCAGAGCCACGCCAGCCCCGGTGCCCCGAGGCCAAGGCCGAGACCCTCTCCAGCATTGGCCACCGCACCCTCTTGTCTCCACCGACAACCCCACTGTGCCGGGTCTCGGCCGCTTGCTGTCTTTGCACTGGACTTGCCATCCTGCCTTGACCGAGCGGCTACCCTCTGTAGACTGAGGTCCAAAACAAGGACCAGAGGGGCCTGGGGGTATCCACGACCTCGCTCAGCCGGTGAGGGACCGGGCGGCCACCATGCCCCAGCTCCCCCTGTGCTTCTGCCTGGAGTCCTGCCCCGGCTTCCTCGGAAGGAGGAACCCCCAGCACCGTGAGTGTGGGCCCCACTTCCCAGGCCGGGCTCTTCACCCACGGCCCCCTCTGCCGCCCTCCCTGCATCGACTATGCCGACAACAAGGACGAAGATGTGGACGGGACGGCGTGGGAGGACCCCCGCACCCACGGCGGATGGCGGCTCCGAGGATGGGCTCATCCTCAGCTGTGCTGCCGGGAGCCCGGAGCCCGAGGGCACAAGGCCTCCCGCTGCACAAGAAACGATCTCCCGTGGGGGCCGCGGGTCCCGCGGGCTCGAGCAGGAACCGGAGCTGCCCACATGCGTCCTGCCAAGGAAGGATCAGCCCGGGCTCGCCGGCCCCGTGGCCACAAGGCTCCTCCTGCCCGCCGGTCCTCCGTGTGGGCTGGCTCACCTTCCCCTCAGCAGGGATGGCCAGGCCCTGGCCTAGCTCGGTCCCCTCCCCCGAAGCACCCCACACACACCCTGGCCGCTGCCGGGTCCGGAACCCCGTTCCCATCGGGCCCCATGCATGCCCGCACCCACGCAGGGACACACCCACGCACGCGCAGCCCACGACGAGTCCCTCGACCCGTCGTGGGAACAGATGCTCGCTGACGGTCTCGAGGTTCCTGAAGAACCCCGTCGCTCCTGCCCAGGAACTGCCTCCTGCCACGGCATCCCCGTGAGAACCCTCCTGGCACAGACCACGTGGCTGAAACGCACACGCTGAGCACACCCCGGGTCGGACAGGGCGTGCACCCACGGGAACACACACGCAGCTGTGAGTGGGAACCTGGGAGTCTCCTCGGGAGGATCTCCCGAGCCGGACCCATGCTGACTCCCTGACCGCCCCCCACCCCATTGCACACGCGGGTGCATGCCCAACACCGACGGGCCCCTGCATGCGGGCAGGGCTCAGGGCGGTGGCCTGCTGCCATCAGCACCACCGAAACAAGTCCGATGTGTGGGGGCCACTGTCTGGACGCGGCATGGGGTGAGGGGTGAGCACGGAGCGGCTGGGGGAGGGGCCCTCGGGGACTCGGGTGTGAGGAGGAAGTCGGGGCAGGGGTCCCCAGGAAGGGGTGACCTCACTTCCCTGACCACAGAGCCCAACAGAATTGGAACCCACGTCACCAGGCACCCACATTCCAGGGACGCCCCCCTGCGCAGCTCGTTGCTTTGTTCATCGTCCAACCGACACCATGTTCGCATGCTGCCTCCCAAACTCGGGACGGTGGAGACGGAGGACAGCGCGCCCGGCTACCACTTCCCCGCGCTCTGGAGGTCCTTTCAGGGCTGCCCGACGCCTCTGGCCTTTCGGCCGAAAGGAGACTAAGGTGACACCGGGAGGCCAGAGCCGGCCGCCCAGCCCCACAGGCTCGCATCGACGGGCGCAGCCACGGGTCCCCTCATCTGCTGGGCTTGTGTGTGTAAGTGTCTTTGTGTGTGTGTGTGTGTGTGTGTGTGTGTGTCTGAGAGCGTGCCTGTGCAGGTATGTGTCTGGAAGGAGGTCTCACGTGCGGTGGGGCCTTCCTGAGCAGGAGCAGGTGGATGAGGGCTAAGATGCCCGGTGGGCAGGTCGCGGTCAAGGTGAAGGCTGGCTGGGTGGGACAGGTGTGGGGGATGTGAGCTCCTGGCCAGGGTCGATCCCCAGAGCCCTGCAGGTGTGGGTCCCGGGACCGGGGGTAGGGCTGGGCAGGCACAGGTCTGGGGCCCATGTGGGAGCAGCAGGGGGACCGGGCAAGAGGAGAGTGGGGTCGGCCGGGCGGGGCTGGGATGGCTCCGGGCCAGCGACCGGTCCCTGTCTTTGCAGAAGGCCACGGAGGAAGAGACGAGGCAGGCGGCCACCACCTCCTCCCTGACCCAGGAGTCCGCAGGCCCAGGAAAGGCTTCCGAGCCTGCCAGGCCACCTGCGGAAGCCGAGCCCCAGGGTGAGAAGGCGGGGCGGGGCTGGGTGCCTGGGTGTGTGCGGGGACGGGTCGGTGCTGGGCCCACAGGGACAAGCCCCACAGGCTGGTGCGGGGCCAGGAGCAAGGACTGGGCTCAGAGCACCCAGCGGGGACACTGCCCTCGGGGAGCCATCCCGCTGAGGGTTCCTTCCCTGGCTGCGGCCTCTCCGCGACGCCCCGCCTGGGTCCTGGGGGCGCCAAGGCACATGCAGAGGCAGGCAAGCGCGGGACCTTCTCTCCTCTCACAGCTGCTCCTGGCAAGGAGCTCGGGCCCCTCCTGACATCAGCAGGAGCTGGGGATTGGGAGACGGTGCCTGCCGCCTCCTCAGCCGGGGACCCGCCGCCAGCAGGTGACCAGGAACCGGGCCCCGCGGAGCCTGACGCTGCCCAGGAAGAGCTGCGGCCTGCTCCTGCCCCAGGCCGTGCTCCTGCTCCTGCTCCTCTCAGGATCCTGCGCCTTCCCCCGTCCCCGCCCGGGCCCCTCATCCTGCCACAGGCCCAGGTCCTGCCCTGCATCCTGCACCAGCCAGCACCACCGCACCTGAGCCAGCTGCAAACCCTGCCGCTGCCCCTGCCCCGTCCCCTGCCCCGGCCTTGGCCACGGCCCCTTCCCCGGCCTGCGCCCCTCTTACTGCCCCACACCCAGCCCCTGCCCCAGCCCCTGCAAGGACTGATTCTCCTTGCCTGGCCCCTGCCCCTTCGCCTGCCACGGAGACAGCTGCTGCCCCTTCCCCTGCCCGTGCCTCTGCCCTTCTTCTTGCCCCACACCCAGCTCGTGTATCTGATCCTGCCCCTTCGCCTGCCCCGACCCAGGCCACGGACACCTCCCCTGTCCCCGCCTGTACCCCTGATCCTGACCCAGTCCCGGCTCGGGCCCTGGATCCTGCGCCAGCCATCGCCGGGACACCTCTCCCAGCTCCAGCCCCTTCCACGGCCCCTTCCCTTGCCCCTGCCAGGATCCCTGCCCCTTGGCCTGCCCCTGCCTCTGCCCCTGCCAGGACCCCTACCCCTTCACCTGCCTGTGACCCTGCTCCTGCCCCAGACCCAGCTCCTGCCCCTTCTCCAAACCCCGCCAGGACCACTGGCCACTCCCCTGCCCCTGCCTCTGCCCTCCTTCCTGCCCCAGGCCCAGTTCCTACCCGGGATCCTGCCCCTGCCCCTGCCCCTGGCCCTGCCCCTGCCCATGCCCATGCCATTGCCTCTGCCCCGATTCCTGCCCCACACGCATGTCCTGCACCTCTTCCTGCCCCTGCCCCTTTCCCTGCCTGGAAGACTGCCCCTTCCCGTGTTCCTCCCTGGGTCCCTGTTCCTGCTCCAGACCCCACCCGTCCTCCTGCTCCTGCCCCTGCCCCTGCCGCTTGCCCACCCCCTTCCCCTGCCCCTCCAAGGACCACTGGCCCTTCCCTTGCCCCTCTCAGGGCCCCTCTGTCTTCGCCTCTCCCTGCCTGGGCCCCTGCTCCTGCCCCTTCTCCTGCTCCTGCCTGGGTCCCTCTTGCTGCTCCACACCCAGGCCCTGCCGCTTCCCCGGCCTCGGCCAGGACCGCTGCCCCTCCCTTTGCCCCTCACAGGGCCACTGTCTCTTCCCCTGCCTCTCCCTGTTCCCACCGGACACCTGTTCCAGCCCCACACCCAGCTCCTGCCCCTTGCTCCTGCCCTTTCCCCTGGCCCTGCCTGCACTCCTCTTCCTGGCCCTGACCCAGCTCCAGCCCTGCATGCTGCAGCGGCCGCTCCTGCTGACCCTTTCCGTCCCCTTGCTCCTGCTCCTGCCCCGGTCCCAGCTCTTGCACCAGGCCCAGCTCCTGTGCCGGCCCCTGTCCCAACACCTGCCCCTACCCCTGCACCTGCGGGGCTCCCAGAGCCCCATCCAGAGGCCCCCGCCCTGCGGGGAGAGCTCCCTGGACGGGGACCCTCTGTTCCATGCCCCGACCCCGATGGCCCGCCGCCACGGTTCATCCCCTCCGCCTGGGTTCTTTCTCTCTGCTTCGGTCTCACCATCATCCTAGCTTTGCATGCCCTCGACGCTCTCGCCTATCTCTTTTAAATAAAATGCATCGTTTTTCCGTGGAACCCGTGCTCAACCCTAAGTCCGTCCCCGGCGGCGCCGCCCCACCCGCCCCCCCCCCACCGCCCCCAACAGCCCAGAACATCGCTCTGGAACAACTCCTTCCCCGAAGGGGACCCTGAGCCCAAGCCCTCCCTGCCCATTGCTCCCCCAGTCCGGCCCCTCGCCACGCCTCAGCTGATTTCTCTCTCCCTTCCTTCCCCTGTTCTGGACGTTTCTGGGAGGGGGATCACTCTGGAGGTGCCCGGGTGTCTGCCCACCTCTTTTCAAAGGGGACTGGGTTTTGTCCTGGGCGTCTTGGACATGGAACTTGCCCCGTGCCATACCGAAAACCCCGAAGGGTTCTAGAGGAGATGGGATCACGGAGGCCCCTTGAGTGCAGAGGGGTCCAAGGTCGGGGCCGTGACCCCTGTTCCCGCCGGGACACCACAGCCTGACCCCAGATGCCACCCGGCAGCTTCCTCCCGGGGCCTGCACACACACCAGGGCGAGGCACACAGCTGGAAGACACACCCCACACGGCATACCCATCGCTCACAACCCAAGGCCAGAGAAAGCTCTCCCCGGCCTCTGGTGCCCCCCAGGCTCCAAGGCACCGGGTCCCACAACGACACAGACCGAAAGCATGCCAGGTGGATGGGGAGGGGGGTGCGGGGGGCCGGCGGCGGACAGGCCACGCGGGGAGCCCGTGTCAGCGATGCGGGAGCTCCCCGGGAAGGCCTCTGGCCAAGGAAACCCTACGGAGGCAGCGCGCGTCCCCCTCAGACCGGCCGGTGTCTGGCCTGAGGACCAGCAGCCCTGGGGAGAACGTGCCGACACGGAGGTCCAGGGCACGTCCCCCGGAGAGAAGGGGGACGGGCACCCCTGTCTGGGACCACAGCGGGCAGCACCCATCCCAGCCCGCAGGGGCACCCATCACCTAGCAGTGCTCGTCCGGGGACTCAGCCCGCCACCTCTGGCACGGTGTTTCACGCCAGAAGGGAGAGAGCAGGGTGAGGCAGTCGGGGAGCGCTCATGCCCAGGGACGTGGACGCCGTCCTCGGTCCCAGTGCTCAGGTGACAACGTCCTGGAGCTAACCGTCCCAGTCTCCTCCGGGGCACCGGATCCGGGAAGCCCCTCCTGAGAGCCCTCCTGCCCCCCCTGCTCCTGGGAACAGTCACAATTGGTGGACGAGGAGGTGGACAGGGTCCAGGATGGCAGAAGGCCATCCAGGGTGGCCCAGGAGGAGGAAGGGCAGGACGGCGAGGACAGATGCACCTGCCCTGAGCCACCATCCAGGGTCTGGCCGGGGATGCCCTCGCACCTCCCTCCACCCAAG
This sequence comes from Meles meles, assembly GCF_922984935.1. NCBI lineage: Eukaryota > Metazoa > Chordata > Mammalia > Carnivora > Mustelidae > Meles > Meles meles. Next base: position 245,243 of record NW_025721159.1, on the reverse strand, counting down.
GACTCCAGAGGCATGGGCCGCACTCCTGGGCTTTCACGGCCTCCCTCCCTCATGCCTTCAGTCCCTCAGTCCTTCCTTCCCTCCCTCCTGCCCTCCCTCCCCCTCTAGGCCTTCCTCTTCTTTCCCTCCCTCCTTTCCTCCCTCTCCCCCAGCTTGACTCCCTCCATTCCTCCCTCACCCAGCAGAGGCTCTGGGGTCCCAGCAGGGAACTGAGCCCTGGGGCTTCATCCGGGAGCAGCCCCAACCACATGGTCCCTGTCCCCGGGGCACTCACGGTCACTGTGGGCGCTGACGGGGCCCGGTCCTCAGGTTGAGCAGCGGGATGGCCACTTGGAATCCGCTGCGGAACACGGGGGCCGGCTGCACAGAGGGCGGAAGAGAACGAGGCTTAGCACTGCCTCCAGAAACATCGAGTCCTCCACGTGACGCCCTGGGCGTCCTCGTGGCCCACCGGCCCCAATCCCCCGAAGCCCCAAAGACTGCGTCGGGCCGTGTTGACTGGGGCTTTGGGGCACCGCTCTTGGGCCCCAGGAACAGCATCGCAGCCAACATCCCCAGGGCCTCCGAGTTTTCCTAAGGACCTCGCAGGTCCTCTGAGCCTGACGTCGTCCTCCTTGGGAAGCAATGTCCTGTCGACCCCCGTGTCTGTCTCCTGCCTCTTCTGGGATCCCTCACGGCCACACCCACCACGTGGGGCGGCCATGACCAGGACACACCCTGTGCCCCGTGGCGGACGCCCGCCTCCAACGCTGGGCCCCTCACAAGCCCGGTGCGCTGGGCCAGGCCTGGGCGCTCGCTCGGGGGTCCCCGGACATCTCCGGTGCAGTGCCCTGAGCCTGCCGGCGCTGGGTCGCCTAAGACCAGCCCGGGAGGCCAGCCGGGGGGCCCCTAGGCCAGGCAGGGAGGCGCCAGGCCAGGAGGTCCGGACGAGCCGCTCCCGGGCCCAGTGTGGGGAGCCCGGGCCGAGGCTGCTCCCCCAACGGAGGAGGACCTGGGCCCAGGGAGCTGAGTGGGGACAGGGCACAATGAGCCCAAGCTGGGCAGAGAGCTCCGGGGGGGGGGGTGCCTTGACCTCGGGCCCACTGGGAGACCACATCCCCCCCACAGGGCTCGGTCCCCTGGCGGGGGAAGGTGGTCGTCGGGATGTCCAGGCTCCCGGGCTGCACGGCCGGCAGCCGCTGGCTGGCATGGGAGGAGGCACGGCTGGCGCAGGAGAGAGCCCTCGGCAGAGAGGAGGGGGCAGGTGCTCCCGCGGCGGCAGGTGCCCGAGGGCGGGCGGCGCGCGCCGGCCTCCGCCGGAAGGCAGAGCCGCGCCAGCCCCGGTGCCCCGAGGCCAAGGCCGAGACCCTCTCTAGCATTGGCCACCGCACCCTCTTGTCTCCACCGACAACCCCACTGTGCCGGGTCTCGGCCGCTTGCTGTCTTTGCACCGGACTTGCCATCCTGCCTTGACCGAGCGGCTACCCTCTGTGGACTGAGGTCCAAAACAAGGACCAGAGGGGCCTGGGGGTATCCACGACCTCGCTCAGCCGGTGAGGGACCGGGCGGCCACCATGCCCCAGCTCCCCCTCTGCTTCTGCCTGGAGTCCTGCCCCGGCTTCCTCGGAAGGAGGAACCCCCAGCACCGTGAGTGTGGGCCCCACTTCCCAGGCCGGGCTCTTCACCCACGGCCCCCTCTGCCGCCCTCCCTGCATCGACTATGCCGACAACAAGGACGAAGATGTGGACGGGACGGCGTGGGAGGACCCCCGCACCCACGGCGGATGGCGGCTCCGAGGATGGGCTCATCCTCAGCTGTGCTCCCGGGAGCCCGGAGCCCGAGGGCACAAGGCCTCCCGCTGCACAAGAAACGATCTCCCGTGGGGGCCGCGGGTCCCCCGGGCTCCGAGCAGGAACCGGAGCTGCCCACATGCGTCCTGCCAAGGAAGGATCAGCCCGGGCTCGCCGGCCCCGTGGCCACAAGGCTCCTCCTGCCCGCCGGGCCTCCGTGTGGGCTGGCTCACCTTCCCCTCAGCAGGGATGGCCAGGCCCTGGCCTAGCTCGGTCCCCTCCCCCGAAGCACCCCACACACACCCTGGCCGCTGCCGGGTCCGGAACCCCGTTCCCATCGGGCCCCGTGCACGCCCGCACCCACGCAGGGACACACCCACGCACGCGCAGCCCACGACGAGTCCCTCGACCCGTCGTGGGAACAGATGCTCGCTGACGGTCTTGAGGTTCCTGAAGAACCCCGTCGCTCCTGCCCAGGAACTGCCTCCTGCCACGGCATCCCCGTGAGAACCCTCCTGGCACAGACCACGTGGCTGAAACGCACACGCTGAGCACACCCCGGGTCGGACAGGGCGTGGACCCACGGGAACACACACGCAGCTGTGAGTGGGAACCTGGGAGTCTCCTCGGGAGGATCTCCCGAGCCGGACCCATGCTGACTCCCTGACCGCCCCCCACCCCATTGCACACGCGGGTGCATGCCCAACACCGACGGGCCCCTGCATACGGGCAGGGCTCAGCGCGGTGGCCTGCTGCCATCAGCACCACCGAAACAAGTCCGATGTGTGGGGGCCACTGTCTGGACGCGGCATGGGGTGAGGGGTGAGCACGGAGCGGCTGGGGGAGGGGCCCTCGGGGACTCGGGTGTGAGGAGGAAGTCGGGGCAGGGGTCCCCAGGAAGCGGTGACTTCACTTCCCTGACCACAAAGCCCAACAGAATTGGAACCCACGTCACCAGGCACCCACATTCCAGGGACGCCCCCCTGCGCAGCTCGTTGCTTTGTTCATCGTCCAACCGACACCATGTTCGCATGCTGCCTCCCAAACTCGGGACGGTGGAGACGGAGGACAGCGCGCCCGGCTACCACTTCCCCGCGCTCTGGAGGTCCTTTCAGGGCTGCCCGACGCCTCTGGCCTTTCGGCCGAAAGGAGACTAAGGTGACACCGGGAGGCCAGAGCCGGCCGCCCAGCCCCACACGCTCGCATCGACGGGCGCAGCCACGGGTCCCCTCAACTGCTGGGCTTGTGTGTGTAAGTGTCTGTGTGTGTGTGTGTGTGTGTGTGTGTGTGTCTGAGAGCGTGCCTGTGCAGGTATGTGTCTGGAAGGAGGGCTCACGTGCGGTGGGGCCTTCCTGAGCAGGAGCAGGTGGATGAGGGCTAAGATGCCCGGTGGGCAGGTCGCGGTCAAGGTGAAGGCTGGCTGGGTGGGACAGGTGTGGGGGATGTGAGCTCCTGGCCAGGGTCGATCCCCAGAGCCCTGCAGGTGTGGGTCCCGGGACCGGGGGTAGGGCTGGGCAGGCACAGGTCTGGGGCCCATGTGGGAGCAGCAGGGGGACCGGGCAAGAGGAGAGTGGGGTCGGCCGGGCGGGGCTGGGATGGCTCCGGGCCAGCGACCGGTCCCTGTCTTTGCAGAAGGCCACGGAGGAAGAGACGAGGCAGGCGGCCACCACCTCCTCCCTGACCCAGGAGTCCGCAGGCCCAGGAAAGGCTTCCGAGCCTGCCAGGCCACCTGCGGAAGCCGAGCCCCAGGGTGAGAAGGCGGGGCGGGGCTGGGTGCCTGGGTGTGTGCGGGGACGGGTCGGTGCTGGGCCCACAGGGACAAGCCCCACAGGCTGGTGCGGGGCCAGGAGCAAGGACTGGGCTCAGAGCACCCAGCGGGGACACTGCCCTCGGGGAGCCATCCCGCTGAGGGTTCCTTCCCTGGCTGCGGCCTCTCCGCGACGCCCCGCCTGGGTCCTGGGGGCGCCAAGGCACATGCAGAGGCAGGCAAGCGCGGGACCTTCTCTCCTCTCACAGCTGCTCCTGGCAAGGAGCTCGGGCCCCTCCTGACATCAGCAGGAGCTGGGGATTGGGAGACGGTGCCTGCCGCCTCCTCAGCCGGGGACCCGCCGCCAGCAGGTGACCAGGAACCGGGCCCCGCGGAGCCTGACGCTGCCCAGGAAGAGCTGCGGCCTGCTCCTGCCCCAGGCCGTGCTCCTGCTCCTGCTCCTCTCAGGATCCTGCGCCTTCCCCCGTCCCTGCCCGGGCCCCTCATCCTGTCACAGGCCCAGGTCCTGCCCTGCATCCTGCACCAGCCAGCACCACCGCACCTGACCCAGCTGCAAACCCTGCCGCTGCCCCTGCCCCGTCCCCTGCCCCGGCCTTGGCCACGGCCCCTTCCCCGGCCTGCGCCCCTCTTACTGCCCCACACCCAGCCCCTGCCCCAGCCCCTGCAAGGACTGATTCTCCTTGCCCGGCCCCTGCCCCTTCGCCTGCCACGGAGACAGCTGCTGCCCCTTCCCCTGCCCGTGCCTCTGCCCTTCTTCTTGCCCCACACCCAGCTCGTGTATCTGATCCTGCCCCTTCGCCTGCCCCGACCCAGGCCACGGACACCTCCCTGTCCCCGCCTGTACCCCTGATCCTGACCCAGTCCCGGCTCGGGCCCTGGATCCTGCGCCAGCCATCGCCGGGACACCTCTCCCAGCTCCAGCCCCTTCCACGGCCCCTTCCCTTGCCCCTGCCAGGATCCCTGCCCCTTGGCCTGCCCCTGCCTCTGCCCCTGCCAGGACCCCTACCCCTTCACCTGCCTGTGACCCTGCTCCTGCCCCAGACCCAGCTCCTGCCCCTTCTCCAAACCCCGCCAGGACCACTGGCCACTCCCCTGCCCCTGCCTCTGCCCTCCTTCCTGCCCCAGGCCCAGTTCCTACCCGGGATCCTGCCCCTGCCCCTGCCCCTGGCCCTGCCCCTGCCCATGCCCATGCCATTGCCTCTGCCCCGATTCCTGCCCCACACGCATGTCCTGCACCTCTTCCTGCCCCTGCCCCTTTCCCTGCCTGGAAGACTGCCCCTTCCCGTGTTCCTCCCTGGGTCCCTGTTCCTGCTCCAGACCCCACCCGTCCTCCTGCTCCTGCCCCTGCCCCTGCCGCTTGCCCACCCCCTTCCCCTGCCCCTCCAAGGACCACTGGCCCTTCCCTTGCCCCTCTCAGGGCCCCTCTGTCTTCGCCTCTCCCTGCCTGGGCCCCTACTCCTGCCCGAGACCCAGGTCCTGCCCCTGCTCCTGCCCCTTCTCCTGCTCCTGCCTGGGTCCCTCTTGCTGCTCCACACCCAGGCCCTGCCGCTTCCCCGGCCTCGGCCAGGACCGCTGCCCCTCCCTTTGCCCCTCACAGGGCCACTGTCTCTTCCCCTGCCTCTCCCTGTTCCCACCGGACACCTGTTCCAGCCCCACACCCAGCTCCTGCCCCTTGCTCCTGCCCTTTCCCCTGGCCCTGCCTGCACTCCTCTTCCTGGCCCTGACCCAGCTCCAGCCCTGCATGCTGCAGCGGCCGCTCCTGCTGACCCTTTCCGTCCCCTTGCTCCTGCTCCTGCCCCGGTCCCAGCTCTTGCACCAGGCCCAGCTCCTGTGCCGGCCCCTGTCCCAACACCTGTCCCTACACCTGCTCCTGCGGGGCTCCCAGAGCCCCATTCAGAGGCCCCCGCCCTGCGGGGAGAGCTCCCTGGACGGGTACCCTCTGTTCCATGCCCCGACCCCGATGGCCCGCCGCCACGGTTCATCCCCTCCGCCTGGGTTCTTTCTCTCTGCTTCGGTCTCACCATCATCCTAGCTTTGCATGCCCTCGACGCTCTCGCCTATCTCTTTTAAATAAAATGCATCGTTTTTCCGTGGAACCCGTGCTCAACCCTAAGTCCCTCCCCGGCGGCGCCGCCCCACCCGCCCCCCCCCCCCACCGCCCCCAACAGCCCAGAACATCGCTGTGGAACAACTCCTTCCCCGAAGGGGACCCTGAGCCCAAGCCCTCCCTGCCCATTGCTCCCCCAGTCCGGCCCCTCGCCACGCCTCAGCTGATTTCTCTCTCCCTTCCTTCCCCTGTTCTGGACGTTTCTGGGAGGGGGATCACTCTGGAGGTGCCCGGGTGTCTGCCCACCTCTTTTCAAAGGGGACTGGGTTTTGTCCTGGGCGTCTTGGACATGGAACTTTCCCCCTGCCATACCGAAAACCCCGAAGGGTTCTAGAGGAGATGGGATCACGGAGGCCCCTTGAGTGCAGAGGGGTCCAAGGTCGGGGCCGTGACCCCTGTTCCCGCCGGGACACCACAGCCTGACCCCAGATGCGACCCGGCAGCTTCCTCCCGGGGCCTGCACACACACCAGGGCGAGGCACATAGCTGGAAGACACACCCCACACGGCATACCCATCGCTCACAACCCAAGGCCAGAGAAAGCTCTCCCCGGCCTCTGGTGCCCCCCAGGCTCCAAGGCACCGGGTCCCACAACGACACAGACCGAAAGCATGCCAGGTGGATGGGGAGGGGTGTGCGGGGGGCCGGCGGCGGACAGGCCACGCGGGGAGCCCGTGTCAGCGATGCGGGAGCTCCCCGGGAAGGCCTCTGGCCAAGGAATCCCTACGGAGGCAGCGCGCGTCCCCCTCAGACCGGCCGGTGTCTGGCCTGAGGACCAGCAGCCCTGGGGAGAACGTGCCGACACGGAGGTCCAGGGCACGTCCCCCGGAGAGAAGGGGGACGGGAACCCCTGTCTGGGACCACAGCGGGCAGCACCCATCCCAGCCCGCAGGGGCACCCATCACCTAGCAGTGCTCGTCCGGGGACTCAGCCCGCCACCTCTGGCACGGTGTTTCACGCCAGAAGGGAGAGAGCAGGGTGAGGCAGTCGGGGAGCGCTCATGCCCAGGGACGTGGACGCCGTCCTCGGTCCCAGTGCTCAGGTGACAACGTCCTGGAGCTAACCGTCCCAGTCTCCTCCGGGGCACCGGATCCGGGAAGCCCCTCCTGAGAGCCCTCCTGCCCCCCCTGCTCCTGGGAACAGTCACAATTGGTGGACGAGGAGGTGGACAGGGTCCAGGATGGCAGAAGGCCATCCAGGATGGCCCAGGAGGAGGAAGGGCAGGACGGCGAGGACAGATGCACCTGCCCTGAGCCACCATCCAGGGTCTGGCCGGGGATGCCCTCGCACCTCCCTCCACCCAAGGACTCCAGAGGCATGGGCCGCACTCCTGGGCTTTCACGGCCTCCCTCCCTCATGCCTTCAGTCCCTCAGTCCTTCCTTCCCTCCCTCCTGCCCTCCCTCCCCCTCTAGGCCTTCCTCTTCTTTCCCTCCCTCCTTTCCTCCCTCTCCCCCAGCTTGACTCCCTCCATTCCTCCCTCACCCAGCAGAGGCTCTGGGGTCCCAGCAGGGAACTGAGCCCTGGGGCTTCATCCGGGAGTAGCCCCAACCACATGGTCCCTGTCCCCGGGGCACTCACGGTCACTGTGGGCGCTGACGGGGCCCGGTCCTCAGGTTGAGCAGCGGGATGGCCACTTGGAATCCGCTGCGGAACACGGGGGCCGGCTGCACAGAGGGCGGAAGAGAACGAGGCTTAGCACTGCCTCCAGAAACATCGAGTCCTCCACGTGACGCCCTGGGCGTCCTCGTGGCCCACCGGCCCCAATCCCCCGAAGCCCCAAAGACTGCGTCGGGCCGTGTTGACTGGGGCTTTGGGGCACCGCTCTTGGGCCCCAGGAACAGCATCGCAGCCAACATCCCCAGGGCCTCCGAGTTTTCCTAAGGACCTCGCAGGTCCTCTGAGCCTGACGTCGTCCTCCTTGGGAAGCAATGTCCTGTCGACCCCCGTGTCTGTCTCCTGCCTCTTCTGGGATCCCTCACGGCCACACCCACCACGTGGGGCTGCCATGACCAGGACACACCCTGTGCCCCGTGGCGGACGCCCGCCTCCAACGCTGGGCCCCTCACAAGCCCGGTGCGCTGGGCCAGGCATGGGCGCTCGCTCGCGGGTCCCCGGACATCTCCGGTGCAGTGCCCTGAGCCTGCCGGCGCTGGGTCGCCTCAGACCAGCCCGGGAGGCCAGCCGGGGGGCCCCTAGGCCAGGCAGGGAGGCGCCAGGCCAGGAGGTCCGGACGAGCCGCTCCCGGGCCCAGTGTGGGGAGCCCGGGCCGAGGCTGCTCCCCCAACGGAGGAGGACCTGGGCCCAGGGAGCTGAGTGGGGAGAGGGCACAATGAGCCCAAGCTGGGCAGAGAGCTCCGGGGGGGGGGGTGCCTTGACCTCGGGCCCACTGGGAGACCACATCCCCCCCACAGGGCTCGGTCCCCTGGCGGGGGAAGGTGGTCGTCGGGATGTCCAGGCTCCCGGGCTGCACGGCCGGCAGCCGCTGGCTGGCGTGGGAGGAGGCACGGCTGGCGCAGGAGAGAGCCCTCGGCAGAGAGGAGGGGGCAGGTGCTCCCGCGGTGGCAGGTGCCCGAGGGCGGGCGGCGTGCGCCGGCCTCCGCCGGAAGGCAGAGCCACGCCAGCCCCGGTGCCCCGAGGCCAAGGCCGAGACCCTCTCCAGCATTGGCCACCGCACCCTCTTGTCTCCACCGACAACCCCACTGTGCCGGGTCTCGGCCGCTTGCTGTCTTTGCACTGGACTTGCCATCCTGCCTTGACCGAGCGGCTACCCTCTGTAGACTGAGGTCCAAAACAAGGACCAGAGGGGCCTGGGGGTATCCACGACCTCGCTCAGCCGGTGAGGGACCGGGCGGCCACCATGCCCCAGCTCCCCCTGTGCTTCTGCCTGGAGTCCTGCCCCGGCTTCCTCGGAAGGAGGAACCCCCAGCACCGTGAGTGTGGGCCCCACTTCCCAGGCCGGGCTCTTCACCCACGGCCCCCTCTGCCGCCCTCCCTGCATCGACTCTGCCGACAACAAGGACGAAGATGTGGACGGGACGGCGTGGGAGGACCCCCGCACCCACGGCGGATGGCGGCTCCGAGGATGGGCTCATCCTCAGCTGTGCTGCCGGGAGCCCGGAGCCCGAGGGCACAAGGCCTCCCGCTGCACAAGAAACGATCTCCCGTGGGGGCCGCGGGTCCCGCGGGCTCGAGCAGGAACCGGAGCTGCCCACATGCGTCCTGCCAAGGAAGGATCAGCCCGGGCTCGCCGGCCCCGTGGCCACAAGGCTCCTCCTGCCCGCCGGTCCTCCGTGTGGGCTGGCTCACCTTCCCCTCAGCAGGGATGGCCAGGCCCTGGCCTAGCTCGGTCCCCTCCCCCGAAGCACCCCACACACACCCTGGCCGCTGCCGGGTCCGGAACCCCGTTCCCATCGGGCCCCATGCATGCCCGCACCCACGCAGGGACACACCCACGCACGCGCAGCCCACGACGAGTCCCTCGACCCGTCGTGGGAACAGATGCTCGCTGACGGTCTCGAGGTTCCTGAAGAACCCCGTCGCTCCTGCCCAGGAACTGCCTCCTGCCACGGCATCCCCGTGAGAACCCTCCTGGCACAGACCACGTGGCTGAAACGCACACGCTGAGCACACCCCGGGTCGGACAGGGCGTGCACCCACGGGAACACACACGCAGCTGTGAGTGGGAACCTGGGAGTCTCCTCGGGAGGATCTCCCGAGCCGGACCCATGCTGACTCCCTGACCGCCCCCCACCCCATTGCACACGCGGGTGCATGCCCAACACCGACGGGCCCCTGCATGCGGGCAGGGCTCAGGGCGGTGGCCTGCTGCCATCAGCACCACCGAAACAAGTCCGATGTGTGGGGGCCACTGTCTGGACGCGGCATGGGGTGAGGGGTGAGCACGGAGCGGCTGGGGGAGGGGCCCTCGGGGACTCGGGTGTGAGGAGGAAGTCGGGGCAGGGGTCCCCAGGAAGGGGTGACCTCACTTCCCTGACCACAGAGCCCAACAGAATTGGAACCCACGTCACCAGGCACCCACATTCCAGGGACGCCCCCCTGCGCAGCTCGTTGCTTTGTTCATCGTCCAACCGACACCATGTTCGCATGCTGCCTCCCAAACTCGGGACGGTGGAGACGGAGGACAGCGCGCCCGGCTACCACTTCCCCGCGCTCTGGAGGTCCTTTCAGGGCTGCCCGACGCCTCTGGCCTTTCGGCCGAAAGGAGACTAAGGTGACACCGGGAGGCCAGAGCCGGCCGCCCAGCCCCACAGGCTCGCATCGACGGGCGCAGCCACGGGTCCCCTCATCTGCTGGGCTTGTGTGTGTAAGTGTCTTTGTGTGTGTGTGTGTGTGTGTGTGTGTGTGTCTGAGAGCGTGCCTGTGCAGGTATGTGTCTGGAAGGAGGTCTCACGTGCGGTGGGGCCTTCCTGAGCAGGAGCAGGTGGATGAGGGCTAAGATGCCCGGTGGGCAGGTCGCGGTCAAGGTGAAGGCTGGCTGGGTGGGACAGGTGTGGGGGATGTGAGCTCCTGGCCAGGGTCGATCCCCAGAGCCCTGCAGGTGTGGGTCCCGGGACCGGGGGTAGGGCTGGGCAGGCACAGGTCTGGGGCCCATGTGGGAGCAGCAGGGGGACCGGGCAAGAGGAGAGTGGGGTCGGCCGGGCGGGGCTGGGATGGCTCCGGGCCAGCGACCGGTCCCTGTCTTTGCAGAAGGCCACGGAGGAAGAGACGAGGCAGGCGGCCACCACCTCCTCCCTGACCCAGGAGTCCGCAGGCCCAGGAAAGGCTTCCGAGCCTGCCAGGCCACCTGCGGAAGCCGAGCCCCAGGGTGAGAAGGCGGGGCGGGGCTGGGTGCCTGGGTGTGTGCGGGGACGGGTCGGTGCTGGGCCCACAGGGACAAGCCCCACAGGCTGGTGCGGGGCCAGGAGCAAGGACTGGGCTCAGAGCACCCAGCGGGGACACTGCCCTCGGGGAGCCATCCCGCTGAGGGTTCCTTCCCTGGCTGCGGCCTCTCCGCGACGCCCCGCCTGGGTCCTGGGGGCGCCAAGGCACATGCAGAGGCAGGCAAGCGCGGGACCTTCTCTCCTCTCACAGCTGCTCCTGGCAAGGAGCTCGGGCCCCTCCTGACATCAGCAGGAGCTGGGGATTGGGAGACGGTGCCTGCCGCCTCCTCAGCCGGGGACCCGCCGCCAGCAGGTGACCAGGAACCGGGCCCCGCGGAGCCTGACGCTGCCCAGGAAGAGCTGCGGCCTGCTCCTGCCCCAGGCCGTGCTCCTGCTCCTGCTCCTCTCAGGATCCTGCGCCTTCCCCCGTCCCCGCCCGGGCCCCTCATCCTGCCACAGGCCCAGGTCCTGCCCTGCATCCTGCACCAGCCAGCACCACCGCACCTGAGCCAGCTGCAAACCCTGCCGCTGCCCCTGCCCCGTCCCCTGCCCCGGCCTTGGCCACGGCCCCTTCCCCGGCCTGCGCCCCTCTTACTGCCCCACACCCAGCCCCTGCCCCAGCCCCTGCAAGGACTGATTCTCCTTGCCTGGCCCCTGCCCCTTCGCCTGCCACGGAGACAGCTGCTGCCCCTTCCCCTGCCCGTGCCTCTGCCCTTCTTCTTGCCCCACACCCAGCTCGTGTATCTGATCCTGCCCCTTCGCCTGCCCCGACCCAGGCCACGGACACCTCCCCTGTCCCCGCCTGTACCCCTGATCCTGACCCAGTCCCGGCTCGGGCCCTGGATCCTGCGCCAGCCATCGCCGGGACACCTCTCCCAGCTCCAGCCCCTTCCACGGCCCCTTCCCTTGCCCCTGCCAGGATCCCTGCCCCTTGGCCTGCCCCTGCCTCTGCCCCTGCCAGGACCCCTACCCCTTCACCTGCCTGTGACCCTGCTCCTGCCCCAGACCCAGCTCCTGCCCCTTCTCCAAACCCCGCCAGGACCACTGGCCACTCCCCTGCCCCTGCCTCTGCCCTCCTTCCTGCCCCAGGCCCAGTTCCTACCCGGGATCCTGCCCCTGCCCCTGCCCCTGGCCCTGCCCCTGCCCATGCCCATGCCATTGCCTCTGCCCCGATTCCTGCCCCACACGCATGTCCTGCACCTCTTCCTGCCCCTGCCCCTTTCCCTGCCTGGAAGACTGCCCCTTCCCGTGTTCCTCCCTGGGTCCCTGTTCCTGCTCCAGACCCCACCCGTCCTCCTGCTCCTGCCCCTGCCCCTGCCGCTTGCCCACCCCCTTCCCCTGCCCCTCCAAGGACCACTGGCCCTTCCCTTGCCCCTCTCAGGGCCCCTCTGTCTTCGCCTCTCCCTGCCTGGGCCCCTGCTCCTGCCCGAGACCCAGGTCCTGCCCCTGCTCCTGCCCCTTCTCCTGCTCCTGCCTGGGTCCCTCTTGCTGCTCCACACCCAGGCCCTGCCGCTTCCCCGGCCTCGGCCAGGACCGCTGCCCCTCCCTTTGCCCCTCACAGGGCCACTGTCTCTTCCCCTGCCTCTCCCTGTTCCCACCGGACACCTGTTCCAGCCCCACACCCAGCTCCTGCCCCTTGCTCCTGCCCTTTCCCCTGGCCCTGCCTGCACCCCTCTTCCTGGCCCTGACCCAGCTCCAGCCCTGCATGCTGCAGCGGCCGCTCCTGCTGACCCTTTCCGTCCCCTTGCTCCTGCTCCTGCCCCGGTCCCAGCTCTTGCACCAGGCCCAGCTCCTGTGCCGGCCCCTGTTCCAACACCTGCCCCTACACCTGCTCCTGCGGGGCTCCCAGAGCCCCATCCAGAGGCCCCCGCCCTGCGGGGAGAGCTCCCTGGACGGGTACCCTCCGTTCCATGCCACGACCCCGATGGCCCGCCGCCACGGTTCATCCCCTCCGCCTGGGTTCTTTCTCTCTGCTTCGGTCTCACCATCATCCTAGCTTTGCATGCCCTCGACGCTCTCGCCTATCTCTTTTAAATAAAATGCATCGTTTTTCCGTGGAACCCGTGCTCAACCCTAAGTCCGTCCCCGGGGGCGCCGCCCCACCCGCCCCCCCCCACCGCCCCCAACAGCCCAGAACATCGCTGTGGAACAACTCCTTCCCCGAAGGGGACCCTGAGCCCAAGCCCTCCCTGCCCATTGCTCCCCCAGTCCGGCCCCTCGCCACGCCTCAGCTGATTTCTCTCTCCCTTCCTTCCCCTGTTCTGGACGTTTCTGGGAGGGGGATCACTCTGGAGGTGCCCGGGTGTCTGCCCACCTCTTTTCAAAGGGGACTGGGTTTTGTCCTGGGCGTCTTGGACATGGAACTTGCCCCCTGCCATACCGAAAACCCCGAAGGGTTCTAGAGGAGATGGGATCACGGAGGCCCCTTGAGTGCAGAGGGGTCCAAGGTCGGGGCCGTGACCCCTGTTCCCGCCGGGACACCACAGCCTGACCCCAGATGCCACCCGGCAGCTTCCTCCCGGGGCCTGCACACACACCAGGGCGAGGCACACAGCTGGAAGACACACCCCACACGGCATACCCATCGCTCACAACCCAAGGCCAGAGAAAGCTCTCCCCGGCCTCTGGTGCCCCCCAGGCTCCAAGGCACCGGGTCCCACAACGACACAGACCGAAAGCATGCCAGGTGGATGGGGAGGGGGGTGCGGGGGGCCGGCGGCGGACAGGCCACGCGGGGAGCCCGTGTCAGCGATGCGGGAGCTCCCCGGGAAGGCCTCTGGCCAAGGAAACCCTACGGAGGCAGCGCGCGTCCCCCTCAGACCGGCCGGGGTCTGGCCTGAGGACCAGCAGCCCTGGGGAGAACGTGCCGACACGGAGGTCCAGGGCACGTCCCCCGGAGAGAAGGGGGACGGGCACCCCTGTCTGGGACCACAGCGGGCAGCACCCATCCCAGCCCGCAGGGGCACCCATCACCTAGCAGTGCTCGTCCGGGGACTCAGCCCGCCACCTCTGGCACGGTGTTTCACGCCAGAAGGGAGAGAGCAGGGTGAGGCAGTCGGGGAGCGCTCATGCCCAGGGACGTGGACGCCGTCCTCGGTCCCAGTGCTCAGGTGACAACGTCCTGGAGCTAACCGTCCCAGTCTCCTCCGGGGCACCGGATCCGGGAAGCCCCTCCTGAGAGCCCTCCTGCCCCCCCTGCTCCTGGGAACAGTCACAATTGGTGGACGAGGAGGTGGACAGGGTCCAGGATGGCAGAAGGCCATCCAGGATGGCCCAGGAGGAGGAAGGGCAGGACGGCGAGGACAGATGCACCTGCCCTGAGCCACCATCCAGGGTCTGGCCGGGGATGCCCTCGCACCTCCCTCCACCCAAGGACTCCAGAGGCATGGGCCGCACTCCTGGGCTTTCACGGCCTCCCTCCCTCATGCCTTCAGTCCCTCAGTCCTTCCTTCCCTCCCTCCTGCCCTCCCTCCCCCTCTAGGCCTTCCTCTTCTTTCCCTCCCTCCTTTCCTCCCTCTCCCCCAGCTTGACTCCCTCCATTCCTCCCTCACCCAGCAGAGGCTCTGGGGTCCCAGCAGGGAACTGAGCCCTGGGGCTTCATCCGGGAGCAGCCCCAACCACATGGTCCCTGTCCCCGGGGCACTCACGGTCACTGTGGGCGCTGACGGGGCCCGGTCCTCAGGTTGAGCAGCGGGATGGCCACTTGGAATCCGCTGCGGAACACGGGGGCCGGCTGCACAGAGGGCGGAAGAGAACGAGGCTTAGCACTGCCTCCAGAAACATCGAGTCCTCCACGTGACGCCCTGGGCGTCCTCGTGGCCCACCGGCCCCAATCCCCCGAAGCCCCAAAGACTGCGTCGGTCCGTGTAGACTGGGGCTTTGGGGCACCGCTCTTGGGCCCCAGGAACAGCATCGCAGCCAACATCCCCAGGGCCTCCGAGTTTTCCTAAGGACCTCGCAGGTCCTCTGAGCCTGACGTCGTCCTCCTTGGGAAGCAATGTCCTGTCGACCCCCGTGTCTGTCTCCTGCCTCTTCTGGGATCCCTCACGGCCACACCCACCACGTGGGGCTGCCATGACCAGGACACACCCTGTGCCCCGTGGCGGACGCCCGCCTCCAACGCTGGGCCCCTCACAAGCCCGGTGCGCTGGGCCAGGCCTGGGCGCTCGCTCGGGGGTCCCCGGACATCTCCGGTGCAGTGCCCTGAGCCTGCCGGCGCTGGGTCGCCTCAGACCAGCCCGGGAGGCCAGCCGGGGGGCCCCTAGGCCAGGCAGGGAGGCGCCAGGCCAGGAGGTCCGGACGAGCCGCTCCCGGGCCCAGTGTGGGGAGCCCGGGCCGAGGCTGCTCCCCCAACGGAGGAGGACCTGGGCCCAGGGAGCTGAGTGGGGACAGGGCACAATGAGCCCAAGCTGGGCAGAGAGCTCCGGGGGGCGGGGTGCCTTGACCTCGGGCCCACTGGGAGACCACATCCCCCCCACAGGGCTCGGTCCCCTGGCGGGGGAAGGTGGTCGTCGGGATGTCCAGGCTCCCGGGCTGCACGGCCGGCAGCCGCTGGCTGGCGTGGGAGGAGGCACGGCTGGCGCAGGAGAGAGCCCTCGGCAGAGAGGAGGGGGCAGGTGCTCCCGCGGCCTCCGCCGGAAGGCAGAGCCGCGCCAGCCCCGGTGCCCCGAGGCCAAGGCCGAGACCCTCTCCAGCATTGGCCCCCGCACCCTCTTGTCTCCACCGACAACCCCACTGTGCCGGGTCTCGGCCGCTTGCTGTCTTTGCACCGGACTTGCCATCCTGCCTTGACCGAGCGGCTACCCTCTGTGGACTGAGGTCCAAAACAAGGACCAGGGGGGCCTGGGGGTATCCACGACCTCGCTCAGCCGGTGAGGGACCGGGCGGCCACCATGCCCCAGCTCCCCCTGTGCTTCTGCCTGGAGTCCTGCCCCGGCTTCCTCGGAAGGAGGAACCCCCAGCACCGTGAGTGTGGGCCCCACTTCCCAGGCCGGGCTCTTCACCCACGGCCCCCTCTGCCGCCCTCCCTGCATCGACTATGCCGACAACAAGGACGAAGATGTGGACGGGACGGCGTGGGAGGACCCCCGCACCCACGGCGGATGGCGGCTCCGAGGATGGGCTCATCCTCAGCTGTGCTCCCGGGAGCCCGGAGCCCGAGGGCACAAGGCCTCCCGCTGCACAAGAAACGATCTCCCGTGGGGGCCGCGGGTCCCCCGGGCTCCGAGCAGGAACCGGAGCTGCCCACATGCGTCCTGCCAAGGAAGGATCAGCCCGGGCTCGCCGGCCCCGTGGCCACAAGGCTCCTCCTGCCCGCCGGTCCTCCGTGTGGGCTGGCTCACCTTCCCCTCAGCAGGGATGGCCAGGCCCTGGCCTAGCTCGGTCCCCTCCCCCGAAGCACCCCACACACACCCTGGCCGCTGCCGGGTCCGGAACCCCGTTCCCATCGGGCCCCGTGCACGCCCGCACCCACGCAGGGACACACCCACGCACGCGCAGCCCACGACGAGTCCCTCGACCCGTCGTGGGAACAGATGCTCGCTGACGGTCTCGAGGTTCCTGAAGAACCCCGTCGCTCCTGCCCAGGAACTACCTCCTGCCACGGCATCCCCGTGAGAACCCTCCTGGCACAGACCACGTGGCTGAAACGCACACGCTGAGCACACCCCGGGTCGGACAGGGCGTGGACCCACGGGAACACACACGCAGCTGTGAGTGGGAACCTGGGAGTCTCCTCGGGAGGATCTCCCGAGCCGGACCCATGCTGACTCCCTGACCGCCCCCCACCCCATTGCACACGCGGGTGCATGCCCAACACCGACGCGCCCCTGCATGCGGGCAGGGCACAGCGCGGTGGCCTGCTGCCATCAGCACCACCGAAACAAGTCCGATGTGTGGGGGCCGCTGTCTGGACGCGGCATGGGGTGAGGGGTGAGCACGGAGCGGCTGGGGGAGGGGCCCTCGGGGACTCGGGTGTGAGGAGGAAGTCGGGGCAGGGGTCCCCAGGAAGCGGTGACTTCACTTCCCTGACCACAGAGCCCAACAGAATTGGAACCCACGTCACCAGGCACCCACATTCCAGGGACGCCCCCCTGCGCAGCTCGTTGCTTTGGACATCGTCCAACCGACACCATGTTCACATGCTGCCTCCCAAACTCGGGACGGTGGAGACGGAGGACAGCGCGCCCGGCTACCACTTCCCCGCGCTCTGGAGGTCCTTTCAGGGCTGCCCGACGCCTCTGGCCTTTCGGCCGAAAGGAGACTAAGGTGACACCGGGAGGCCAGAGCCGGCCGCCCAGCCCCACACGCTCGCATCGACGGGCGCAGCCACGGGTCCCCTCAACTGCTGGGCTTGTGTGTGTAAGTGTCTGTGTGTGTGTGTGTGTGTGTGTGTGTGTGTGTGTGTGTGTGTGTGTGTCTGAGAGCGTGCCTGTGCAGGTATGTGTCTGGAAGGAGGGCTCACGTGCGGTGGGGCCTTCCTGAGCAGGAGCAGGTGGATGAGGGCTAAGATGCCCGGTGGGCAGGTCGCGGTCAAGGTGAAGGCTGGCTGGGTGGGACAGGTGTGGGGGATGTGAGCTCCTGGCCAGGGTCGATCCCCAGAGCCTGCAGGTGTGGGTCCCGGGACCGGGGGTAGGGCTGGGCAGGCACAGGTCTGGGGCCCATGTGGGAGCAGCAGGGGGACCGGGCAAGAGGAGAGTGGGGTCGGCCGGGCGGGGCTGGGATGGCTCCGGGCCAGCGACCGGTCCCTGTCTTTGCAGAAGGCCACGGAGGAAGAGACGAGGCAGGCGGCCACCACCTCCTCCCTGACCCAGGAGTCCGCAGGCCCAGGAAAGGCTTCCGAGCCTGCCAGGCCACCTGCGGAAGCCGAGCCCCAGGGTGAGAAGGCGGGGCGGGGCTGGGTGCCTGGGTGTGTGCGGGGACGGGTCGGTGCTGGGCCCACAGGGACAAGCCCCACAGGCTGGTGCGGGGCCAGGAGCAAGGACTGGGCTCAGAGCACCCAGCGGGGACACTGCCCTCGGGGAGCCATCCCGCTGAGGGTTCCTTCCCTGGCTGCGGCCTCTCCGCGACGCCCCGCCTGGGTCCTGGGGGCGCCAAGGCACATGCAGAGGCAGGCAAGCGCGGGACCTTCTCTCCTCTCACAGCTGCTCCTGGCAAGGAGCTCGGGCCCCTCCTGACATCAGCAGGAGCTGGGGATTGGGAGACGGTGCCTGCCGCCTCCTCAGCCGGGGACCCGCCGCCAGCAGGTGACCAGGAACCGGGCCCCGCGGAGCCTGACGCTGCCCAGGAAGAGCTGCGGCCTGCTCCTGCCCCAGGCCGTGCTCCTGCTCCTGCTCCTCTCAGGATCCTGCGCCTTCCCCCGTCCCCGCCCGGGCCCCTCATCCTGCCACAGGCCCAGGTCCTGCCCTGCATCCTGCACCAGCCAGCACCACCGCACCTGAGCCAGCTGCAAACCCTGCCGCTGCCCCTGCCCCGTCCCCTGCCCCGGCCTTGGCCACGGCCCCTTCCCCGGCCTGCGCCCCTCTTACTGCCCCACACCCAGCCCCTGCCCCAGCCCCTGCAAGGACTGATTCTCCTTGCCTGGCCCCTGCCCCTTCGCCTGCCACGGAGACAGCTGCTGCCCCTTCCCCTGCCCGTGCCTCTGCCCTTCTTCTTGCCCCACACCCAGCTCGTGTATCTGATCCTGCCCCTTCGCCTGCCCCGACCCAGGCCACGGACACCTCCCCTGTCCCCGCCTGTACCCCTGATCCTGACCCAGTCCCGGCTCGGGCCCTGGATCCTGCGCCAGCCATCGCCGGGACACCTCTCCCAGCTCCAGCCCCTTCCACGGCCCCTTCCCTTGCCCCTGCCAGGATCCCTGCCCCTTGGCCTGCCCCTGCCTCTGCCCCTGCCAGGACCCCTACCCCTTCACCTGCCTGTGACCCTGCTCCTGCCCCAGACCCAGCTCCTGCCCCTTCTCCAAACCCCGCCAGGACCACTGGCCACTCCCCTGCCCCTGCCTCTGCCCTCCTTCCTGCCCCAGGCCCAGTTCCTACCCGGGATCCTGCCCCTGCCCCTGCCCCTGGCCCTGCCCCTGCCCATGCCCATGCCATTGCCTCTGCCCCGACTCCTGCCCCACACGCATGTCCTGCACCTCTTCCTGCCCCTGCCCCTTTCCCTGCCTGGAAGACTGCCCCTTCCCGTGTTCCTCCCTGGGTCCCTGTTCCTGCTCCAGACCCCACCCGTCCTCCTGCTCCTGCCCCTGCCCCTGCCGCTTGCCCACCCCCTTCCCCTGCCCCTCCAAGGACCACTGGCCCTTCCCTTGCCCCTCTCAGGGCCCCTCTGTCTTCGCCTCTCCCTGCCTGGGCCCCTGCTCCTGCCCGAGACCCAGGTCCTGCCCCTGCTCCTGCCCCTTCTCCTGCTCCTGCCTGGGTCCCTCTTGCTGCTCCACACCCAGGCCCTGCCGCTTCCCCGGCCTCGGCCAGGACCGCTGCCCCTCCCTTTGCCCCTCACAGGGCCACTGTCTCTTCCCCTGCCTCTCCCTGTTCCCACCGGACACCTGTTCCAGCCCCACACCCAGCTCCTGCCCCTTGCTCCTGCCCTTTCCCCTGGCCCTGCCTGCACTCCTCTTCCTGGCCCTGACCCAGCTCCAGCCCTGCATGCTGCAGCGGCCGCTCCTGCTGACCCTTTCCGTCCCCTTGCTCCTGCTCCTGCCCCGGTCCCAGCTCTTGCACCAGGCCCAGCTCCTGTGCCGGCCCCTGTCCCAACACCTGCCCCTACCCCTGCTCCTGCGGGGCTCCCAGAGCCCCATCCAGAGGCCCCCGCCCTGCGGGGAGAGCTCCCTGGACGGGTACCCTCCGTTCCATGCCCCGACCCCGATGGCCCGCCGCCACGGTTCATCCCCTCCGCCTGGGTTCTTTCTCTCTGCTTCGGTCTCACCATCATCCTAGCTTTGCATGCCCTCGACGCTCTCGCCTATCTCTTTTAAATAAAATGCATCGTATTTCCGTGGAACCCGTGCTCAACCCTAAGTCCGTCCCCGGCGGCGCCGCCCCACCCGCCCACCCCCCCCACCGCCCCCAACAGCCCAGAACATCGCTGTGGAACAACTCCTTCCCCGAAGGGGACCCTGAGCCCAAGCCCTCCCTGCCCATTGCTCCCCCAGTCCGGCCCCTCGCCACGCCTCAGCTGATTTCTCTCTCCCTTCCTTCCCCTGTTCTGGACGTTTCTGGGAGGGGGATCACTCTGGAGGTGCCCGGGTGTCTGCCCACCTCTTTTCAAAGGGGACTGGGTTTTGTCCTGGGCGTCTTGGACATGGAACTTGCCCCCTGCCATACCGAAAACCCCGAAGGGTTCTAGAGGAGATGGGATCACGGAGGCCCCTTGAGTGCAGAGGGGTCCAAGGTCGGGGCCGTGACCCCTGTTCCCGCCGGGACACCACAGCCTGACCCCAGATGCCACCCGGCAGCTTCCTCCCGGGGCCTGCACACACACCAGGGCGAGGCACACAGCTGGAAGACACACCCCACACGGCATACCCATCGCTCACAACCCAAGGCCAGAGAAAGCTCTCCCCGGCCTCTGGTGCCCCCCAGGCTCCAAGGCACCGGGTCCCACAACGACACAGACCGAAAGCATGCCAGGTGGATGGGGAGGGGGGTGCGGGGGGCCGGCGGCGGACAGGCCACGCGGGGAGCCCGTGTCAGCGATGCGGGAGCTCCCCGGGAAGGCCTCTGGCCAAGGAAACCCTACGGAGGCAGCGCGCGTCCCCCTCAGACCGGCCGGTGTCTGGCCTGAGGACCAGCAGCCCTGGGGAGAACGTGCCGACACGGAGGTCCAGGGCACGTCCCCCGGAGAGAAGGGGGACGGGCACCCCTGTCTGGGACCACAGCGGGCAGCACCCATCCCAGCCCGCAGGGGCACCCATCACCTAGCAGTGCTCGTCCGGGGACTCAGCCCGCCACCTCTGGCACGGTGTTTCACGCCAGAAGGGAGAGAGCAGGGTGAGGCAGTCGGGGAGCGCTCATGCCCAGGGACGTGGACGCCGTCCTCGGTCCCAGTGCTCAGGTGACAACGTCCTGGAGCTAACCGTCCCAGTCTCCTCCGGGGCACCGGATCCGGGAAGCCCCTCCTGAGAGCCCTCCTGCCCCCCCTGCTCCTGGGAACAGTCACAATTGGTGGACGAAGAGGTGGACAGGGTCCAGGATGGCAGAAGGCCATCCAGGTGGCCCAAGCGGAGGAAGGGCAGGACGGCGAGGACAGATGCACCTGCCCTGAGCCACCATCCAGGGTCTGGCCGGGGATGCCCTCGCACCTCCCTCCACCCAAGGACTCCAGAGGCATGGGCCGCACTCCTGGGCTTTCACGGCCTCCCTCCCTCATGCCTTCAGTCCCTCAGTCCTTCCTTCCCTCCCTCCTGCCCTCCCTCCCCCTCTAGGCCTTCCTCTTCTTTCCCTCCCTCCTTTCCTCCCTCTCCCCCAGCTTGACTCCCTCCATTCCTCCCTCACCCAGCAGAGGCTCTGGGGTCCCAGCAGGGAACTGAGCCCTGGGGCTTCATCCGGGAGCAGCCCCAACCACATGGTCCCTGTCCCCGGGGCACTCACGGTCACTGTGGGCGCTGACGGGGCCCGGTCCTCAGGTTGAGCAGCGGGATGGCCACTTGGAATCCGCTGCGGAACACGGGGGCCGGCTGCACAGAGGGCGGAAGAGAACGAGGCTTAGCACTGCCTCCAGAAACATCGAGTCCTCCACGTGACGCCCTGGGCGTCCTCGTGGCCCACCGGCCCCAATCCCCCGAAGCCCCAAAGACTGCGTCGGGCCGTGTAGACTGGGGCTTTGGGGCACCGCTCTTGGGCCCCAGGAACAGCATCGCAGCCAACATCCCCAGGGCCTCCGAGTTTTCCTAAGGACCTCGCAGGTCCTCTGAGCCTGACGTCGTCCTCCTTGGGAAGCAATGTCATGTCGACCCCCGTGTCTGTCTCCTGCTTCTTCTGGGATCCCTCATGGCCACACCCACCACGTGGGGCTGCCATGACCAGGACACACCCTGTGCCCCGTGGCGGACGCCCGCCTCCAACGCTGGGCCCCTCACAAGCCCGGTGCGCTGGGCCAGGCCTGGGCGCTCGCTCGGGGGTCCCCGGACATCTCCGGTGCAGTGCCCTGAGCCTGCCGGCGCTGGGTCGCCTCAGACCAGCCCGGGAGGCCAGCCGGGGGGCCCCTAGGCCAGGCAGGGAGGCGCCAGGCCAGGAGGTCCGGACGAGCCGCTCCCGGGCCCAGTGTGGGGAGCCCGGGCCGAGGCTGCTCCCCCAACGGAGGAGGACCTGGGCCCAGGGAGCTGAGTGGGGACAGGGCACAATGAGCCCAAGCTGGGCAGAGAGCTCCGGGGGGCGGGGTGCCTTGACCTCGGGCCCACTGGGAGACCACATCCCCCCCACAGGGCTCGGTCCCCTGGCGGGGGAAGGTGGTCGTCGGGATGTCCAGGCTCCCGGGCTGCACGGCCGGCAGCCGCTGGCTGGCGTGGGAGGAGGCACGGCTGGCGCAGGAGAGAGCCCTCGGCAGAGAGGAGGGGGCAGGTGCTCCCGCGGCCTCCGCCGGAAGGCAGAGCCGCGCCAGCCCCGGTGCCCCGAGGCCAAGGCCGAGACCCTCTCCAGCATTGGCCCCCGCACCCTCTTGTCTCCACCGACAACCCCACTGTGCCGGGTCTCGGCCGCTTGCTGTCTTTGCACCGGACTTGCCATCCTGCCTTGACCGAGCGGCTACCCTCTGTGGACTGAGGTCCAAAACAAGGACCAGGGGGGCCTGGGGGTATCCACGACCTCGCTCAGCCGGTGAGGGACCGGGCGGCCACCATGCCCCAGCTCCCCCTGTGCTTCTGCCTGGAGTCCTGCCCCGGCTTCCTCGGAAGGAGGAACCCCCAGCACCGTGAGTGTGGGCCCCACTTCCCAGGCCGGGCTCTTCACCCACGGCCCCCTCTGCCGCCCTCCCTGCATCGACTATGCCGACAACAAGGACGAAGATGTGGACGGGACGGCGTGGGAGGACCCCCGCACCCACGGCGGATGGCGGCTCCGAGGATGGGCTCATCCTCAGCTGTGCTCCCGGGAGCCCGGAGCCCGAGGGCACAAGGCCTCCCGCTGCACAAGAAACGATCTCCCGTGGGGGCCGCGGGTCCCCCGGGCTCCGAGCAGGAACCGGAGCTGCCCACATGCGTCCTGCCAAGGAAGGATCAGCCCGGGCTCGCCGGCCCCGTGGCCACAAGGCTCCTCCTGCCCGCCGGTCCTCCGTGTGGGCTGGCTCACCTTCCCCTCAGCAGGGATGGCCAGGCCCTGGCCTAGCTCGGTCCCCTCCCCCGAAGCACCCCACACACACCCTGGCCGCTGCCGGGTCCGGAACCCCGTTCCCATCGGGCCCCGTGCACGCCCGCACCCACGCAGGGACACACCCACGCACGCGCAGCCCACGACGAGTCCCTCGACCCGTCGTGGGAACAGATGCTCGCTGACGGTCTCGAGGTTCCTGAAGAACCCCGTCGCTCCTGCCCAGGAACTACCTCCTGCCACGGCATCCCCGTGAGAACCCTCCTGGCACAGACCACGTGGCTGAAACGCACACGCTGAGCACACCCCGGGTCGGACAGGGCGTGGACCCACGGGAACACACACGCAGCTGTGAGTGGGAACCTGGGAGTCTCCTCGGGAGGATCTCCCGAGCCGGACCCATGCTGACTCCCTGACCGCCCCCCACCCCATTGCACACGCGGGTGCATGCCCAACACCGACGCGCCCCTGCATGCGGGCAGGGCACAGCGCGGTGGCCTGCTGCCATCAGCACCACCGAAACAAGTCCGATGTGTGGGGGCCGCTGTCTGGACGCGGCATGGGGTGAGGGGTGAGCACGGAGCGGCTGGGGGAGGGGCCCTCGGGGACTCGGGTGTGAGGAGGAAGTCGGGGCAGGGGTCCCCAGGAAGCGGTGACTTCACTTCCCTGACCACAGAGCCCAACAGAATTGGAACCCACGTCACCAGGCACCCACATTCCAGGGACGCCCCCCTGCGCAGCTCGTTGCTTTGGACATCGTCCAACCGACACCATGTTCACATGCTGCCTCCCAAACTCGGGACGGTGGAGACGGAGGACAGCGCGCCCGGCTACCACTTCCCCGCGCTCTGGAGGTCCTTTCAGGGCTGCCCGACGCCTCTGGCCTTTCGGCCGAAAGGAGACTAAGGTGACACCGGGAGGCCAGAGCCGGCCGCCCAGCCCCACACGCTCGCATCGACGGGCGCAGCCACGGGTCCCCTCAACTGCTGGGCTTGTGTGTGTAAGTGTCTGTGTGTGTGTGTGTGTGTGTGTGTGTGTGTGTGTGTGTGTGTGTGTGTGTCTGAGAGCGTGCCTGTGCAGGTATGTGTCTGGAAGGAGGGCTCACGTGCGGTGGGGCCTTCCTGAGCAGGAGCAGGTGGATGAGGGCTAAGATGCCCGGTGGGCAGGTCGCGGTCAAGGTGAAGGCTGGCTGGGTGGGACAGGTGTGGGGGATGTGAGCTCCTGGCCAGGGTCGATCCCCAGAGCCCTGCAGGTGTGGGTCCCGGGACCGGGGGTAGGGCTGGGCAGGCACAGGTCTGGGGCCCATGTGGGAGCAGCAGGGGGACCGGGCAAGAGGAGAGTGGGGTCGGCCGGGCGGGGCTGGGATGGCTCCGGGCCAGCGACCGGTCCCTGTCTTTGCAGAAGGCCACGGAGGAAGAGACGAGGCAGGCGGCCACCACCTCCTCCCTGACCCAGGAGTCCGCAGGCCCAGGAAAGGCTTCCGAGCCTGCCAGGCCACCTGCGGAAGCCGAGCCCCAGGGTGAGAAGGCGGGGCGGGGCTGGGTGCCTGGGTGTGTGCGGGGACGGGTCGGTGCTGGGCCCACAGGGACAAGCCCCACAGGCTGGTGCGGGGCCAGGAGCAAGGACTGGGCTCAGAGCACCCAGCGGGGACACTGCCCTCGGGGAGCCATCCCGCTGAGGGTTCCTTCCCTGGCTGCGGCCTCTCCGCGACGCCCCGCCTGGGTCCTGGGGGCGCCAAGGCACATGCAGAGGCAGGCAAGCGCGGGACCTTCTCTCCTCTCACAGCTGCTCCTGGCAAGGAGCTCGGGCCCCTCCTGACATCAGCAGGAGCTGGGGATTGGGAGACGGTGCCTGCCGCCTCCTCAGCCGGGGACCCGCCGCCAGCAGGTGACCAGGAACCGGGCCCCGCGGAGCCTGACGCTGCCCAGGAAGAGCTGCGGCCTGCTCCTGCCCCAGGCCGTGCTCCTGCTCCTGCTCCTCTCAGGATCCTGCGCCTTCCCCCGTCCCCGCCCGGGCCCCTCATCCTGCCACAGGCCCAGGTCCTGCCCTGCATCCTGCACCAGCCAGCACCACCGCACCTGAGCCAGCTGCAAACCCTGCCGCTGCCCCTGCCCCGTCCCCTGCCCCGGCCTTGGCCACGGCCCCTTCCCCGGCCTGCGCCCCTCTTACTGCCCCACACCCAGCCCCTGCCCCAGCCCCTGCAAGGACTGATTCTCCTTGCCTGGCCCCTGCCCCTTCGCCTGCCACGGAGACAGCTGCTGCCCCTTCCCCTGCCCGTGCCTCTGCCCTTCTTCTTGCCCCACACCCAGCTCGTGTATCTGATCCTGCCCCTTCGCCTGCCCCGACCCAGGCCACGGACACCTCCCCTGTCCCCGCCTGTACCCCTGATCCTGACCCAGTCCCGGCTCGGGCCCTGGATCCTGCGCCAGCCATCGCCGGGACACCTCTCCCAGCTCCAGCCCCTTCCACGGCCCCTTCCCTTGCCCCTGCCAGGATCCCTGCCCCTTGGCCTGCCCCTGCCTCTGCCCCTGCCAGGACCCCTACCCCTTCACCTGCCTGTGACCCTGCTCCTGCCCCAGACCCAGCTCCTGCCCCTTCTCCAAACCCCGCCAGGACCACTGGCCACTCCCCTGCCCCTGCCTCTGCCCTCCTTCCTGCCCCAGGCCCAGTTCCTACCCGGGATCCTGCCCCTGCCCCTGCCCCTGGCCCTGCCCCTGCCCATGCCCATGCCATTGCCTCTGCCCCGACTCCTGCCCCACACGCATGTCCTGCACCTCTTCCTGCCCCTGCCCCTTTCCCTGCCTGGAAGACTGCCCCTTCCCGTGTTCCTCCCTGGGTCCCTGTTCCTGCTCCAGACCCCACCCGTCCTCCTGCTCCTGCCCCTGCCCCTGCCGCTTGCCCACCCCCTTCCCCTGCCCCTCCAAGGACCACTGGCCCTTCCCTTGCCCCTCTCAGGGCCCCTCTGTCTTCGCCTCTCCCTGCCTGGGCCCCTGCTCCTGCCCGAGACCCAGGTCCTGCCCCTGCTCCTGCCCCTTCTCCTGCTCCTGCCTGGGTCCCTCTTGCTGCTCCACACCCAGGCCCTGCCGCTTCCCCGGCCTCGGCCAGGACCGCTGCCCCTCCCTTTGCCCCTCACAGGGCCACTGTCTCTTCCCCTGCCTCTCCCTGTTCCCACCGGACACCTGTTCCAGCCACACACCCAGCTCCTGCCCCTTGCTCCTGCCCTTTCCCCTGGCCCTGCCTGCACTCCTCTTCCTGGCCCTGACCCAGCTCCAGCCCTGCATGCTGCAGCGGCCGCTCCTGCTGACCCTTTCCGTCCCCTTGCTCCTGCTCCTGCCCCGGTCCCAGCTCTTGCACCAGGCCCAGCTCCTGTGCCGGCCCCTGTCCCAACACCTGCCCCTACCCCTGCTCCTGCGGGGCTCCCAGAGCCCCATCCAGAGGCCCCCGCCCTGCGGGGAGAGCTCCCTGGACGGGTACCCTCCGTTCCATGCCCCGACCCCGATGGCCCGCCGCCACGGTTCATCCCCTCCGCCTGGGTTCTTTCTCTCTGCTTCGGTCTCACCATCATCCTAGCTTTGCATGCCCTCGACGCTCTCGCCTATCTCTTTTAAATAAAATGCATCGTTTTTCCGTGGAACCCGTGCTCAACCCTAAGTCCGTCCCCGGCGGCGCCGCCCCACCCGCCCACCCCCCCACCGCCCCCAACAGCCCAGAACATCGCTGTGGAACAACTCCTTCCCCGAAGGGGACCCTGAGCCCAAGCCCTCCCTGCCCATTGCTCCCCCAGTCCGGCCCCTCGCCACGCCTCAGCTGATTTCTCTCTCCCTTCCTTCCCCTGTTCTGGACGTTTCTGGGAGGGGGATCACTCTGGAGGTGCCCGGGTGTCTGCCCACCTCTTTTCAAAGGGGACTGGGTTTTGTCCTGGGCGTCTTGGACATGGAACTTGCCCCCTGCCATACCGAAAACCCCGAAGGGTTCTAGAGGAGATGGGATCACGGAGGCCCCTTGAGTGCAGAGGGGTCCAAGGTCGGGGCCGTGACCCCTGTTCCCGCCGGGACACCACAGCCTGACCCCAGATGCCACCCGGCAGCTTCCTCCCGGGGCCTGCACACACACCAGGGCGAGGCACACAGCTGGAAGACACACCCCACACGGCATACCCATCGCTCACAACCCAAGGCCAGAGAAAGCTCTCCCCGGCCTCTGGTGCCCCCCAGGCTCCAAGGCACCGGGTCCCACAACGACACAGACCGAAAGCATGCCAGGTGGATGGGGAGGGGGATGCGGGGGGCCGGCGGCGGACAGGCCACGCGGGGAGCCCGTGTCAGCGATGCGGGAGCTCCCCGGGAAGGCCTCTGGCCAAGGAAACCCTACGGAGGCAGCGCGCGTCCCCCTCAGACCGGCCGGTGTCTGGCCTGAGGACCAGCAGCCCTGGGGAGAACGTGCCGACACGGAGGTCCAGGGCACGTCCCCCGGAGAGAAGGGGGACGGGCACCCCTGTCTGGGACCACAGCGGGCAGCACCCATCCCAGCCCGCAGGGGCACCCATCACCTAGCAGTGCTCGTCCGGGGACTCAGCCCGCCACCTCTGGCACGGTGTTTCACGCCAGAAGGGAGAGAGCAGGGTGAGGCAGTCGGGGAGCGCTCATGCCCAGGGACGTGGACGCCGTCCTCGGTCCCAGTGCTCAGGTGACAACGTCCTGGAGCTAACCGTCCCAGTCTCCTCCGGGGCACCGGATCCGGGAAGCCCCTCCTGAGAGCCCTCCTGCCCCCCCTGCTCCTGGGAACAGTCACAATTGGTGGACGAGGAGGTGGACAGGGTCCAGGATGGCAGAAGGCCATCCAGGATGGCCCAGGAGGAGGAAGGGCAGGACGGCGAGGACAGATGCACCTGCCCTGAGCCACCATCCAGGGTCTGGCCGGGGATGCCCTCGCACCTCCCTCCACCCAAGGACTCCAGAGGCATGGGCCGCACTCCTGGGCTTTCACGGCCTCCCTCCCTCATGCCTTCAGTCCCTCAGTCCTTCCTTCCCTCCCTCCTGCCCTCCCTCCCCCTCTAGGCCTTCCTCTTCTTTCCCTCCCTCCTTTCCTCCCTCTCCCCCAGCTTGACTCCCTCCATTCCTCCCTCACCCAGCAGAGGCTCTGGGGTCCCAGCAGGGAACTGAGCCCTGGGGCTTCATCCGGGAGCAGCCCCAACCACATGGTCCCTGTCCCCGGGGCACTCACGGTCACTGTGGGCGCTGACGGGGCCCGGTCCTCAGGTTGAGCAGCGGGATGGCCACTTGGAATCCGCTGCGGAACACGGGGGCCGGCTGCACAGAGGGCGGAAGAGAACGAGGCTTAGCACTGCCTCCAGAAACATCGAGTCCTCCACGTGACGCCCTGGGCGTCCTCGTGGCCCACCGGCCCCAATCCCCCGAAGCCCCAAAGACTGCGTCGGGCCGTGTTGACTGGGGCTTTGGGGCACCGCTCTTGGGCCCCAGGAACAGCATCGCAGCCAACATCCCCAGGGCCTCCGAGTTTTCCTAAGGACCTCGCAGGTCCTCTGAGCCTGACGTCGTCCTCCTTGGGAAGCAATGTCCTGTCGACCCCCGTGTCTGTCTCCTGCCTCTTCTGGGATCCCTCACGGCCACACCCACCACGTGGGGCTGCCATGACCAGGACACACCCTGTGCCCCGTGGCGGACGCCCGCCTCCAACGCTGGGCCCCTCACAAGCCCGGTGCGCTGGGCCAGGCCTGGGCGCTCGCTCGGGGGTCCCCGGACATCTCCGGTGCAGTGCCCTGAGCCTGCCGGCGCTGGGTCGCCTCAGACCAGCCCGGGAGGCCAGCCGGGGGGCCCCTAGGCCAGGCAGGGAGGCGCCAGGCCAGGAGGTCCGGACGAGCCGCTCCCGGGCCCAGTGTGGGGAGCCCGGGCCGAGGCTGCTCCCCCAACGGAGGAGGACCTGGGCCCAGGGAGCTGAGTGGGGACAGGGCACAATGAGCCCAAGCTGGGCAGAGAGCTCCGGGGGGGGGAGTGCCTTGACCTCGGGCCCACTGGGAGACCACATCCCCCCCACAGGGCTCGGTCCCCTGGCGGGGGAAGGTGGTCGTCGGGATGTCCAGGCTCCCGGGCTGCACGGCCGGCAGCCGCTGGCTGGCATGGGAGGAGGCACGGCTGGCGCAGGAGAGAGCCCTCGGCAGAGAGGAGGGGGCAGGTGCTCCCGCGGCCTCCGCCGGAAGGCAGAGCCGCGCCAGCCCCGGTGCCCCGAGGCCAAGGCCGAGACCCTCTCCAGCATTGGCCCCCGCACCCTCTTGTCTCCACCGACAACCCCACTGTGCCGGGTCTCGGCCGCTTGCTGTCTTTGCACCGGACTTGCCATCCTGCCTTGACCGAGCGGCTACCCTCTGTGGACTGAGGTCCAAAACAAGGACCAGGGGGGCCTGGGGGTATCCACGACCTCGCTCAGCCGGTGAGGGACCGGGCGGCCACCATGCCCCAGCTCCCCCTGTGCTTCTGCCTGGAGTCCTGCCCCGGCTTCCTCGGAAGGAGGAACCCCCAGCACCGTGAGTGTGGGCCCCACTTCCCAGGCCGGGCTCTTCACCCACGGCCCCCTCTGCCGCCCTCCCTGCATCGACTATGCCGACAACAAGGACGAAGATGTGGACGGGACGGCGTGGGAGGACCCCCGCACCCACGGCGGATGGCGGCTCCGAGGATGGGCTCATCCTCAGCTGTGCTCCCGGGAGCCCGGAGCCCGAGGGCACAAGGCCTCCCGCTGCACAAGAAACGATCTCCCGTGGGGGCCGCGGGTCCCCCGGGCTCCGAGCAGGAACCGGAGCTGCCCACATGCGTCCTGCCAAGGAAGGATCAGCCCGGGCTCGCCGGCCCCGTGGCCACAAGGCTCCTCCTGCCCGCCGGTCCTCCGTGTGGGCTGGCTCACCTTCCCCTCAGCAGGGATGGCCAGGCCCTGGCCTAGCTCGGTCCCCTCCCCCGAAGCACCCCACACACACCCTGGCCGCTGCCGGGTCCAGAACCCCGTTCCCATCGGGCCCCGTGCACGCCCGCACCCACGCAGGGACACACCCACGCACGCGCAGCCCACGACGAGTCCCTCGACCCGTCGTGGGAACAGATGCTCGCTGACGGTCTCGAGGTTCCTGAAGAACCCCGTCGCTCCTGCCCAGGAACTACCTCCTGCCACGGCATCCCCGTGAGAACCCTCCTGGCACAGACCACGTGGCTGAAACGCACACGCTGAGCAC
Organism: Meles meles; assembly: GCF_922984935.1. NCBI lineage: Eukaryota > Metazoa > Chordata > Mammalia > Carnivora > Mustelidae > Meles > Meles meles. The sequence continues at coordinate 215,184 of NW_025721159.1, read as the reverse complement.
ACCCCGGGTCGGACAGGGCGTGGACCCACGGGAACACACACGCAGCTGTGAGTGGGAACCTGGGAGTCTCCTCGGGAGGATCTCCCGAGCCGGACCCATGCTGACTCCCTGACCGCCCCCCACCCCATTGCACACGCGGGTGCATGCCCAACACCGACGGGCCCCTGCATGCGGGCAGGGCACAGCGCGGTGGCCTGCTGCCATCAGCACCACCGAAACAAGTCCGATGTGTGGGGGCCGCTGTCTGGACGCGGCATGGGGTGAGGGGTGAGCACGGAGCGGCTGGGGGAGGGGCCCTCGGGGACTCGGGTGTGAGGAGGAAGTCGGGGCAGGGGTCCCCAGGAAGCGGTGACTTCACTTCCCTGACCACAGAGCCCAACAGAATTGGAACCCACGTCACCAGGCACCCACATTCCAGGGACGCCCCCCTGCGCAGCTCGTTGCTTTGGACATCGTCCAACCGACACCATGTTCACATGCTGCCTCCCAAACTCGGGACGGTGGAGACGGAGGACAGCGCGCCCGGCTACCACTTCCCCGCGCTCTGGAGGTCCTTTCAGGGCTGCCCGACGCCTCTGGCCTTTCGGCCGAAAGGAGACTAAGGTGACACCGGGAGGCCAGAGCCGGCCGCCCAGCCCCACACGCTCGCATCGACGGGCGCAGCCACGGGTCCCCTCAACTGCTGGGCTTGTGTGTGTAAGTGTCTGTGTGTGTGTGTGTGTGTGTGTGTGTGTGTGTGTGTGTGTGTCTGAGAGCGTGCCTGTGCAGGTATGTGTCTGGGAGGAGGGCTCACGTGCGGTGGGGCCTTCCTGAGCAGGAGCAGGTGGATGAGGGCTAAGATGCCCGGTGGGCAGGTCGCGGTCAAGGTGAAGGCTGGCTGGGTGGGACAGGTGTGGGGGATGTGAGCTCCTGGCCAGGGTCGATCCCCAGAGCCCTGCAGGTGTGGGTCCCGGGACCGGGGGTAGGGCTGGGCAGGCACAGGTCTGGGGCCCATGTGGGAGCAGCAGGGGGACCGGGCAAGAGGAGAGTGGGGTCGGCCGGGCGGGGCTGGGATGGCTCCGGGCCAGCGACCGGTCCCTGTCTTTGCAGAAGGCCACGGAGGAAGAGACGAGGCAGGCGGCCACCACCTCCTCCCTGACCCAGGAGTCCGCAGGCCCAGGAAAGGCTTCCGAGCCTGCCAGGCCACCTGCGGAAGCCGAGCCCCAGGGTGAGAAGGCGGGGCGGGGCTGGGTGCCTGGGTGTGTGCGGGGACGGGTCGGTGCTGGGCCCACAGGGACAAGCCCCACAGGCTGGTGCGGGGCCAGGAGCAAGGACTAGGCTCAGAGCACCCAGCGGGGACACTGCCCTCGGGGAGCCATCCCGCTGAGGGTTCCTTCCCTGGCTGCGGCCTCTCCGCGACGCCCCGCCTGGGTCCTGGGGGCGCCAAGGCACATGCAGAGGCAGGCAAGCGCGGGACCTTCTCTCCTCTCACAGCTGCTCCTGGCAAGGAGCTCGGGCCCCTCCTGACATCAGCAGGAGCTGGGGATTGGGAGACGGTGCCTGCCGCCTCCTCAGCCGGGGACCCGCCGCCAGCAGGTGACCAGGAACCGGGCCCCGCGGAGCCTGACGCTGCCCAGGAAGAGCTGCGGCCTGCTCCTGCCCCAGGCCGTGCTCCTGCTCCTGCTCCTCTCAGGATCCTGCGCCTTCCCCCGTCCCCGCCCGGGCCCCTCATCCTGCCACAGGCCCAGGTCCTGCCCTGCATCCTGCACCAGCCAGCACCACCGCACCTGAGCCAGCAGCAAACCCTGCCGCTGCCCCTGCCCCGTCCCCTGCCCCGGCCTTGGCCACGGCCCCTTCCCCGGCCTGCGCCCCTCTTACTGCCCCACACCCAGCCCCTGCCCCAGCCCCTGCAAGGACTGATTCTCCTTGCCTGGCCCCTGCCCCTTCGCCTGCCACGGAGACAGCTGCTGCCCCTTCCCCTGCCCGTGCCTCTGCCCTTCTTCTTGCCCCACACCCAGCTCGTGTATCTGATCCTGCCCCTTCGCCTGCCCCGACCCAGGCCACGGACACCTCCCCTGTCCCCGCCTGTACCCCTGATCCTGACCCAGTCCCGGCTCGGGCCCTGGATCCTGCGCCAGCCATCGCCGGGACACCTCTCCCAGCTCCAGCCCCTTCCACGGCCCCTTCCCTTGCCCCTGCCAGGATCCCTGCCCCTTGGCCTGCCCCTGCCTCTGCCCCTGCCAGGACCCCTACCCCTTCACCTGCCTGTGACCCTGCTCCTGCCCCAGACCCAGCTCCTGCCCCTTCTCCAAACCCCGCCAGGACCACTGGCCACTCCCCTGCCCCTGCCTCTGCCCTCCTTCCTGCCCCAGGCCCAGTTCCTACCCGGGATCCTGCCCCTGCCCCTGCCCCTGGCCCTGCCCCTGCCCATGCCCATGCCATTGCCTCTGCCCCGATTCCTGCCCCACACGCATGTCCTGCACCTCTTCCTGCCCCTGCCCCTTTCCCTGCCTGGAAGACTGCCCCTTCCCGTGTTCCTCCCTGGGTCCCTGTTCCTGCTCCAGACCCCACCCGTCCTCCTGCTCCTGCCCCTGCCCCTGCCGCTTGCCCACCCCCTTCCCCTGCCCCTCCAAGGACCACTGGCCCTTCCCTTGCCCCTCTCAGGGCCCCTCTGTCTTCGCCTCTCCCTGCCTGGGCCCCTGCTCCTGCCCGAGACCCAGGTCCTGCCCCTGCTCCTGCCCCTTCTCCTGCTCCTGCCTGGGTCCCTCTTGCTGCTCCACACCCAGGCCCTGCCGCTTCCCCGGCCTCGGCCAGGACCGCTGCCCCTCCCTTTGCCCCTCACAGGGCCACTGTCTCTTCCCCTGCCTCTCCCTGTTCCCACCGGACACCTGTTCCAGCCCCACACCCAGCTCCTGCCCCTTGCTCCTGCCCTTTCCCCTGGCCCTGCCTGCACTCCTCTTCCTGGCCCTGACCCAGCTCCAGCCCTGCATGCTGCAGCGGCCGCTCCTGCTGACCCTTTCCGTCCCCTTGCTCCTGCTCCTGCCCCGGTCCCAGCTCTTGCACCAGGCCCAGCTCCTGTGCCGGCCCCTGTCCCAACACCTGCCCCTACACCTGCTCCTGCGGGGCTCCCAGAGCCCCATCCAGAGGCCCCCGCCCTGCGGGGAGAGCTCCCTGGACGGGTACCCTCCGTTCCATGCCCCGACCCCGATGGCCCGCCGCCACGGTTCATCCCCTCCGCCTGGGTTCTTTCTCTCTGCTTCAGTCTCACCATCATCCTAGCTTTGCATGCCCTCGACGCTCTCGCCTATCTCTTTTAAATAAAATGCATCGTTTTTCCGTGGAACCCGTGCTCAACCCTAAGTCCGTCCCCGGCGGCGCCGCCCCACCCGCCCACCCCCCCACCGCCCCCAGCAGCCCAGAACATCGCTGTGGAACAACTCCTTCCCCGAAGGGGACCCTGAGCCCAAGCCCTCCCTGCCCATTGCTCCCCCAGTCCGGCCCCTCGCCACGCCTCAGCTGATTTCTCTCTCCCTTCCTTCCCCTGTTCTGGACGTTTCTGGGAGGGGGATCACTCTGGAGGTGCCCGGGTGTCTGCCCACCTCTTTTCAAAGGGGACTGGGTTTTGTCCTGGGCGTCTTGGACATGGAACTTGCCCCCTGCCATACCGAAAACCCCGAAGGGTTCTAGAGGAGATGGGATCACGGAGGCCCCTTGAGTGCAGAGGGGTCCAAGGTCGGGGCCGTGACCCCTGTTCCCGCCGGGACACCACAGCCTGACCCCAGATGCGACCCGGCAGCTTCCTCCCGGGGCCTGCACACACACCAGGGCGAGGCACACAGCTGGAAGACACACCCCACACGGCATACCCATCGCTCACAACCCAAGGCCAGAGAAAGCTCTCCCCGGCCTCTGGTGCCCCCCAGGCTCCAAGGCACCGGGTCCCACAACGACACAGACCGAAAGCATGCCAGGTGGATGGGGAGGGGGGTGCGGGGGGCCGGCGGCGGACAGGCCACGCGGGGAGCCCGTGTCAGCGATGCGGGAGCTCCCCGGGAAGGCCTCTGGCCAAGGAAACCCTACGGAGGCAGCGCGCGTCCCCCTCAGACCGGCCGGTGTCTGGCCTGAGGACCAGCAGCCCTGGGGAGAACGTGCCGACACGGAGGTCCAGGGCACGTCCCCCGGAGAGAAGGGGGACGGGCACCCCTGTCTGGGACCACAGCGGGCAGCACCCATCCCAGCCCGCAGGGGCACCCATCACCTAGCAGTGCTCGTCCGGGGACTCAGCCCGCCACCTCTGGCACGGTGTTTCACGCCAGAAGGGAGAGAGCAGGGTGAGGCAGTCGGGGAGCGCTCATGCCCAGGGACGTGGACGCCGTCCTCGGTCCCAGTGCTCAGGTGACAACGTCCTGGAGCTAACCGTCCCAGTCTCCTCCGGGGCACCGGATCCGGGAAGCCCCTCCTGAGAGCCCTCCTGCCCCCCCTGCTCCTGGGAACAGTCACAATTGGTGGACGAGGAGGTGGACAGGGTCCAGGATGGCAGAAGGCCATCCAGGATGGCCCAGGAGGAGGAAGGGCAGGACGGCGAGGACAGATGCACCTGCCCTGAGCCACCATCCAGGGTCTGGCCGGGGATGCCCTCGCACCTCCCTCCACCCAAGGACTCCAGAGGCATGGGCCGCACTCCTGGGCTTTCACGGCCTCCCTCCCTCATGCCTTCAGTCCCTCAGTCCTTCCTTCCCTCCCTCCTGCCCTCCCTCCCCCTCTAGGCCTTCCTCTTCTTTCCCTCCCTCCTTTCCTCCCTCTCCCCCAGCTTGACTCCCTCCATTCCTCCCTCACCCAGCAGAGGCTCTGGGGTCCCAGCAGGGAAGTGAGCCCTGGGGCTTCATCCGGGAGCAGCCCCAACCACATGGTCCCTGTCCCCGGGGCACTCACGGTCACTGTGGGCGCTGACGGGGCCCGGTCCTCAGGTTGAGCAGCGGGATGGCCACTTGGAATCCGCTGCGGAACACGGGGGCCGGCTGCACAGAGGGCGGAAGAGAACGAGGCTTAGCACTGCCTCCAGAAACATCGAGTCCTCCACGTGACGCCCTGGGCGTCCTCGTGGCCCACCGGCCCCAATCCCCCGAAGCCCCAAAGACTGCGTCGGGCCGTGTTGACTGGGGCTTTGGGGCACCGCTCTTGGGCCCCAGGAACAGCATCGCAGCCAACATCCCCAGGGCCTCCGAGTTTTCCTAAGGACCTCGCAGGTCCTCTGAGCCTGACGTCGTCCTCCTTGGGAAGCAATGTCCTGTCGACCCCCGTGTCTGTCTCCTGCCTCTTCTGGGATCCCTCACGGCCACACCCACCACGTGGGGCTGCCATGACCAGGACACACCCTGTGCCCCGTGGCGGACGCCCGCCTCCAACGCTGGGCCCCTCACAAGCCCGGTGCGCTGGGCCAGGCCTGGGCGCTCGCTCGGGGGTCCCCGGACATCTCCGGTGCAGTGCCCTGAGCCTGCCGGCGCTGGGTCGCCTCAGACCAGCCCGGGAGGCCAGCCGGGGGGCCCCTAGGCCAGGCAGGGAGGCGCCAGGCCAGGAGGTCCGGACGAGCCGCTCCCGGGCCCAGTGTGGGGAGCCCGGGCCGAGGCTGCTCCCCCAACGGAGGAGGACCTGGGCCCAGGGAGCTGAGTGGGGACAGGGCACAATGAGCCCAAGCTGGGCAGAGAGCTCCGGGGGGGGGGGTGCCTTGACCTCGGGCCCACTGGGAGACCACATCCCCCCCACAGGGCTCGGTCCCCTGGCGGGGGAAGGTGGTCGTCGGGATGTCCAGGCTCCCGGGCTGCACGGCCGGCAGCCGCTGGCTGGCGTGGGAGGAGGCACGGCTGGCGCAGGAGAGAGCCCTCGGCAGAGAGGAGGGGGCAGGTGCTCCCGCGGCGGCAGGTGCCCGAGGGCGGGCGGCGTGCGCCGGCCTCCGCCGGAAGGCAGAGCCGCGCCAGCCCCGGTGCCCCGAGGCCAAGGCCGAGACCCTCTCCAGCATTGGCCACCGCACCCTCTTGTCTCCACCGACAACCCCACTGTGCCGGGTCTCGGCCGCTTGCTGTCTTTGCACCGGACTTGCCATCCTGCCTTGACCGAGCGGCTACCCTCTGTGGACTGAGGTCCAAAACAAGGACCAGAGGGGCCTGGGGGTATCCACGACCTCGCTCAGCCGGTGAGGGACCGGGCGGCCACCATGCCCCAGCTCCCCCTGTGCTTCTGCCTGGAGTCCTGCCCCGGCTTCCTCGGAAGGAGGAACCCCCAGCACCGTGAGTGTGGGCCCCACTTCCCAGGCCGGGCTCTTCACCCACGGCCCCCTCTGCCGCCCTCCCTGCATCGACTATGCCGACAACAAGGACGAAGATGTGGACGGGACGGCGTGGGAGGACCCCCGCACCCACGGCGGATGGCGGCTCCGAGGATGGGCTCATCCTCAGCTGTGCTCCCGGGAGCCCGGAGCCCGAGGGCACAAGGCCTCCCGCTGCACAAGAAACGATCTCCCGTGGGGGCCGCGGGTCCCCCGGGCTCCGAGCAGGAACCGGAGCTGCCCACATGCGTCCTGCCAAGGAAGGATCAGCCCGGGCTCGCCGGCCCCGTGGCCACAAGGCTCCTCCTGCCCGCCGGTCCTCCGTGTGGGCTGGCTCACCTTCCACTCAGCAGGGATGGCCAGGCCCTGGCCTAGCTCGGTCCCCTCCCCCGAAGCACCCCACACACACCCTGGCCGCTGCCGGGTCCGGAACCCCGTTCCCATCGGGCCCCATGCACGCCCGCACCCACGCAGGGACACACCCACGCACGCGCAGCCCACGACGAGTCCCTCGACCCGTCGTGGGAACAGATGCTCGCTGACGGTCTCGAGGTTCCTGAAGAACCCCGTCGCTCCTGCCCAGGAACTGCCTCCTGCCACGGCATCCCCGTGAGAACCCTCCTGGCACAGACCACGTGGCTGAAACGCACACGCTGAGCACACCCCGGGTCGGACAGGGCGTGCACCCACGGGAACACACACGCAGCTGTGAGTGGGAACCTGGGAGTCTCCTCGGGAGGATCTCCCGAGCCGGACCCATGCTGACTCCCTGACCGCCCCCCACCCCATTGCACACGCGGGTGCATGCCCAACACCGACGGGCCCCTGCATGCGGGCAGGGCTCAGCGCGGTGGCCTGCTGCCATCAGCACCACCGAAACAAGTCCGATGTGTGGGGGCCACTGTCTGGACGCGGCATGGGGTGAGGGGTGAGCACGGAGCGGCTGGGGGAGGGGCCCTCGGGGACTCGGGTGTGAGGAGGAAGTCGGGGCAGGGGTCCCCAGGAAGGGGTGACCTCACTTCCCTGACCACAGAGCCCAACAGAATTGGAACCCACGTCACCAGGCACCCGCATTCCAGGGACGCCCTCCTGCGCAGCTCGTTGCTTTGGACATCGTCCAACCGACACCATGTTCGCATGCTGCCTCCCAAACTCGGGACGGTGGAGACGGAGGACAGCGCGCCCGGCTACCACTTCCCCGCGCTCTGGAGGTCCTTTCAGGGCTGCCCGACGCCTCTGGCCTTTCGGCCGAAAGGAGACTAAGGTGACACCGGGAGGCCAGAGCCGGCCGCCCAGCCCCACACGCTCGCATCGACGGGCGCAGCCACGGGTCCCCTCAACTGCTGGGCTTGTGTGTGTAAGTGTCTGTGTCTGTGTGTGTGTGTGTGTGTGTGTGTGTGTGTGTGTGTGTGTCTGAGAGCGTGCCTGTGCAGGTATGTGTCTGGAAGGAGGGCTCACGTGCGGTGGGGCCTTCCTGAGCAGGAGCAGGTGGATGAGGGCTAAGATGCCCGGTGGGCAGGTCGCGGTCAAGGTGAAGGCTGGCTGGGTGGGACAGGTGTGGGGGATGTGAGCTCCTGGCCAGGGTCGATCCCCAGAGCCCTGCAGGTGTGGGTCCCGGGACCGGGGGTAGGGCTGGGCAGGCACAGGTCTGGGGCCCATGTGGGAGCAGCAGGGGGACCGGGCAAGAGGAGAGTGGGGTCGGCCGGGCGGGGCTGGGATGGCTCCGGGCCAGCGACCGGTCCCTGTCTTTGCAGAAGGCCACGGAGGAAGAGACGAGGCAGGCGGCCACCACCTCCTCCCTGACCCAGGAGTCCGCAGGCCCAGGAAAGGCTTCCGAGCCTGCCAGGCCACCTGCGGAAGCCGAGCCCCAGGGTGAGAAGGCGGGGCGGGGCTGGGTGCCTGGGTGTGTGCGGGGACGGGTCGGTGCTGGGCCCACAGGGACAAGCCCCACAGGCTGGTGCGGGGCCAGGAGCAAGGACTGGGCTCAGAGCACCCAGCGGGGACACTGCCCTCGGGGAGCCATCCCGCTGAGGTTTCCTTCCCTGGCTGCGGCCTCTCCGCGACGCCCCGCCTGGGTCCTGGGGGCGCCAAGGCACATGCAGAGGCAGGCAAGCGCGGGACCTTCTCTCCTCTCACAGCTGCTCCTGGCAAGGAGCTCGGGCCCCTCCTGACATCAGCAGGAGCTGGGGATTGGGAGACGGTGCCTGCCGCCTCCTCAGCCGGGGACCCGCCGCCAGCAGGTGACCAGGAACCGGGCCCCGCGGAGCCTGACGCTGCCCAGGAAGAGCTGCGGCCTGCTCCTGCCCCAGGCCGTGCTCCTGCTCCTGCTCCTCTCAGGATCCTGCGCCTTCCCCCGTCCCCGCCCGGGCCCCTCATCCTGCCACAGGCCCAGGTCCTGCCCTGCATCCTGCACCAGCCAGCACCACCGCACCTGAGCCAGCTGCAAACCCTGCCGCTGCCCCTGCCCCGTCCCCTGCCCCGGCCTTGGCCACGGCCCCTTCCCCGGCCTGCGCCCCTCTTACTGCCCCACACCCAGCCCCTGCCCCAGCCCCTGCAAGGACTGATTCTCCTTGCCCGGCCCCTGCCCCTTCGCCTGCCACGGAGACAGCTGCTGCCCCTTCCCCTGCCCGTGCCTCTGCCCTTCTTCTTGCCCCACACCCAGCTCGTGTATCTGATCCTGCCCCTTCGCCTGCCCCGACCCAGGCCACGGACACCTCCCCTGTCCCCGCCTGTACCCCTGATCCTGACCCAGTCCCGGCTCGGGCCCTGGATCCTGCGCCAGCCATCGCCGGGACACCTCTCCCAGCTCCAGCCCCTTCCACGGCCCCTTCCCTTGCCCCTGCCAGGATCCCTGCCCCTTGGCCTGCCCCTGCCTCTGCCCCTGCCAGGACCCCTACCCCTTCACCTGCCTGTGACCCTGCTCCTGCCCCAGACCCAGCTCCTGCCCCTTCTCCAAACCCCGCCAGGACCACTGGCCACTCCCCTGCCCCTGCCTCTGCCCTCCTTCCTGCCCCAGGCCCAGTTCCTACCCGGGATCCTGCCCCTGCCCCTGCCCCTGGCCCTGCCCCTGCCCATGCCCATGCCATTGCCTCTGCCCCGATTCCTGCCCCACACGCATGTCCTGCACCTCTTCCTGCCCCTGCCCCTTTCCCTGCCTGGAAGACTGCCCCTTCCCGTGTTCCTCCCTGGGTCCCTGTTCCTGCTCCAGACCCCACCCGTCCTCCTGCTCCTGCCCCTGCCCCTGCCGCTTGCCCACCCCCTTCCCCTGCCCCTCCAAGGACCACTGGCCCTTCCCTTGCCCCTCTCAGGGCCCCTCTGTCTTCGCCTCTCCCTGCCTGGGCCCCTGCTCCTGCCCGAGACCCAGGTCCTGCCCCTGCTCCTGCCCCTTCTCCTGCTCCTGCCTGGGTCCCTCTTGCTGCTCCACACCCAGGCCCTGCCGCTTCCCCGGCCTCGGCCAGGACCGCTGCCCCTCCCTTTGCCCCTCACAGGGCCACTGTCTCTTCCCCTGCCTCTCCCTGTTCCCACCGGACACCTGTTCCAGCCCCACACCCAGCTCCTGCCCCTTGCTCCTGCCCTTTCCCCTGGCCCTGCCTGCACTCCTCTTCCTGGCCCTGACCCAGCTCCAGCCCTGCATGCTGCAGCGGCCGCTCCTGCTGACCCTTTCCGTCCCCTTGCTCCTGCTCCTGCCCCGGTCCCAGCTCTTGCACCAGGCCCAGCTCCTGTGCCGGCCCCTGTCCCAACACCTGCCCCTACACCTGCTCCTGCGGGGCTCCCAGAGCCCCATCCAGAGGCCCCCGCCCTGCGGGGAGAGCTCCCTGGACGGGTACCCTCCGTTCCATGCCCCGACCCCGATGGCCCGCCGCCACGGTTCATCCCCTCCGCCTGGGTTCTTTCTCTCTGCTTCGGTCTCACCATCATCCTAGCTTTGCATGCCCTCGACGCTCTCGCCTATCTCTTTTAAATAAAATGCATCGTTTTTCCGTGGAACCCGTGCTCAACCCTAAGTCCGTCCCCGGCGGCGCCGCCCCACCCGCCCACCCCCCCACCGCCCCCAGCAGCCCAGAACATCGCTGTGGAACAACTCCTTCCCCGAAGGGGACCCTGAGCCCAAGCCCTCCCTGCCCATTGCTCCCCCAGTCCGGCCCCTCGCCACGCCTCAGCTGATTTCTCTCTCCCTTCCTTCCCCTGTTCTGGACGTTTCTGGGAGGGGGATCACTCTGGAGGTGCCCGGGTGTCTGCCCACCTCTTTTCAAAGGGGACTGGGTTTTGTCCTGGGCGTCTTGGACATGGAACTTGCCCCCTGCCATACCGAAAACCCCGAAGGGTTCTAGAGGAGATGGGATCACGGAGGCCCCTTGAGTGCAGAGGGGTCCAAGGTCGGGGCCGTGACCCCTGTTCCCGCCGGGACACCACAGCCTGACCCCAGATGCCACCCGGCAGCTTCCTCCCGGGGCCTGCACACACACCAGGGCGAGGCACACAGCTGGAAGACACACCCCACACGGCATACCCATCGCTCACAACCCAAGGCCAGAGAAAGCTCTCCCCGGCCTCTGGTGCCCCCCAGGCTCCAAGGCACCGGGTCCCACAACGACACAGACCGAAAGCATGCCAGGTGGATGGGGAGGGGGGTGCGGGGGGCCGGCGGCGGACAGGCCACGCGGGGAGCCCGTGTCAGCGATGCGGGAGCTCCCCGGGAAGGCCTCTGGCCAAGGAAACCCTACGGAGGCAGCGCGCGTCCCCCTCAGACCGGCCGGTGTCTGGCCTGAGGACCAGCAGCCCTGGGGAGAACGTGCCGACACGGAGGTCCAGGGCACGTCCCCCGGAGAGAAGGGGGACGGGCACCCCTGTCTGGGACCACAGCGGGCAGCACCCATCCCAGCCCGCAGGGGCACCCATCACCTAGCAGTGCTCGTCCGGGGACTCAGCCCGCCACCTCTGGCACGGTGTTTCACGCCAGAAGGGAGAGAGCAGGGTGAGGCAGTCGGGGAGCGCTCATGCCCAGGGACGTGGACGCCGTCCTCGGTCCCAGTGCTCAGGTGACAACGTCCTGGAGCTAACCGTCCCAGTCTCCTCCGGGGCACCGGATCCGGGAAGCCCCTCCTGAGAGCCCTCCTGCCCCCCCTGCTCCTGGGAACAGTCACAATTGGTGGACGAGGAGGTGGACAGGGTCCAGGATGGCAGAAGGCCATCCAGGATGGCCCAGGAGGAGGAAGGGCAGGACGGCGAGGACAGATGCACCTGCCCTGAGCCACCATCCAGGGTCTGGCCGGGGATGCCCTCGCACCTCCCTCCACCCAAGGACTCCAGAGGCATGGGCCGCACTCCTGGGCTTTCACGGCCTCCCTCCCTCATGCCTTCAGTCCCTCAGTCCTTCCTTCCCTCCCTCCTGCCCTCCCTCCCCCTCTAGGCCTTCCTCTTCTTTCCCTCCCTCCTTTCCTCCCTCTCCCCCAGCTTGACTCCCTCCATTCCTCCCTCACCCAGCAGAGGCTCTGGGGTCCCAGCAGGGAAGTGAGCCCTGGGGCTTCATCCGGGAGCAGCCCCAACCACATGGTCCCTGTCCCCGGGGCACTCACGGTCACTGTGGGCGCTGACGGGGCCCGGTCCTCAGGTTGAGCAGCGGGATGGCCACTTGGAATCCGCTGCGGAACACGGGGGCCGGCTGCACAGAGGGCGGAAGAGAACGAGGCTTAGCACTGCCTCCAGAAACATCGAGTCCTCCACGTGACGCCCTGGGCGTCCTCGTGGCCCACCGGCCCCAATCCCCCGAAGCCCCAAAGACTGCGTCGGGCCGTGTTGACTGGGGCTTTGGGGCACCGCTCTTGGGCCCCAGGAACAGCATCGCAGCCAACATCCCCAGGGCCTCCGAGTTTTCCTAAGGACCTCGCAGGTCCTCTGAGCCTGACGTCGTCCTCCTTGGGAAGCAATGTCCTGTCGACCCCCGTGTCTGTCTCCTGCCTCTTCTGGGATCCCTCACGGCCACACCCACCACGTGGGGCTGCCATGACCAGGACACACCCTGTGCCCCGTGGCGGACGCCCGCCTCCAACGCTGGGCCCCTCACAAGCCCGGTGCGCTGGGCCAGGCCTGGGCGCTCGCTCGGGGGTCCCCGGACATCTCCGGTGCAGTGCCCTGAGCCTGCCGGCGCTGGGTCGCCTCAGACCAGCCCGGGAGGCCAGCCGGGGGGCCCCTAGGCCAGGCAGGGAGGCGCCAGGCCAGGAGGTCCGGACGAGCCGCTCCCGGGCCCAGTGTGGGGAGCCCGGGCCGAGGCTGCTCCCCCAACGGAGGAGGACCTGGGCCCAGGGAGCTGAGTGGGGACAGGGCACAATGAGCCCAAGCTGGGCAGAGAGCTCCGGGGGGGGGGGGGTGCCTTGACCTCGGGCCCACTGGGAGACCACATCCCCCCCACAGGGCTCGGTCCCCTGGCGGGGGAAGGTGGTCGTCGGGATGTCCAGGCTCCCGGGCTGCACGGCCGGCAGCCGCTGGCTGGCGTGGGAGGAGGCACGGCTGGCGCAGGAGAGAGCCCTCGGCAGAGAGGAGGGGGCAGGTGCTCCCGCGGCGGCAGGTGCCCGAGGGCGGGCGGCGTGCGCCGGCCTCCGCCGGAAGGCAGAGCCGCGCCAGCCCCGGTGCCCCGAGGCCAAGGCAGAGACCCTCTCCAGCATTGGCCACCGCACCCTCTTGTCTCCACCGACAACCCCACTGTGCCGGGTCTCGGCCGCTTGCTGTCTTTGCACCGGACTTGCCATCCTGCCTTGACCGAGCGGCTACCCTCTGTGGACTGAGGTCCAAAACAAGGACCAGAGGGGCCTGGGGGTATCCACGACCTCGCTCAGCCGGTGAGGGACCGGGCGGCCACCATGCCCCAGCTCCCCCTGTGCTTCTGCCTGGAGTCCTGCCCCGGCTTCCTCGGAAGGAGGAACCCCCAGCACCGTGAGTGTGGGCCCCACTTCCCAGGCCGGGCTCTTCACCCACGGCCCCCTCTGCCGCCCTCCCTGCATCGACTATGCCGACAACAAGGACGAAGATGTGGACGGGACGGCGTGGGAGGACCCCCGCACCCACGGCGGATGGCGGCTCCGAGGATGGGCTCATCCTCAGCTGTGCTCCCGGGAGCCCGGAGCCCGAGGGCACAAGGCCTCCCGCTGCACAAGAAACGATCTCCCGTGGGGGCCGCGGGTCCTCCGGGCTCCGAGCAGGAACCGGAGCTGCCCACATGCGTCCTGCCAAGGAAGGATCAGCCCGGGCTCGCCGGCCCCGTGGCCACAAGGCTCCTCCTGCCCGCCGGGCCTCCGTGTGGGCTGGCTCACCTTCCCCTCAGCAGGGATGGCCAGGCCCTGGCCTAGCTCGGTCCCCTCCCCCGAAGCACCCCACACACACCCTGGCCGCTGCCGGGTCCGGAACCCCGTTCCCATCGGGCCCCGTGCACGCGCGCACCCACGCAGGGACACACCCACGCACGCGCAGCCCACGACGAGTCCCTCGACCCGTCGTGGGAACAGATGCTCGCTGACGGTCTCGAGGTTCCTGAAGAACCCCGTCGCTCCTGCCCAGGAACTGCCTCCTGCCACGGCATCCCCGTGAGAACCCTCCTGGCACAGACCACGTGGCTGAAACGCACACGCTGAGCACACCCCGGGTCGGACAGGGCGTGCACCCACGGGAACACACACGCAGCTGTGAGTGGGAACCTGGGAGTCTCCTCGGGAGGATCTCCCGAGCCGGACCCATGCTGACTCCCTGACCGCCCCCCACCCCATTGCACACGCGGGTGCATGCCCAACACCGACGGGCCCCTGCATGCGGGCAGGGCTCAGGGCGGTGGCCTGCTGCCATCAGCACCACCGAAACAAGTCCGATGTGTGGGGGCCACTGTCTGGACGCGGCATGGGATGAGGGGTGAGCACGGAGCGGCTGGGGGAGGGGCCCTCGGGGACTCGTGTGTGAGGAGGAAGTCGGGGCAGGGGTCCCCAGGAAGCGGTGACTTCACTTCCCTGACCACAGAGCCCAACAGAATTGGAACCCACGTCACCAGGCACCCACATTCCAGGGACGCCCCCCTGCGCAGCTCGTTGCTTTGGACATCGTCCAACCGACACCATGTTCGCATGCTGCCTCCCAAACTCGGGACGGTGGAGACGGAGGACAGCGCGCCCGGCTACCACTTCCCCGCGCTCTGGAGGTCCTTTCAGGGCTGCCCGACGCCTCTGGCCTTTCGGCCGAAAGGAGACTAAGGTGACACCGGGAGGCCAGAGCCGGCCGCCCAGCCCCACACGCTCGCATCGACGGGCGCAGCCACGGGTCCCCTCAACTGCTGGGCTTGTGTGTGTAAGTGTCTGTGTGTGTGTGTGTGTGTGTGTGTGTGTGTGTGTGTGTGTGTGTGTCTGAGAGCGTGCCTGTGCAGGTATGTGTCTGGAAGGAGGGCTCAGGTGCGGTGGGGCCTTCCTGAGCAGGAGCAGGTGGATGAGGGCTAAGATGCCCGGTGGGCAGGTCGCGGTCAAGGTGAAGGCTGGCTGGGTGGGACAGGTGTGGGGGATGTGAGCTCCTGGCCAGGGTCGATCCCCAGAGCCTTGCAGGTGTGGGTCCCGGGACCGGGGGTAGGGCTGGGCAGGCACAGGTCTGGGGCCCATGTGGGAGCAGCAGGGGGACCGGGCAAGAGGAGAGTGGGGTCGGCCGGGCGGGGCTGGGATGGCTCCGGGCCAGCGACCGGTCCCTGTCTTTGCAGAAGGCCACGGAGGAAGAGACGAGGCAGGCGGCCACCACCTCCTCCCTGACCCAGGAGTCCGCAGGCCCAGGAAAGGCTTCCGAGCCTGCCAGGCCACCTGCGGAAGCCGAGCCCCAGGGTGAGAAGGCGGGGCGGGGCTGGGTGCCTGGGTGTGTGCGGGGACGGGTCGGTGCTGGGCCCACAGGGACAAGCCCCACAGGCTGGTGCGGGGCCAGGAGCAAGGACTGGGCTCAGAGCACCCAGCGGGGACACTGCCCTCGGGGAGCCATCCCGCTGAGGGTTCCTTCCCTGGCTGCGGCCTCTCCGCGACGCCCCGCCTGGGTCCTGGGGGCGCCAAGGCACATGCAGAGGCAGGCAAGCGCGGGACCTTCTCTCCTCTCACAGCTGCTCCTGGCAAGGAGCTCGGGCCCCTCCTGACATCAGCAGGAGCTGGGGATTGGGAGACGGTGCCTGCCGCCTCCTCAGCCGGGGACCCGCCGCCAGCAGGTGACCAGGAACCGGGCCCCGCGGAGCCTGACGCTGCCCAGGAAGAGCTGCGGCTTGCTCCTGCCCCAGGCCGTGCTCCTGCTCCTGCTCCTCTCAGGATCCTGCGCCTTCCCCCGTCCCTGCCCGGGCCCCTCATCCTGCCACAGGCCCAGGTCCTGCCCTGCATCCTGCACCAGCCAGCACCACCGCACCTGAGCCAGCTGCAAACCCTGCCGCTGCCCCTGCCCCGTCCCCTGCCCCGGCCTTGGCCACGGCCCCTTCCCCGGCCTGCGCCCCTCTTACTGCCCCACACCCAGCCCCTGCCCCAGCCCCTGCAAGGACTGATTCTCCTTGCCTGGCCCCTGCCCCTTCGCCTGCCACGGAGACAGCTGCTGCCCCTTCCCCTGCCCGTGCCTCTGCCCTTCTTCTTGCCCCACACCCAGCTCGTGTATCTGATCCTGCCCCTTCGCCTGCCCCGACCCAGGCCACGGACACCTCCCCTGTCCCCGCCTGTACCCCTGATCCTGACCCAGTCCCGGCTCGGGCCCTGGATCCTGCGCCAGCCATCGCCGGGACACCTCTCCCAGCTCCAGCCCCTTCCACGGCCCCTTCCCTTGCCCCTGCCAGGATCCCTGCCCCTTGGCCTGCCCCTGCCTCTGCCCCTGCCAGGACCCCTACCCCTTCACCTGCCTGTGACCCTGCTCCTGCCCCAGACCCAGCTCCTGCCCCTTCTCCAAACCCCGCCAGGACCACTGGCCACTCCCCTGCCCCTGCCTCTGCCCTCCTTCCTGCCCCAGGCCCAGTTCCTACCCGGGATCCTGCCCCTGCCCCTGCCCCTGGCCCTGCCCCTGCCCATGCCCATGCCATTGCCTCTGCCCCGACTCCTGCCCCACACGCATGTCCTGCACCTCTTCCTGCCCCTGCCCCTTTCCCTGCCTGGAAGACTGCCCCTTCCCGTGTTCCTCCCTGGGTCCCTGTTCCTGCTCCAGACCCCACCCGTCCTCCTGCTCCTGCCCCTGCCCCTGCCGCTTGCCCACCCCCTTCCCCTGCCCCTCCAAGGACCACTGGCCCTTCCCTTGCCCCTCTCAGGGCCCCTCTGTCTTCGCCTCTCCCTGCCTGGGCCCCTGCTCCTGCCCGAGACCCAGGTCCTGCCCCTGCTCCTGCCCCTTCTCCTGCTCCTGCCTGGGTCCCTCTTGCTGCTCCACACCCAGGCCCTGCCGCTTCCCCGGCCTCGGCCAGGACCGCTGCCCCTCCCTTTGCCCCTCACAGGGCCACTGTCTCTTCCCCTGCCTCTCCCTGTTCCCACCGGACACCTGTTCCAGCCCCACACCCAGCTCCTGCCCCTTGCTCCTGCCCTTTCCCCTGGCCCTGCCTGCACTCCTCTTCCTGGCCCTGACCCAGCTCCAGCCCTGCATGCTGCAGCGGCCGCTCCTGCTGACCCTTTCCGTCCCCTTGCTCCTGCTCCTGCCCCGGTCCCAGCTCTTGCACCAGGCCCAGCTCCTGTGCCGGCCCCTGTCCCAACACCTGCCCCTACACCTGCTCCTGCGGGGCTCCCAGAGCCCCATCCAGAGGCCCCCGCCCTGCGGGGAGAGCTCCCTGGACGGGTACCCTCCGTTCCATGCCCCGACCCCGATGGCCCGCCGCCACGGTTCATCCCCTCCGCCTGGGTTCTTTCTCTCTGCTTCGGTCTCACCATCATCCTAGCTTTGCATGCCCTCGACGCTCTCGCCTATCTCTTTTAAATAAAATGCATCGTTTTTCCGTGGAACCCGTGCTCAACCCTAAGTCCGTCCCCGGCGGCGCCGCCCCACCCGCCCACCCCCCCACCGCCCCCAGCAGCCCAGAACATCGCTGTGGAACAACTCCTTCCCCGAAGGGGACCCTGAGCCCAAGCCCTCCCTGCCCATTGCTCCCCCAGTCCGGCCCCTCGCCACGCCTCAGCTGATTTCTCTCTCCCTTCCTTCCCCTGTTCTGGACGTTTCTGGGAGGGGGATCACTCTGGAGGTGCCCGGGTGTCTGCCCACCTCTTTTCAAAGGGGACTGGGTTTTGTCCTGGGCGTCTTGGACATGGAACTTGCCCCCTGCCATACCGAAAACCCCGAAGGGTTCTAGAGGAGATGGGATCACGGAGGCCCCTTGAGTGCAGAGGGGTCCAAGGTCGGGGCCGTGACCCCTGTTCCCGCCGGGACACCACAGCCTGACCCCAGATGCCACCCGGCAGCTTCCTCCCGGGGCCTGCACACACACCAGGGCGAGGCACACAGCTGGAAGACACACCCCACACGGCATACCCATCGCTCACAACCCAAGGCCAGAGAAAGCTCTCCCCGGCCTCTGGTGCCCCCCAGGCTCCAAGGCACCGGGTCCCACAACGACACAGACCGAAAGCATGCCAGGTGGATGGGGAGGGGGGTGCGGGGGGCCGGCGGCGGACAGGCCACGCGGGGAGCCCGTGTCAGCGATGCGGGAGCTCCCCGGGAAGGCCTCTGGCCAAGGAAACCCTACGGAGGCAGCGCGCGTCCCCCTCAGACCGGCCGGTGTCTGGCCTGAGGACCAGCAGCCCTGGGGAGAACGTGCCGACACGGAGGTCCAGGGCACGTCCCCCGGAGAGAAGGGGGACGGGCACCCCTGTCTGGGACCACAGCGGGCAGCACCCATCCCAGCCCGCAGGGGCACCCATCACCTAGCAGTGCTCGTCCGGGGACTCAGCCCGCCACCTCTGGCACGGTGTTTCACGCCAGAAGGGAGAGAGCAGGGTGAGGCAGTCGGGGAGCGCTCATGCCCAGGGACGTGGACGCCGTCCTCGGTCCCAGTGCTCAGGTGACAACGTCCTGGAGCTAACCGTCCCAGTCTCCTCCGGGGCACCGGATCCGGGAAGCCCCTCCTGAGAGCCCTCCTGCCCCCCCTGCTCCTGGGAACAGTCACAATTGGTGGACGAGGAGGTGGACAGGGTCCAGGATGGCAGAAGGCCATCCAGGATGGCCCAGGAGGAGGAAGGGCAGGACGGCGAGGACAGATGCACCTGCCCTGAGCCACCATCCAGGGTCTGGCCGGGGATGCCCTCGCACCTCCCTCCACCCAAGGACTCCAGAGGCATGGGCCGCACTCCTGGGCTTTCACGGCCTCCCTCCCTCATGCCTTCAGTCCCTCAGTCCTTCCTTCCCTCCCTCCTGCCCTCCCTCCCCCTCTAGGCCTTCCTCTTCTTTCCCTCCCTCCTTTCCTCCCTCTCCCCCAGCTTGACTCCCTCCATTCCTCCCTCACCCAGCAGAGGCTCTGGGGTCCCAGCAGGGAACTGAGCCCTGGGGCTTCATCCGGGAGCAGCCCCAACCACATGGTCCCTGTCCCCGGGGCACTCACGGTCACTGTGGGCGCTGACGGGGCCCGGTCCTCAGGTTGAGCAGCGGGATGGCCACTTGGAATCCGCTGCGGAACACGGGGGCCGGCTGCACAGAGGGCGGAAGAGAACGAGGCTTAGCACTGCCTCCAGAAACATCGAGTCCTCCACGTGACGCCCTGGGCGTCCTCGTGGCCCACCGGCCCCAATCCCCCGAAGCCCCAAAGACTGCGTCGGGCCGTGTTGACTGGGGCTTTGGGGCACCGCTCTTGGGCCCCAGGAACAGCATCGCAGCCAACATCCCCAGGGCCTCCGAGTTTTCCTAAGGACCTCGCAGGTCCTCTGAGCCTGACGTCGTCCTCCTTGGGAAGCAATGTCCTGTCGACCCCCGTGTCTGTCTCCTGCCTCTTCTGGGATCCCTCACGGCCACACCCACCACGTGGGGCTGCCATGACCAGGACACACCCTGTGCCCCGTGGCGGACGCCCGCCTCCAACGCCGGGCCCCTCACAAGCCCGGTGCGCTGGGCCAGGCCTGGGCGCTCGCTCGGGGGTCCCCGGACATCTCCGGTGCAGTGCCCTGAGCCTGCCGGCGCTGGGTCGCCTCAGACCAGCCCGGGAGGCCAGCCGGGGGGCCCCTAGGCCAGGCAGGGAGGCGCCAGGCCAGGAGGTCCGGACGAGCCGCTCCCGGGCCCAGTGTGGGGAGCCCGGGCCGAGGCTGCTCCCCCAACGGAGGAGGACCTGGGCCCAGGGAGCTGAGTGGGGACAGGGCACAATGAGCCCAAGCTTGGCAGAGAGCTCCGGGCGGGGGGGGTGCCTTGACCTCGGGCCCACTGGGAGACCACATCCCCCCCACAGGGCTCGGTCCCCTGGCGGGGGAAGGTGGTCGTCGGGATGTCCAGGCTCCCGGGCTGCACGGCCGGCAGCCGCTGGCTGGCGTGGGAGGAGGCACGGCTGGCGCAGGAGAGAGCCCTCGGCAGAGAGGAGGGGGCAGGTGCTCCCGCGGCGGCAGGTGTCCGAGGGCGGGCGGCGTGCGCCAGCCTCCGCCGGAAGGCAGAGCCGCGCCAGCCCCGGTGCCCCGAGGCCAAGGCCGAGACCCTCTCCAGCATTGGCCACCGCACCCTCTTGTCTCCACCGACAACCCCACTGTGCCGGGTCTCGGCCGCTTGCTGTCTTTGCACCGGACTTGCCATCCTGCCTTGACCGAGCGGCTACCCTCTGTGGACTGAGGTCCAAAACAAGGACCAGAGGGGCCTGGGGGTATCCACGACCTCGCTCAGCCGGTGAGGGACCGGGCGGCCACCATGCCCCAGCTCCCCCTGTGCTTCTGCCTGGAGTCCTGCCCCGGCTTCCTCGGAAGGAGGAACCCCCAGCACCGTGAGTGTGGGCCCCACTTCCCAGGCCGGGCTCTTCACCCACGGCCCCCTCTGCCGCCCTCCCTGCATCGACTATGCCGACAACAAGGACGGAGATGTGGACGGGACGGCGTGGGAGGACCCCCGCACCCACGGCGGATGGCGGCTCCGAGGATGGGCTCATCCTCAGCTGTGCTCCCGGGAGCCCGGAGCCCGAGGGCACAAGGCCTCCCGCTGCACAAGAAACGATCTCCCGTGGGGGCCGCGGGGCCCCCGGGCTCCGAGCAGGAACCGGAGCTGCCCACATGCGTCCTGCCAAGGAAGGATCAGCCCGGGCTCGCCGGCCCCGTGGCCACAAGGCTCCTCCTGCCCGCCGGGCCTCCGTGTGGGCTGGCTCACCTTCCCCTCAGCAGGGATGGCCAGGCCCTGGCCTAGCTCGGTCCCCTCCCCCGAAGCACCCCACACACACCCTGGCCGCTGCCGGGTCCGGAACCCCGTTCCCATCGGGCCCCGTGCACGCCCGCACCCACGCAGGGACACACCCACGCACGCGCAGCCCACGACGAGTCCCTCGACCCGTCGTGGGAACAGATGCTCGCTGACGGTCTCGAGGTTCCTGAAGAACCCCGTCGCTCCTGCCCAGGAACTGCCTCCTGCCACGGCATCCCCGTGAGAACCCTCCTGGCACAGACCACGTGGCTGAAACGCACACGCTGAGCACACCCCGGGTCGGACAGGGCGTGCACCCACGGGAACACACACGCAGCTGTGAGTGGGAACCTGGGAGTCTCCTCGGGAGGATCTCCCGAGCCGGACCCATGCTGACTCCCTGACCGCCCCCCACCCCATTGCACACGCGGGTGCATGCCCAACACCGACGGGCCCCTGCATGCGGGCAGGGCTCAGCGCGGTGGCCTGCTGCCATCAGCACCACCGAAACAAGTCCGATGTGTGGGGGCCACTGTCTGGACGCGGCATGGGGTGAGGGGTGAGCACGGAGCGGCTGGGGGAGGGGCCCTCGGGGACTCGGGTGTGAGGAGGAAGTCGGGGCAGGGGTCCCCAGGAAGCGGTGACTTCACTTCCCTGACCACAGAGCCCAACAGAATTGGAACCCACGTCACCAGGCACCCACATTCCAGGGACGCCCCCCTGCTCAGCTCGTTGCTTTGTACATCGTCCAACCGACACCATGTTCGCATGCTGCCTCCCAAACTCGGGACGGTGGAGACGGAGGACAGCGCGCCCGGCTACCACTTCCCCGCGCTCTGGAGGTCCTTTCAGGGCTGCCCGACGCCTCTGGCCTTTCGGCCGAAAGGAGACTAAGGTGACACCGGGAGGCCAGAGCCGGCCGCCCAGCCCCACACGCTCGCATCGACGGGCGCAGCCACGGGTCCCCTCAACGGCTGGGCTTGTGTGTGTAAGTGTCTGTGTGTGTGTGTGTGTGTGTGTGTGTGTGTGTGTGTGTGTCTGAGAGCGTGCCTGTGCAGGTATGTGTCTGGAAGGAGGGCTCACGTGCGGTGGGGCCTTCCTGAGCAGAGCCGGCCGCCCAGCCCCACACGCTCGCATCGACGGGCGCAGCCACGGGTCCCCTCAACTGCTGGGCTTGTGTGTGTAAGTGTCTGTGTGTGTGTGTGTGTGTGTGTGTGTGTGTGTGTGTGTCTGAGAGCGTGCCTGTGCAGGTATGTGTCTGGAAGGAGGGCTCACGTGCGGTGGGGCCTTCCTGAGCAGAGCCGGCCGCCCAGCCCCACACGCTCGCATCGACGGGCGCAGCCACGGGTCCCCTCAACGGCTGGGCTTGTGTGTGTAAGTGTCTGTGTGTGTGTGTGTGTGTGTGTGTGTGTGTGTGTGTGTGTGTGTGTCTGAGAGCGTGCCTGTGCAGGTATGTGTCTGGAAGGAGGGCTCACGTGCGGTGGGGCCTTCCTGAGCAGGAGCAGGTGGATGAGGGCTAAGATGCCCGGTGGGCAGGTCGCGGTCAAGGTGAAGGCTGGCTGGGTGGGACAGGTGTGGGGGATGTGAGCTCCTGGCCAGGGTCGATCCCCAGAGCCCTGCAGGTGTGGGTCCCGGGACCGGGGGTAGGGCTGGGCAGGCACAGGTCTGGGGCCCATGTGGGAGCAGCAGGGGGACCGGGCAAGAGGAGAGTGGGGTCGGCCGGGCGGGGCTGGGATGGCTCCGGGCCAGCGACCGGTCCCTGTCTTTGCAGAAGGCCACGGAGGAAGAGACGAGGCAGGCGGCCACCACCTCCTCCCTGACCCAGGAGTCCGCAGGCCCAGGAAAGGCTTCCGAGCCTGCCAGGCCACCTGCGGAAGCCGAGCCCCAGGGTGAGAAGGCGGGGCGGGGCTGGGTGCCTGGGTGTGTGCGGGGACGGGTCGGTGCTGGGCCCACAGGGACAAGCCCCACAGGCTGGTGCGGGGCCAGGAGCAAGGACTGGGCTCAGAGCACCCAGCGGGGACACTGCCCTCGGGGAGCCATCCCGCTGAGGGTTCCTTCCCTGGCTGCGGCCTCTCCGCGACGCCCCGCCTGGGTCCTGGGGGCGCCAAGGCACATGCAGAGGCAGGCAAGCGCGGGACCTTCTCTCCTCTCACAGCTGCTCCTGGCAAGGAGCTCGGGCCCCTCCTGACATCAGCAGGAGCTGGGGATTGGGAGACGGTGCCTGCCGCCTCCTCAGCCGGGGACCCGCCGCCAGCAGGTGACCAGGAACCGGGCCCCGCGGAGCCTGACGCTGCCCAGGAAGAGCTGCGGCCTGCTCCTGCCCCAGGCCGTGCTCCTGCTCCTGCTCCTCTCAGGATCCTGCGCCTTCCCCCGTCCCCGCCCGGGCCCCTCATCCTGCCACAGGCCCAGGTCCTGCCCTGCATCCTGCACCAGCCAGCACCACCGCACCTGAGCCAGCTGCAAACCCTGCCGCTGCCCCTGCCCCGTCCCCTGCCCCGGCCTTGGCCACGGCCCCTTCCCCGGCCTGCGCCCCTCTTACTGCCCCACACCCAGCCCCTGCCCCAGCCCCTGCAAGGACTGATTCTCCTTGCCCGGCCCCTGCCCCTTCGCCTGCCACGGAGACAGCTGCTGCCCCTTCCCCTGCCCGTGCCTCTGCCCTTCTTCTTGCCCCACACCCAGCTCGTGTATCTGATCCTGCCCCTTCGCCTGCCCCGACCCAGGCCACGGACACCTCCCCTGTCCCCGCCTGTACCCCTGATCCTGACCCAGTCCCGGCTCGGGCCCTGGATCCTGCGCCAGCCATCGCCGGGACACCTCTCCCAGCTCCAGCCCCTTCCACGGCCCCTTCCCTTGCCCCTGCCAGGATCCCTGCCCCTTGGCCTGCCCCTGCCTCTGCCCCTGCCAGGACCCCTACCCCTTCACCTGCCTGTGACCCTGCTCCTGCCCCAGACCCAGCTCCTGCCCCTTCTCCAAACCCCGCCAGGACCACTGGCCACTCCCCTGCCCCTGCCTCTGCCCTCCTTCCTGCCCCAGGCCCAGTTCCTACCCGGGATCCTGCCCCTGCCCCTGCCCCTGGCCCTGCCCCTGCCCATGCCCATGCCATTGCCTCTGCCCCGATTCCTGCCCCACACGCATGTCCTGCACCTCTTCCTGCCCCTGCCCCTTTCCCTGCCTGGAAGACTGCCCCTTCCCGTGTTCCTCCCTGGGTCCCTGTTCCTGCTCCAGACCCCACCCGTCCTCCTGCTCCTGCCCCTGCCCCTGCCGCTTGCCCACCCCCTTCCCCTGCCCCTCCAAGGACCACTGGCCCTTCCCTTGCCCCTCTCAGGGCCCCTCTGTCTTCGCCTCTCCCTGCCTGGGCCCCTGCTCCTGCCCGAGACCCAGGTCCTGCCCCTGCTCCTGCCCCTTCTCCTGCTCCTGCCTGGGTCCCTCTTGCTGCTCCACACCCAGGCCCTGCCGCTTCCCCGGCCTCGGCCAGGACCGCTGCCCCTCCCTTTGCCCCTCACAGGGCCACTGTCTCTTCCCCTGCCTCTCCCTGTTCCCACCGGACACCTGTTCCAGCCCCACACCCAGCTCCTGCCCCTTGCTCCTGCCCTTTCCCCTGGCCCTGCCTGCACTCCTCTTCCTGGCCCTGACCCAGCTCCAGCCCTGCATGCTGCAGCGGCCGCTCCTGCTGACCCTTTCCGTCCCCTTGCTCCTGCTCCTGCCCCGGTCCCAGCTCTTGCACCAGGCCCAGCTCCTGTGCCGGCCCCTGTCCCAACACCTGCCCCTACACCTGCTCCTGCGGGGCTCCCAGAGCCCCATCCAGAGGCCCCCGCCCTGCGGGGAGAGCTCCCTGGACGGGTACCCTCCGTTCCATGCCCCGACCCCGATGGCCCGCCGCCACGGTTCATCCCCTCCGCCTGGGTTCTTTCTCTCTGCTTCGGTCTCACCATCATCCTAGCTTTGCATGCCCTCGACGCTCTCGCCTATCTCTTTTAAATAAAATGCATCGTTTTTCCGTGGAACCCGTGCTCAACCCTAAGTCCGTCCCCGGCGGCGCCGCCCCACCCGCCCACCCCCCCACCGCCCCCAGCAGCCCAGAACATCGCTGTGGAACAACTCCTTCCCCGAAGGGGACCCTGAGCCCAAGCCCTCCCTGCCCATTGCTCCCCCAGTCCGGCCCCTCGCCACGCCTCAGCTGATTTCTCTCTCCCTTCCTTCCCCTGTTCTGGACGTTTCTGGGAGGGGGATCACTCTGGAGGTGCCCGGGTGTCTGCCCACCTCTTTTCAAAGGGGACTGGGTTTTGTCCTGGGCGTCTTGGACATGGAACTTGCCCCCTGCCATACCGAAAACCCCGAAGGGTTCTAGAGGAGATGGGATCACGGAGGCCCCTTGAGTGCAGAGGGGTCCAAGGTCGGGGCCGTGACCCCTGTTCCCGCCGGGACACCACAGCCTGACCCCAGATGCCACCCGGCAGCTTCCTCCCGGGGCCTGCACACACACCAGGGCGAGGCACACAGCTGGAAGACACACCCCACACGGCATACCCATCGCTCACAACCCAAGGCCAGAGAAAGCTCTCCCCGGCCTCTGGTGCCCCCCAGGCTCCAAGGCACCGGGTCCCACAACGACACAGACCGAAAGCATGCCAGGTGGATGGGGAGGGGGGTGCGGGGGGCCGGCGGCGGACAGGCCACGCGGGGAGCCCGTGTCAGCGATGCGGGAGCTCCCCGGGAAGGCCTCTGGCCAAGGAAACCCTACGGAGGCAGCGCGCGTCCCCCTCAGACCGGCCGGTGTCTGGCCTGAGGACCAGCAGCCCTGGGGAGAACGTGCCGACACGGAGGTCCAGGGCACGTCCCCCGGAGAGAAGGGGGACGGGCACCCCTGTCTGGGACCACAGCGGGCAGCACCCATCCCAGCCCGCAGGGGCACCCATCACCTAGCAGTGCTCGTCCGGGGACTCAGCCCGCCACCTCTGGCACGGTGTTTCACGCCAGAAGGGAGAGAGCAGGGTGAGGCAGTCGGGGAGCGCTCATGCCCAGGGACGTGGACGCCGTCCTCGGTCCCAGTGCTCAGGTGACAACGTCCTGGAGCTAACCGTCCCAGTCTCCTCCGGGGCACCGGATCCGGGAAGCCCCTCCTGAGAGCCCTCCTGCCCCCCCTGCTCCTGGGAACAGTCACAATTGGTGGACGAGGAGGTGGACAGGGTCCAGGATGGCAGAAGGCCATCCAGGATGGCCCAGGAGGAGGAAGGGCAGGACGGCGAGGACAGATGCACCTGCCCTGAGCCACCATCCAGGGTCTGGCCGGGGATGCCCTCGCACCTCCCTCCACCCAAGGACTCCAGAGGCATGGGCCGCACTCCTGGGCTTTCACGGCCTCCCTCCCTCATGCCTTCAGTCCCTCAGTCCTTCCTTCCCTCCCTCCTGCCCTCCCTCCCCCTCTAGGCCTTCCTCTTCTTTCCCTCCCTCCTTTCCTCCCTCTCCCCCAGCTTGACTCCCTCCATTCCTCCCTCACCCAGCAGAGGCTCTGGGGTCCCAGCAGGGAAGTGAGCCCTGGGGCTTCATCCGGGAGCAGCCCCAACCACATGGTCCCTGTCCCCGGGGCACTCACGGTCACTGTGGGCGCTGACGGGGCCCGGTCCTCAGGTTGAGCAGCGGGATGGCCACTTGGAATCCGCTGCGGAACACGGGGGCCGGCTGCACAGAGGGCGGAAGAGAACGAGGCTTAGCACTGCCTCCAGAAACATCGAGTCCTCCACGTGACGCCCTGGGCGTCCTCGTGGCCCACCGGCCCCAATCCCCCGAAGCCCCAAAGACTGCGTCGGGCCGTGTTGACTGGGGCTTTGGGGCACCGCTCTTGGGCCCCAGGAACAGCATCGCAGCCAACATCCCCAGGGCCTCCGAGTTTTCCTAAGGACCTCGCAGGTCCTCTGAGCCTGACGTCGTCCTCCTTGGGAAGCAATGTCCTGTCGACCCCCGTGTCTGTCTCCTGCCTCTTCTGGGATCCCTCACGGCCACACCCACCACGTGGGGCTGCCATGACCAGGACACACCCTGTGCCCCGTGGCGGACGCCCGCCTCCAACGCTGGGCCCCTCACAAGCCCGGTGCGCTGGGCCAGGCCTGGGCGCTCGCTCGGGGGTCCCCGGACATCTCCGGTGCAGTGCCCTGAGCCTGCCGGCGCTGGGTCGCCTCAGACCAGCCCGGGAGGCCAGCCGGGGGGCCCCTAGGCCAGGCAGGGAGGCGCCAGGCCAGGAGGTCCGGACGAGCCGCTCCCGGGCCCAGTGTGGGGAGCCCGGGCCGAGGCTGCTCCCCCAACGGAGGAGGACCTGGGCCCAGGGAGCTGAGTGGGGACAGGGCACAATGAGCCCAAGCTGGGCAGAGAGCTCCGGGGGGGGGGGGTGCCTTGACCTCGGGCCCACTGGGAGACCACATCCCCCCCACAGGGCTCGGTCCCCTGGCGGGGGAAGGTGGTCGTCGGGATGTCCAGGCTCCCGGGCTGCACGGCCGGCAGCCGCTGGCTGGCGTGGGAGGAGGCACGGCTGGCGCAGGAGAGAGCCCTCGGCAGAGAGGAGGGGGCAGGTGCTCCCGCGGCGGCATGTGCCCGAGGGCGGGCGGCGTGCGCCGGCCTCCGCCGGAAGGCAGAGCCGCGCCAGCCCCGGTGCCCCGAGGCCAAGGCAGAGACCCTCTCCAGCATTGGCCACCGCACCCTCTTGTCTCCACCGACAACCCCACTGTGCCGGGTCTCGGCCGCTTGCTGTCTTTGCACCGGACTTGCCATCCTGCCTTGACCGAGCGGCTACCCTCTGTGGACTGAGGTCCAAAACAAGGACCAGAGGGGCCTGGGGGTATCCACGACCTCGCTCAGCCGGTGAGGGACCGGGCGGCCACCATGCCCCAGCTCCCCCTGTGCTTCTGCCTGGAGTCCTGCCCCGGCTTCCTCGGAAGGAGGAACCCCCAGCACCGTGAGTGTGGGCCCCACTTCCCAGGCCGGGCTCTTCACCCACGGCCCCCTCTGCCGCCCTCCCTGCATCGACTATGCCGACAACAAGGACGAAGATGTGGACGGGACGGCGTGGGAGGACCCCCGCACCCACGGCGGATGGCGGCTCCGAGGATGGGCTCATCCTCAGCTGTGCTCCCGGGAGCCCGGAGCCCGAGGGCACAAGGCCTCCCGCTGCACAAGAAACGATCTCCCGTGGGGGCCGCGGGTCCTCCGGGCTCCGAGCAGGAACCGGAGCTGCCCACATGCGTCCTGCCAAGGAAGGATCAGCCCGGGCTCGCCGGCCCCGTGGCCACAAGGCTCCTCCTGCCCGCCGGGCCTCCGTGTGGGCTGGCTCACCTTCCCCTCAGCAGGGATGGCCAGGCCCTGGCCTAGCTCGGTCCCCTCCCCCGAAGCACCCCACACACACCCTGGCCGCTGCCGGGTCCGGAACCCCGTTCCCATCGGGCCCCGTGCACGCGCGCACCCACGCAGGGACACACCCACGCACGCGCAGCCCACGACGAGTCCCTCGACCCGTCGTGGGAACAGATGCTCGCTGACGGTCTCGAGGTTCCTGAAGAACCCCGTCGCTCCTGCCCAGGAACTGCCTCCTGCCACGGCATCCCCGTGAGAACCCTCCTGGCACAGACCACGTGGCTGAAACGCACACGCTGAGCACACCCCGGGTCGGACAGGGCGTGCACCCACGGGAACACACACGCAGCTGTGAGTGGGAACCTGGGAGTCTCCTCGGGAGGATCTCCCGAGCCGGACCCATGCTGACTCCCTGACCGCCCCCCACCCCATTGCACACGCGGGTGCATGCCCAACACCGACGGGCCCCTGCATGCGGGCAGGGCTCAGGGCGGTGGCCTGCTGCCATCAGCACCACCGAAACAAGTCCGATGTGTGGGGGCCACTGTCTGGACGCGGCATGGGATGAGGGGTGAGCACGGAGCGGCTGGGGGAGGGGCCCTCGGGGACTCGTGTGTGAGGAGGAAGTCGGGGCAGGGGTCCCCAGGAAGCGGTGACTTCACTTCCCTGACCACAGAGCCCAACAGAATTGGAACCCACGTCACCAGGCACCCACATTCCAGGGACGCCCCCCTGCGCAGCTCGTTGCTTTGGACATCGTCCAACCGACACCATGTTCGCATGCTGCCTCCCAAACTCGGGACGGTGGAGACGGAGGACAGCGCGCCCGGCTACCACTTCCCCGCGCTCTGGAGGTCCTTTCAGGGCTGCCCGACGCCTCTGGCCTTTCGGCCGAAAGGAGACTAAGGTGACACCGGGAGGCCAGAGCCGGCCGCCCAGCCCCACACGCTCGCATCGACGGGCGCAGCCACGGGTCCCCTCAACTGCTGGGCTTGTGTGTGTAAGTGTCTGTGTGTGTGTGTGTGTGTGTGTGTGTGTGTGTGTGTGTGTGTGTGTCTGAGAGCGTGCCTGTGCAGGTATGTGTCTGGAAGGAGGGCTCAGGTGCGGTGGGGCCTTCCTGAGCAGGAGCAGGTGGATGAGGGCTAAGATGCCCGGTGGGCAGGTCGCGGTCAAGGTGAAGGCTGGCTGGGTGGGACAGGTGTGGGGGATGTGAGCTCCTGGCCAGGGTCGATCCCCAGAGCCTTGCAGGTGTGGGTCCCGGGACCGGGGGTAGGGCTGGGCAGGCACAGGTCTGGGGCCCATGTGGGAGCAGCAGGGGGACCGGGCAAGAGGAGAGTGGGGTCGGCCGGGCGGGGCTGGGATGGCTCCGGGCCAGCGACCGGTCCCTGTCTTTGCAGAAGGCCACGGAGGAAGAGACGAGGCAGGCGGCCACCACCTCCTCCCTGACCCAGGAGTCCGCAGGCCCAGGAAAGGCTTCCGAGCCTGCCAGGCCACCTGCGGAAGCCGAGCCCCAGGGTGAGAAGGCGGGGCGGGGCTGGGTGCCTGGGTGTGTGCGGGGACGGGTCGGTGCTGGGCCCACAGGGACAAGCCCCACAGGCTGGTGCGGGGCCAGGAGCAAGGACTGGGCTCAGAGCACCCAGCGGGGACACTGCCCTCGGGGAGCCATCCCGCTGAGGGTTCCTTCCCTGGCTGCGGCCTCTCCGCGACGCCCCGCCTGGGTCCTGGGGGCGCCAAGGCACATGCAGAGGCAGGCAAGCGCGGGACCTTCTCTCCTCTCACAGCTGCTCCTGGCAAGGAGCTCGGGCCCCTCCTGACATCAGCAGGAGCTGGGGATTGGGAGACGGTGCCTGCCGCCTCCTCAGCCGGGGACCCGCCGCCAGCAGGTGACCAGGAACCGGGCCCCGCGGAGCCTGACGCTGCCCAGGAAGAGCTGCGGCTTGCTCCTGCCCCAGGCCGTGCTCCTGCTCCTGCTCCTCTCAGGATCCTGCGCCTTCCCCCGTCCCTGCCCGGGCCCCTCATCCTGCCACAGGCCCAGGTCCTGCCCTGCATCCTGCACCAGCCAGCACCACCGCACCTGAGCCAGCTGCAAACCCTGCCGCTGCCCCTGCCCCGTCCCCTGCCCCGGCCTTGGCCACGGCCCCTTCCCCGGCCTGCGCCCCTCTTACTGCCCCACACCCAGCCCCTGCCCCAGCCCCTGCAAGGACTGATTCTCCTTGCCTGGCCCCTGCCCCTTCGCCTGCCACGGAGACAGCTGCTGCCCCTTCCCCTGCCCGTGCCTCTGCCCTTCTTCTTGCCCCACACCCAGCTCGTGTATCTGATCCTGCCCCTTCGCCTGCCCCGACCCAGGCCACGGACACCTCCCCTGTCCCCGCCTGTACCCCTGATCCTGACCCAGTCCCGGCTCGGGCCCTGGATCCTGCGCCAGCCATCGCCGGGACACCTCTCCCAGCTCCAGCCCCTTCCACGGCCCCTTCCCTTGCCCCTGCCAGGATCCCTGCCCCTTGGCCTGCCCCTGCCTCTGCCCCTGCCAGGACCCCTACCCCTTCACCTGCCTGTGACCCTGCTCCTGCCCCAGACCCAGCTCCTGCCCCTTCTCCAAACCCCGCCAGGACCACTGGCCACTCCCCTGCCCCTGCCTCTGCCCTCCTTCCTGCCCCAGGCCCAGTTCCTACCCGGGATCCTGCCCCTGCCCCTGCCCCTGGCCCTGCCCCTGCCCATGCCCATGCCATTGCCTCTGCCCCGACTCCTGCCCCACACGCATGTCCTGCACCTCTTCCTGCCCCTGCCCCTTTCCCTGCCTGGAAGACTGCCCCTTCCCGTGTTCCTCCCTGGGTCCCTGTTCCTGCTCCAGACCCCACCCGTCCTCCTGCTCCTGCCCCTGCCCCTGCCGCTTGCCCACCCCCTTCCCCTGCCCCTCCAAGGACCACTGGCCCTTCCCTTGCCCCTCTCAGGGCCCCTCTGTCTTCGCCTCTCCCTGCCTGGGCCCCTGCTCCTGCCCGAGACCCAGGTCCTGCCCCTGCTCCTGCCCCTTCTCCTGCTCCTGCCTGGGTCCCTCTTGCTGCTCCACACCCAGGCCCTGCCGCTTCCCCGGCCTCGGCCAGGACCGCTGCCCCTCCCTTTGCCCCTCACAGGGCCACTGTCTCTTCCCCTGCCTCTCCCTGTTCCCACCGGACACCTGTTCCAGCCCCACACCCAGCTCCTGCCCCTTGCTCCTGCCCTTTCCCCTGGCCCTGCCTGCACTCCTCTTCCTGGCCCTGACCCAGCTCCAGCCCTGCATGCTGCAGCGGCCGCTCCTGCTGACCCTTTCCGTCCCCTTGCTCCTGCTCCTGCCCCGGTCCCAGCTCTTGCACCAGGCCCAGCTCCTGTGCCGGCCCCTGTCCCAACACCTGCCCCTACACCTGCTCCTGCGGGGCTCCCAGAGCCCCATCCAGAGGCCCCCGCCCTGCGGGGAGAGCTCCCTGGACGGGTACCCTCCGTTCCATGCCCCGACCCCGATGGCCCGCCGCCACGGTTCATCCCCTCCGCCTGGGTTCTTTCTCTCTGCTTCGGTCTCACCATCATCCTAGCTTTGCATGCCCTCGACGCTCTCGCCTATCTCTTTTAAATAAAATGCATCGTTTTTCCGTGGAACCCGTGCTCAACCCTAAGTCCGTCCCCGGCGGCGCCGCCCCACCCGCCCACCCCCCCCACCGCCCCCAGCAGCCCAGAACATCGCTGTGGAACAACTCCTTCCCCGAAGGGGACCCTGAGCCCAAGCCCTCCCTGCCCATTGCTCCCCCAGTCCGGCCCCTCGCCACGCCTCAGCTGATTTCTCTCTCCCTTCCTTCCCCTGTTCTGGACGTTTCTGGGAGGGGGATCACTCTGGAGGTGCCCGGGTGTCTGCCCACCTCTTTTCAAAGGGGACTGGGTTTTGTCCTGGGCGTCTTGGACATGGAACTTGCCCCCTGCCATACCGAAAACCCCGAAGGGTTCTAGAGGAGATGGGATCACGGAGGCCCCTTGAGTGCAGAGGGGTCCAAGGTCGGGGCCGTGACCCCTGTTCCCGCCGGGACACCACAGCCTGACCCCAGATGCCACCCGGCAGCTTCCTCCCGGGGCCTGCACACACACCAGGGCGAGGCACACAGCTGGAAGACACACCCCACACGGCATACCCATCGCTCACAACCCAAGGCCAGAGAAAGCTCTCCCCGGCCTCTGGTGCCCCCCAGGCTCCAAGGCACCGGGTCCCACAACGACACAGACCGAAAGCATGCCAGGTGGATGGGGAGGGGGGTGCGGGGGGCCGGCGGCGGACAGGCCACGCGGGGAGCCCGTGTCAGCGATGCGGGAGCTCCCCGGGAAGGCCTCTGGCCAAGGAAACCCTACGGAGGCAGCGCGCGTCCCCCTCAGACCGGCCGGTGTCTGGCCTGAGGACCAGCAGCCCTGGGGAGAACGTGCCGACACGGAGGTCCAGGGCACGTCCCCCGGAGAGAAGGGGGACGGGCACCCCTGTCTGGGACCACAGCGGGCAGCACCCATCCCAGCCCGCAGGGGCACCCATCACCTAGCAGTGCTCGTCCGGGGACTCAGCCCGCCACCTCTGGCACGGTGTTTCACGCCAGAAGGGAGAGAGCAGGGTGAGGCAGTCGGGGAGCGCTCATGCCCAGGGACGTGGACGCCGTCCTCGGTCCCAGTGCTCAGGTGACAACGTCCTGGAGCTAACCGTCCCAGTCTCCTCCGGGGCACCGGATCCGGGAAGCCCCTCCTGAGAGCCCTCCTGCCCCCCCTGCTCCTGGGAACAGTCACAATTGGTGGACGAGGAGGTGGACAGGGTCCAGGATGGCAGAAGGCCATCCAGGATGGCCCAGGAGGAGGAAGGGCAGGACGGCGAGGACAGATGCACCTGCCCTGAGCCACCATCCAGGGTCTGGCCGGGGATGCCCTCGCACCTCCCTCCACCCAAGGACTCCAGAGGCATGGGCCGCACTCCTGGGCTTTCACGGCCTCCCTCCCTCATGCCTTCAGTCCCTCAGTCCTTCCTTCCCTCCCTCCTGCCCTCCCTCCCCCTCTAGGCCTTCCTCTTCTTTCCCTCCCTCCTTTCCTCCCTCTCCCCCAGCTTGACTCCCTCCATTCCTCCCTCACCCAGCAGAGGCTCTGGGGTCCCAGCAGGGAACTGAGCCCTGGGGCTTCATCCGGGAGCAGCCCCAACCACATGGTCCCTGTCCCCGGGGCACTCACGGTCACTGTGGGCGCTGACGGGGCCCGGTCCTCAGGTTGAGCAGCGGGATGGCCACTTGGAATCCGCTGCGGAACACGGGGGCCGGCTGCACAGAGGGCGGAAGAGAACGAGGCTTAGCACTGCCTCCAGAAACATCGAGTCCTCCACGTGACGCCCTGGGCGTCCTCGTGGCCCACCGGCCCCAATCCCCCGAAGCCCCAAAGACTGCGTCGGGCCGTGTTGACTGGGGCTTTGGGGCACCGCTCTTGGGCCCCAGGAACAGCATCGCAGCCAACATCCCCAGGGCCTCCGAGTTTTCCTAAGGACCTCGCAGGTCCTCTGAGCCTGACGTCGTCCTCCTTGGGAAGCAATGTCCTGTCGACCCCCGTGTCTGTCTCCTGCCTCTTCTGGGATCCCTCACGGCCACACCCACCACGTGGGGCTGCCATGACCAGGACACACCCTGTGCCCCGTGGCGGACGCCCGCCTCCAACGCCGGGCCCCTCACAAGCCCGGTGCGCTGGGCCAGGCCTGGGCGCTCGCTCGGGGGTCCCCGGACATCTCCGGTGCAGTGCCCTGAGCCTGCCGGCGCTGGGTCGCCTCAGACCAGCCCGGGAGGCCAGCCGGGGGGCCCCTAGGCCAGGCAGGGAGGCGCCAGGCCAGGAGGTCCGGACGAGCCGCTCCCGGGCCCAGTGTGGGGAGCCCGGGCCGAGGCTGCTCCCCCAACGGAGGAGGACCTGGGCCCAGGGAGCTGAGTGGGGACAGGGCACAATGAGCCCAAGCTTGGCAGAGAGCTCCGGGCGGGGGGGGTGCCTTGACCT
This sequence comes from Meles meles, assembly GCF_922984935.1. Taxonomy (NCBI): domain Eukaryota; kingdom Metazoa; phylum Chordata; class Mammalia; order Carnivora; family Mustelidae; genus Meles; species Meles meles. The sequence goes on along the minus strand of NW_025721159.1, from coordinate 181,217 downwards.
CGGGCCCACTGGGAGACCACATCCCCCCCACAGGGCTCGGTCCCCTGGCGGGGGAAGGTGGTCGTCGGGATGTCCAGGCTCCCGGGCTGCACGGCCGGCAGCCGCTGGCTGGCGTGGGAGGAGGCACGGCTGGCGCAGGAGAGAGCCCTCGGCAGAGAGGAGGGGGCAGGTGCTCCCGCGGCGGCAGGTGTCCGAGGGCGGGCGGCGTGCGCCAGCCTCCGCCGGAAGGCAGAGCCGCGCCAGCCCCGGTGCCCCGAGGCCAAGGCCGAGACCCTCTCCAGCATTGGCCACCGCACCCTCTTGTCTCCACCGACAACCCCACTGTGCCGGGTCTCGGCCGCTTGCTGTCTTTGCACCGGACTTGCCATCCTGCCTTGACCGAGCGGCTACCCTCTGTGGACTGAGGTCCAAAACAAGGACCAGAGGGGCCTGGGGGTATCCACGACCTCGCTCAGCCGGTGAGGGACCGGGCGGCCACCATGCCCCAGCTCCCCCTGTGCTTCTGCCTGGAGTCCTGCCCCGGCTTCCTCGGAAGGAGGAACCCCCAGCACCGTGAGTGTGGGCCCCACTTCCCAGGCCGGGCTCTTCACCCACGGCCCCCTCTGCCGCCCTCCCTGCATCGACTATGCCGACAACAAGGACGGAGATGTGGACGGGACGGCGTGGGAGGACCCCCGCACCCACGGCGGATGGCGGCTCCGAGGATGGGCTCATCCTCAGCTGTGCTCCCGGGAGCCCGGAGCCCGAGGGCACAAGGCCTCCCGCTGCACAAGAAACGATCTCCCGTGGGGGCCGCGGGGCCCCCGGGCTCCGAGCAGGAACCGGAGCTGCCCACATGCGTCCTGCCAAGGAAGGATCAGCCCGGGCTCGCCGGCCCCGTGGCCACAAGGCTCCTCCTGCCCGCCGGGCCTCCGTGTGGGCTGGCTCACCTTCCCCTCAGCAGGGATGGCCAGGCCCTGGCCTAGCTCGGTCCCCTCCCCCGAAGCACCCCACACACACCCTGGCCGCTGCCGGGTCCGGAACCCCGTTCCCATCGGGCCCCGTGCACGCCCGCACCCACGCAGGGACACACCCACGCACGCGCAGCCCACGACGAGTCCCTCGACCCGTCGTGGGAACAGATGCTCGCTGACGGTCTCGAGGTTCCTGAAGAACCCCGTCGCTCCTGCCCAGGAACTGCCTCCTGCCACGGCATCCCCGTGAGAACCCTCCTGGCACAGACCACGTGGCTGAAACGCACACGCTGAGCACACCCCGGGTCGGACAGGGCGTGCACCCACGGGAACACACACGCAGCTGTGAGTGGGAACCTGGGAGTCTCCTCGGGAGGATCTCCCGAGCCGGACCCATGCTGACTCCCTGACCGCCCCCCACCCCATTGCACACGCGGGTGCATGCCCAACACCGACGGGCCCCTGCATGCGGGCAGGGCTCAGCGCGGTGGCCTGCTGCCATCAGCACCACCGAAACAAGTCCGATGTGTGGGGGCCACTGTCTGGACGCGGCATGGGGTGAGGGGTGAGCACGGAGCGGCTGGGGGAGGGGCCCTCGGGGACTCGGGTGTGAGGAGGAAGTCGGGGCAGGGGTCCCCAGGAAGCGGTGACTTCACTTCCCTGACCACAGAGCCCAACAGAATTGGAACCCACGTCACCAGGCACCCACATTCCAGGGACGCCCCCCTGCTCAGCTCGTTGCTTTGTACATCGTCCAACCGACACCATGTTCGCATGCTGCCTCCCAAACTCGGGACGGTGGAGACGGAGGACAGCGCGCCCGGCTACCACTTCCCCGCGCTCTGGAGGTCCTTTCAGGGCTGCCCGACGCCTCTGGCCTTTCGGCCGAAAGGAGACTAAGGTGACACCGGGAGGCCAGAGCCGGCCGCCCAGCCCCACACGCTCGCATCGACGGGCGCAGCCACGGGTCCCCTCAACGGCTGGGCTTGTGTGTGTAAGTGTCTGTGTGTGTGTGTGTGTGTGTGTGTGTGTGTGTGTGTGTGTCTGAGAGCGTGCCTGTGCAGGTATGTGTCTGGAAGGAGGGCTCACGTGCGGTGGGGCCTTCCTGAGCAGAGCCGGCCGCCCAGCCCCACACGCTCGCATCGACGGGCGCAGCCACGGGTCCCCTCAACTGCTGGGCTTGTGTGTGTAAGTGTCTGTGTGTGTGTGTGTGTGTGTGTGTGTGTGTGTGTGTGTCTGAGAGCGTGCCTGTGCAGGTATGTGTCTGGAAGGAGGGCTCACGTGCGGTGGGGCCTTCCTGAGCAGAGCCGGCCGCCCAGCCCCACACGCTCGCATCGACGGGCGCAGCCACGGGTCCCCTCAACGGCTGGGCTTGTGTGTGTAAGTGTCTGTGTGTGTGTGTGTGTGTGTGTGTGTGTGTGTGTGTGTGTGTGTCTGAGAGCGTGCCTGTGCAGGTATGTGTCTGGAAGGAGGGCTCACGTGCGGTGGGGCCTTCCTGAGCAGGAGCAGGTGGATGAGGGCTAAGATGCCCGGTGGGCAGGTCGCGGTCAAGGTGAAGGCTGGCTGGGTGGGACAGGTGTGGGGGATGTGAGCTCCTGGCCAGGGTCGATCCCCAGAGCCCTGCAGGTGTGGGTCCCGGGACCGGGGGTAGGGCTGGGCAGGCACAGGTCTGGGGCCCATGTGGGAGCAGCAGGGGGACCGGGCAAGAGGAGAGTGGGGTCGGCCGGGCGGGGCTGGGATGGCTCCGGGCCAGCGACCGGTCCCTGTCTTTGCAGAAGGCCACGGAGGAAGAGACGAGGCAGGCGGCCACCACCTCCTCCCTGACCCAGGAGTCCGCAGGCCCAGGAAAGGCTTCCGAGCCTGCCAGGCCACCTGCGGAAGCCGAGCCCCAGGGTGAGAAGGCGGGGCGGGGCTTGGTGCCTGGGTGTGTGCGGGGACGGGTCGGTGCTGGGCCCACAGGGACAAGCCCCACAGGCTGGTGCGGGGCCAGGAGCAAGGACTGGGCTCAGAGCACCCAGCGGGGACACTGCCCTCGGGGAGCCATCCCGCTGAGGGTTCCTTCCCTGGCTGCGGCCTCTCCGCGACGCCCCGCCTGGGTCCTGGGGGCGCCAAGGCACATGCAGAGGCAGGCAAGCGCGGGACCTTCTCTCCTCTCACAGCTGCTCCTGGCAAGGAGCTCGGGCCCCTCCTGACATCAGCAGGAGCTGGGGATTGGGAGACGGTGCCTGCCGCCTCCTCAGCCGGGGACCCGCCGCCAGCAGGTGACCAGGAACCGGGCCCCGCGGAGCCTGACGCTGCCCAGGAAGAGCTGCGGCCTGCTCCTGCCCCAGGCCGTGCTCCTGCTCCTGCTCCTCTCAGGATCCTGCGCCTTCCCCCGTCCCCGCCCGGGCCCCTCATCCTGCCACAGGCCCAGGTCCTGCCCTGCATCCTGCACCAGCCAGCACCACCGCACCTGAGCCAGCTGCAAACCCTGCCGCTGCCCCTGCCCCGTCCCCTGCCCCGGCCTTGGCCACGGCCCCTTCCCCGGCCTGCGCCCCTCTTACTGCCCCACACCCAGCCCCTGCCCCAGCCCCTGCAAGGACTGATTCTCCTTGCCTGGCCCCTGCCTCTTCGCCTGCCACGGAGACAGCTGCTGCCCCTTCCCCTGCCCGTGCCTCTGCCCTTCTTCTTGCCCCACACCCAGCTCGTGTATCTGATCCTGCCCCTTCGCCTGCCCCGACCCAGGCCACGGACACCTCCCCTGTCCCCGCCTGTACCCCTGATCCTGACCCAGTCCCGGCTCGGGCCCTGGATCCTGCGCCAGCCATCGCCGGGACACCTCTCCCAGCTCCAGCCCCTTCCACGGCCCCTTCCCTTGCCCCTGCCAGGATCCCTGCCCCTTGGCCTGCCCCTGCCTCTGCCCCTGCCAGGACCCCTACCCCTTCACCTGCCTGTGACCCTGCTCCTGCCCCAGACCCAGCTCCTGCCCCTTCTCCAAACCCCGCCAGGACCACTGGCCACTCCCCTGCCCCTGCCTCTGCCCTCCTTCCTGCCCCAGGCCCAGTTCCTACCCGGGATCCTGCCCCTGCCCCTGCCCCTGGCCCTGCCCCTGCCCATGCCCATGCCATTGCCTCTGCCCCGATTCCTGCCCCACACGCATGTCCTGCACCTCTTCCTGCCCCTGCCCCTTTCCCTGCCTGGAAGACTGCCCCTTCCCGTGTTCCTCCCTGGGTCCCTGTTCCTGCTCCAGACCCCACCCGTCCTCCTGCTCCTGCCCCTGCCCCTGCCGCTTGCCCACCCCCTTCCCCTGCCCCTCCAAGGACCACTGGCCCTTCCCTTGCCCCTCTCAGGGCCCCTCTGTCTTCGCCTCTCCCTGCCTGGGCCCCTGCTCCTGCCCGAGACCCAGGTCCTGCCCCTGCTCCTGCCCCTTCTCCTGCTCCTGCCTGGGTCCCTCTTGCTGCTCCACACCCAGGCCCTGCCGCTTCCCCGGCCTCGGCCAGGACCGCTGCCCCTCCCTTTGCCCCTCACAGGGCCACTGTCTCTTCCCCTGCCTCTCCCTGTTCCCACCGGACACCTGTTCCAGCCCCACACCCAGCTCCTGCCCCTTGCTCCTGCCCTTTCCCCTGGCCCTGCCTGCACTCCTCTTCCTGGCCCTGACCCAGCTCCAGCCCTGCATGCTGCAGCGGCCGCTCCTGCTGACCCTTTCCGTCCCCTTGCTCCTGCTCCTGCCCCGGTCCCAGCTCTTGCACCAGGCCCAGCTCCTGTGCCGGCCCCTGTCCCAACACCTGCCCCTACACCTGCTCCTGCGGGGCTCCCAGAGCCCCATCCAGAGGCCCCCGCCCTGCGGGGAGAGCTCCCTGGACGGGTACCCTCCGTTCCATGCCCCGACCCCGATGGCCCGCCGCCACGGTTCATCCCCTCCGCCTGGGTTCTTTCTCTCTGCTTCGGTCTCACCATCATCCTAGCTTTGCATGCCCTCGACGCTCTCGCCTATCTCTTTTAAATAAAATGCATCGTTTTTCCGTGGAACCCGTGCTCAACCCTAAGTCCGTCCCCGGCGGCGCCGCCCCACCCGCCCACCCCCCCACCGCCCCCAGCAGCCCAGAACATCGCTGTGGAACAACTCCTTCCCCGAAGGGGACCCTGAGCCCAAGCCCTCCCTGCCCATTGCTCCCCCAGTCCGGCCCCTCGCCACGCCTCAGCTGATTTCTCTCTCCCTTCCTTCCCCTGTTCTGGACGTTTCTGGGAGGGGGATCACTCTGGAGGTGCCCGGGTGTCTGCCCACCTCTTTTCAAAGGGGACTGGGTTTTGTCCTGGGCGTCTTGGACATGGAACTTGCCCCCTGCCATACCGAAAACCCCGAAGGGTTCTAGAGGAGATGGGATCACGGAGGCCCCTTGAGTGCAGAGGGGTCCAAGGTCGGGGCCGTGACCCCTGTTCCCGCCGGGACACCACAGCCTGACCCCAGATGCGACCCGGCAGCTTCCTCCCGGGGCCTGCACACACACCAGGGCGAGGCACACAGCTGGAAGACACACCCCACACGGCATACCCATCGCTCACAACCCAAGGCCAGAGAAAGCTCTCCCCGGCCTCTGGTGCCCCCCAGGCTCCAAGGCACCGGGTCCCACAACGACACAGACCGAAAGCATGCCAGGTGGATGGGGAGGGGGGTGCGGGGGGCCGGCGGCGGACAGGCCACGCGGGGAGCCCGTGTCAGCGATGCGGGAGCTCCCCGGGAAGGCCTCTGGCCAAGGAAACCCTACGGAGGCAGCGCGCGTCCCCCTCAGACCGGCCGGTGTCTGGCCTGAGGACCAGCAGCCCTGGGGAGAACGTGCCGACACGGAGGTCCAGGGCACGTCCCCCGGAGAGAAGGGGGACGGGCACCCCTGTCTGGGACCACAGCGGGCAGCACCCATCCCAGCCCGCAGGGGCACCCATCACCTAGCAGTGCTCGTCCGGGGACTCAGCCCGCCACCTCTGGCACGGTGTTTCACGCCAGAAGGGAGAGAGCAGGGTGAGGCAGTCGGGGAGCGCTCATGCCCAGGGACGTGGACGCCGTCCTCGGTCCCAGTGCTCAGGTGACAACGTCCTGGAGCTAACCGTCCCAGTCTCCTCCGGGGCACCGGATCCGGGAAGCCCCTCCTGAGAGCCCTCCTGCCCCCCCTGCTCCTGGGAACAGTCACAATTGGTGGACGAGGAGGTGGACAGGGTCCAGGATGGCAGAAGGCCATCCAGGATGGCCCAGGAGGAGGAAGGGCAGGACGGCGAGGACAGATGCACCTGCCCTGAGCCACCATCCAGGGTCTGGCCGGGGATGCCCTCGCACCTCCCTCCACCCAAGGACTCCAGAGGCATGGGCCGCACTCCTGGGCTTTCACGGCCTCCCTCCCTCATGCCTTCAGTCCCTCAGTCCTTCCTTCCCTCCCTCCTGCCCTCCCTCCCCCTCTAGGCCTTCCTCTTCTTTCCCTCCCTCCTTTCCTCCCTCTCCCCCAGCTTGACTCCCTCCATTCCTCCCTCACCCAGCAGAGGCTCTGGGGTCCCAGCAGGGAACTGAGCCCTGGGGCTTCATCCGGGAGCAGCCCCAACCACATGGTCCCTGTCCCCGGGGCACTCACGGTCACTGTGGGCGCTGACGGGGCCCGGTCCTCAGGTTGAGCAGCGGGATGGCCACTTGGAATCCGCTGCGGAACACGGGGGCCGGCTGCACAGAGGGCGGAAGAGAACGAGGCTTAGCACTGCCTCCAGAAACATCGAGTCCTCCACGTGACGCCCTGGGCGTCCTCGTGGCCCACCGGCCCCAATCCCCCGAAGCCCCAAAGACTGCGTCGGGCCGTGTTGACTGGGGCTTTGGGGCACCGCTCTTGGGCCCCAGGAACAGCATCGCAGCCAACATCCCCAGGGCCTCCGAGTTTTCCTAAGGACCTCGCAGGTCCTCTGAGCCTGACGTCGTCCTCCTTGGGAAGCAATGTCCTGTCGACCCCCGTGTCTGTCTCCTGCCTCTTCTGGGATCCCTCACGGCCACACCCACCACGTGGGGCTGCCATGACCAGGACACACCCTGTGCCCCGTGGCGGACGCCCGCCTCCAACGCCGGGCCCCTCACAAGCCCGGTGCGCTGGGCCAGGCCTGGGCGCTCGCTCGGGGGTCCCCGGACATCTCCGGTGCAGTGCCCTGAGCCTGCCGGCGCTGGGTCGCCTCAGACCAGCCCGGGAGGCCAGCCGGGGGGCCCCTAGGCCAGGCAGGGAGGCGCCAGGCCAGGAGGTCCGGACGAGCCGCTCCCGGGCCCAGTGTGGGGAGCCCGGGCCGAGGCTGCTCCCCCAACGGAGGAGGACCTGGGCCCAGGGAGCTGAGTGGGGACAGGGCACAATGAGCCCAAGCTGGGCAGAGAGCTCCGGGGGGGGGGGGTGCCTTGACCTCGGGCCCACTGGGAGACCACATCCCCCCCACAGGGCTCGGTCCCCTGGCGGGGGAAGGTGGTCGTCGGGATGTCCAGGCTCCCGGGCTGCACGGCCGGCAGCCGCTGGCTGGCGTGGGAGGAGGCACGGCTGGCGCAGGAGAGAGCCCTCGGCAGAGAGGAGGGGGCAGGTGCTCCCGCGGCGGCAGGTGCCCGAGGGCGGGCGGCGTGCGCCGGCCTCCGCCGGAAGGCAGAGCCGCGCCAGCCCCGGTGCCCCGAGGCCAAGGCCGAGACCCTCTCCAGCATTGGCCACCGCACCCTCTTGTCTCCACCGACAACCCCACTGTGCCGGGTCTCGGCCGCTTGCTGTCTTTGCACCGGACTTGCCATCCTGCCTTGACCGAGCGGCTACCCTCTGTGGACTGAGGTCCAAAACAAGGACAAGAGGGGCCTGGGGGTATCCACGACCTCGCTCAGCCGGTGAGGGACCGGGCGGCCACCATGCCCCAGCTCCCCCTGTGCTTCTGCCTGGAGTCCTGCCCCGGCTTCCTCGGAAGGAGGAACCCCCAGCACCGTGAGTGTGGGCCCCACTTCCCAGGCCGGGCTCTTCACCCACGGCCCCCTCTGCCGCCCTCCCTGCATCGACTATGCCGACAACAAGGACGAAGATGTGGACGGGACGGCGTGGGAGGACCCCCGCACCCACGGCGGATGGCGGCTCCGAGGATGGGCTCATCCTCAGCTGTGCTCCCGGGAGCCCGGAGCCCGAGGGCACAAGGCCTCCCGCTGCACAAGAAACGATCTCCCGTGGGGGCCGCGGGTCCCCCGGGCTCCGAGCAGGAACCGGAGCTGCCCACATGCGTCCTGCCAAGGAAGGATCAGCCCGGGCTCGCCGGCCCCGTGGCCACAAGGCTCCTCCTGCCCGCCGGTCCTCCGTGTGGGCTGGCTCACCTTCCCCTCAGCAGGGATGGCCAGGCCCTGGCCTAGCTCGGTCCCCTCCCCCGAAGCACCCCACACACACCCTGGCCGCTGCCGGGTCCGGAACCCCGTTCCCATCGGGCCCCGTGCACGCCCGCACCCACGCAGGGACACACCCACGCACGCGCAGCCCACGACGAGTCCCTCGACCCGTCGTGGGAACAGATGCTCGCTGACGGTCTCGAGGTTCCTGAAGAACCCCGTCGCTCCTGCCCAGGAACTGCCTCCTGCCACGGCATCCCCGTGAGAACCCTCCTGGCACAGACCACGTGGCTGAAACGCACACGCTGAGCACACCCCGGGTCGGACAGGGCGTGGACCCACGGGAACACACACGCAGCTGTGAGTGGGAACCTGGGAGTCTCCTCGGGAGGATCTCCCGAGCCGGACCCATGCTGACTCCCTGACCGCCCCCCACCCCATTGCACACGCGGGTGCATGCCCAACACCGACGGGCCCCTGCATGCGGGCAGGGCTCAGGGCGGTGGCCTGCTGCCATCAGCACCACCGAAACAAGTCCGATGTGTGGGGGCCACTGTCTGGACGCGGCATGGGGTGAGGGGTGAGCACGGAGCGGCTGGGGGAGGGGCCCTCGGGGACTCGGGTGTGAGGAGGAAGTCGGGGCAGGGGTCCCCAGGAAGCGGTGACTTCACTTCCCTGACCACAGAGCCCAACAGAATTGGAACCCACGTCACCAGGCACCCACATTCCAGGGACGCCCCCCTGCGCAGCTCGTTGCTTTGGACATCGTCCAACCGACACCATGTTCGCATGCTGCCTCCCAAACTCGGGACGGTGGAGACGGAGGACAGCGCGCCCGGCTACCACTTCCCCGCGCTCTGGAGGTCCTTTCAGGGCTGCCCGACGCCTCTGGCCTTTCGGCCGAAAGGAGACTAAGGTGACACCGGGAGGCCAGAGCCGGCCGCCCAGCCCCACACGCTCGCATCGACGGGCGCAGCCACGGGTCCCCTCAACGGCTGGGCTTGTGTGTGTAAGTGTCTGTGTGTGTGTGTGTGTGTGTGTGTGTGTGTGTGTGTGTGTGTGTGTCTGAGAGCGTGCCTGTGCAGGTATGTGTCTGGAAGGAGGGCTCACGTGCGGTGGGGCCTTCCTGAGCAGGAGCAGGTGGATGAGGGCTAAGATGCCCGGTGGGCAGGTCGCGGTCAAGGTGAAGGCTGGCTGGGTGGGACAGGTGTGGGGGATGTGAGCTCCTGGCCAGGGTCGATCCCCAGAGCCCTGCAGGTGTGGGTCCCGGGACCGGGGGTAGGGCTGGGCAGGCACAGGTCTGGGGCCCATGTGGGAGCAGCAGGGGGACCGGGCAAGAGGAGAGTGGGGTCGGCCGGGCGGGGCTGGGATGGCTCCGGGCCAGCGACCGGTCCCTGTCTTTGCAGAAGGCCACGGAGGAAGAGACGAGGCAGGCGGCCACCACCTCCTCCCTGACCCAGGAGTCCGCAGGCCCAGGAAAGGCTTCCGAGCCTGCCAGGCCACCTGCGGAAGCCGAGCCCCAGGGTGAGAAGGCGGGGCGGGGCTGGGTGCCTGGGTGTGTGCGGGGACGGGTCGGTGCTGGGCCCACAGGGACAAGCCCCACAGGCTGGTGCGGGGCCAGGAGCAAGGACTGGGCTCAGAGCACCCAGCGGGGACACTGCCCTCGGGGAGCCATCCCGCTGAGGGTTCCTTCCCTGGCTGCGGCCTCTCCGCGACGCCCCGCCTGGGTCCTGGGGGCGCCAAGGCACATGCAGAGGCAGGCAAGCGCGGGACCTTCTCTCCTCTCACAGCTGCTCCTGGCAAGGAGCTCGGGCCCCTCCTGACATCAGCAGGAGCTGGGGATTGGGAGACGGTGCCTGCCGCCTCCTCAGCCGGGGACCCGCCGCCAGCAGGTGACCAGGAACCGGGCCCCGCGGAGCCTGACGCTGCCCAGGAAGAGCTGCGGCCTGCTCCTGCCCCAGGCCGTGCTCCTGCTCCTGCTCCTCTCAGGATCCTGCGCCTTCCCCCGTCCCTGCCCGGGCCCCTCATCCTGCCACAGGCCCAGGTCCTGCCCTGCATCCTGCACCAGCCAGCACCACCGCACCTGAGCCAGCTGCAAACCCTGCCGCTGCCCCTGCCCCGTCCCCTGCCCCGGCCTTGGCCACGGCCCCTTCCCCGGCCTGCGCCCCTCTTACTGCCCCACACCCAGCCCCTGCCCCAGCCCCTGCAAGGACTGATTCTCCTTGCCTGGCCCCTGCCCCTTCGCCTGCCACGGAGACAGCTGCTGCCCCTTCCCCTGCCCGTGCCTCTGCCCTTCTTCTTGCCCCACACCCAGCTCGTGTATCTGATCCTGCCCCTTCGCCTGCCCCGACCCAGGCCACGGACACCTCCCCTGTCCCCGCCTGTACCCCTGATCCTGACCCAGTCCCGGCTCGGGCCCTGGATCCTGCGCCAGCCATCGCCGGGACACCTCTCCCAGCTCCAGCCCCTTCCACGGCCCCTTCCCTTGCCCCTGCCAGGATCCCTGCCCCTTGGCCTGCCCCTGCCTCTGCCCCTGCCAGGACCCCTACCCCTTCACCTGCCTGTGACCCTGCTCCTGCCCCAGACCCAGCTCCTGCCCCTTCTCCAAACCCCGCCAGGACCACTGGCCACTCCCCTGCCCCTGCCTCTGCCCTCCTTCCTGCCCCAGGCCCAGTTCCTACCCGGGATCCTGCCCCTGCCCCTGCCCCTGGCCCTGCCCCTGCCCATGCCCATGCCATTGCCTCTGCCCCGATTCCTGCCCCACACGCATGTCCTGCACCTCTTCCTGCCCCTGCCCCTTTCCCTGCCTGGAAGACTGCCCCTTCCCGTGTTCCTCCCTGGGTCCCTGTTCCTGCTCCAGACCCCACCCGTCCTCCTGCTCCTGCCCCTGCCCCTGCCGCTTGCCCACCCCCTTCCCCTGCCCCTCCAAGGACCACTGGCCCTTCCCTTGCCCCTCTCAGGGCCCCTCTGTCTTCGCCTCTCCCTGCCTGGGCCCCTGCTCCTGCCCGAGACCCAGGTCCTGCCCCTGCTCCTGCCCCTTCTCCTGCTCCTGCCTGGGTCCCTCTTGCTGCTCCACACCCAGGCCCTGCCGCTTCCCCGGCCTCGGCCAGGACCGCTGCCCCTCCCTTTGCCCCTCACAGGGCCACTGTCTCTTCCCCTGCCTCTCCCTGTTCCCACCGGACACCTGTTCCAGCCCCACACCCAGCTCCTGCCCCTTGCTCCTGCCCTTTCCCCTGGCCCTGCCTGCACTCCTCTTCCTGGCCCTGACCCAGCTCCAGCCCTGCATGCTGCAGCGGCCGCTCCTGCTGACCCTTTCCGTCCCCTTGCTCCTGCTCCTGCCCCGGTCCCAGCTCTTGCACCAGGCCCAGCTCCTGTGCCGGCCCCTGTCCCAACACCTGCCCCTACACCTGCTCCTGCGGGGCTCCCAGAGCCCCATCCAGAGGCCCCCGCCCTGCGGGGAGAGCTCCCTGGACGGGTACCCTCCGTTCCATGCCCCGACCCCGATGGCCCGCCGCCACGGTTCATCCCCTCCGCCTGGGTTCTTTCTCTCTGCTTCGGTCTCACCATCATCCTAGCTTTGCATGCCCTCGACGCTCTCGCCTATCTCTTTTAAATAAAATGCATCGTTTTTCCGTGGAACCCGTGCTCAACCCTAAGTCCGTCCCCGGCGGCGCCGCCCCACCCGCCCACCCCCCCCACCGCCCCCAGCAGCCCAGAACATCGCTGTGGAACAACTCCTTCCCCGAAGGGGACCCTGAGCCCAAGCCCTCCCTGCCCATTGCTCCCCCAGTCCGGCCCCTCGCCACGCCTCAGCTGATTTCTCTCTCCCTTCCTTCCCCTGTTCTGGACGTTTCTGGGAGGGGGATCACTCTGGAGGTGCCCGGGTGTCTGCCCACCTCTTTTCAAAGGGGACTGGGTTTTGTCCTGGGCGTCTTGGACATGGAACTTGCCCCCTGCCATACCGAAAACCCCGAAGGGTTCTAGAGGAGATGGGATCACGGAGGCCCCTTGAGTGCAGAGGGGTCCAAGGTCGGGGCCGTGACCCCTGTTCCCGCCGGGACACCACAGCCTGACCCCAGATGCCACCCGGCAGCTTCCTCCCGGGGCCTGCACACACACCAGGGCGAGGCACACAGCTGGAAGACACACCCCACACGGCATACCCATCGCTCACAACCCAAGGCCAGAGAAAGCTCTCCCCGGCCTCTGGTGCCCCCCAGGCTCCAAGGCACCGGGTCCCACAACGACACAGACCTAAAGCATGCCAGGTGGATGGGGAGGGGGGCGCGGGGGGCCGGCGGCGGACAGGCCACGCGGGGAGCCCGTGTCAGCGATGCGGGAGCTCCCCGGGAAGGCCTCTGGCCAAGGAAACCCTACGGAGGCAGCGCGCGTCCCCCTCAGACCGGCCGGTGTCTGGCCTGAGGACCAGCAGCCCTGGGGAGAACGTGCCGACACGGAGGTCCAGGGCACGTCCCCCGGAGAGAAGGGGGACGGGCACCCCTGTCTGGGACCACAGCGGGCAGCACCCATCCCAGCCCGCAGGGGCACCCATCACCTAGCAGTGCTCGTCCGGGGACTCAGCCCGCCACCTCTGGCACGGTGTTTCACGCCAGAAGGGAGAGAGCAGGGTGAGGCAGTCGGGGAGCGCTCATGCCCAGGGACGTGGACGCCGTCCTCGGTCCCAGTGCTCAGGTGACAACGTCCTGGAGCTAACCGTCCCAGTCTCCTCCGGGGCACCGGATCCGGGAAGCCCCTCCTGAGAGCCCTCCTGCCCCCCCTGCTCCTGGGAACAGTCACAATTGGTGGACGAGGAGGTGGACAGGGTCCAGGATGGCAGAAGGCCATCCAGGATGGCCCAGGAGGAGGAAGGGCAGGACGGCGAGGACAGATGCACCTGCCCTGAGCCACCATCCAGGGTCTGGCCGGGGATGCCCTCGCACCTCCCTCCACCCAAGGACTCCAGAGGCATGGGCCGCACTCCTGGGCTTTCACGGCCTCCCTCCCTCATGCCTTCAGTCCCTCAGTCCTTCCTTCCCTCCCTCCTGCCCTCCCTCCCCCTCTAGGCCTTCCTCTTCTTTCCCTCCCTCCTTTCCTCCCTCTCCCCCAGCTTGACTCCCTCCATTCCTCCCTCACCCAGCAGAGGCTCTGGGGTCCCAGCAGGGAACTGAGCCCTGGGGCTTCATCCGGGAGCAGCCCCAACCACATGGTCCCTGTCCCCGGGGCACTCACGGTCACTGTGGGCGCTGACGGGGCCCGGTCCTCAGGTTGAGCAGCGGGATGGCCACTTGGAATCCGCTGCGGAACACGGGGGCCGGCTGCACAGAGGGCGGAAGAGAACGAGGCTTAGCACTGCCTCCAGAAACATCGAGTCCTCCACGTGACGCCCTGGGCGTCCTCGTGGCCCACCGGCCCCAATCCCCCGAAGCCCCAAAGACTGCGTCGGGCCGTGTTGACTGGGGCTTTGGGGCACCGCTCTTGGGCCCCAGGAACAGCATCGCAGCCAACATCCCCAGGGCCTCCGAGTTTTCCTAAGGACCTCGCAGGTCCTCTGAGCCTGACGTCGTCCTCCTTGGGAAGCAATGTCCTGTCGACCCCCGTGTCTGTCTCCTGCCTCTTCTGGGATCCCTCACGGCCACACCCACCACGTGGGGCTGCCATGACCAGGACACACCCTGTGCCCCGTGGCGGACGCCCGCCTCCAACGCCGGGCCCCTCACAAGCCCGGTGCGCTGGGCCAGGCCTGGGCGCTCGCTCGGGGGTCCCCGGACATCTCCGGTGCAGTGCCCTGAGCCTGCCGGCGCTGGGTCGCCTCAGACCAGCCCGGGAGGCCAGCCGGGGGGCCCCTAGGCCAGGCAGGGAGGCGCCAGGCCAGGAGGTCCGGACGAGCCGCTCCCGGGCCCAGTGTGGGGAGCCCGGGCCGAGGCTGCTCCCCCAACGGAGGAGGACCTGGGCCCAGGGAGCTGAGTGGGGACAGGGCACAATGAGCCCAAGCTGGGCAGAGAGCTCCGGGGGGCGGGGTGCCTTGACCTCGGGCCCACTGGGAGACCACATCCCCCCCACAGGGCTCGGTCCCCTGGCGGGGGAAGGTGGTCGTCGGGATGTCCAGGCTCCCGGGCTGCACGGCCGGCAGCCGCTGGCTGGCGTGGGAGGAGGCACGGCTGGCGCAGGAGAGAGCCCTCGGCAGAGAGGAGGGGGCAGGTGCTCCCGCGGCGGCAGGTGCCCGAGGGCGGGCGGCGTGCGCCGGCCTCCGCCGGAAGGCAGAGCCGCGCCAGCCCCGGTGCCCCGAGGCCAAGGCCAAGACCCTCTCCAGCATTGGCCACCGCACCCTCTTGTCTCCACCGACAACCCCACTGTGCCGGGTCTCGGCCGCTTGCTGTCTTTGCACCGGACTTGCCATCCTGCCTTGACCGAGCGGCTACCCTCTGTGGACTGAGGTCCAAAACAAGGACCAGAGGGGCCTGGGGGTATCCACGACCTCGCTCAGCCGGTGAGGGACCGGGCGGCCACCATGCCCCAGCTCCCCCTGTGCTTCTGCCTGGAGTCCTGCCCCGGCTTCCTCGGAAGGAGGAACCCCCAGCACCGTGAGTGTGGGCCCCACTTCCCAGGCCGGGCTCTTCACCCACGGCCCCCTCTGCCGCCCTCCCTGCATCGACTATGCCGACAACAAGGACGAAGATGTGGACGGGACGGCGTGGGAGGACCCCCGCACCCACGGCGGATGGCGGCTCCGAGGATGGGCTCATCCTCAGCTGTGCTCCCGGGAGCCCGGAGCCCGAGGGCACAAGGCCTCCCGCTGCACAAGAAACGATCTCCCGTGGGGGCCGCGGGTCCCCCGGGCTCCGAGCAGGAACCGGAGCTGCCCACATGCGTCCTGCCAAGGAAGGATCAGCCCGGGCTCGCCGGCCCCGTGGCCACAAGGCTCCTCCTGCCCGCCGGTCCTCCGTGTGGGCTGGCTCACCTTCCCCTCAGCAGGGATGGCCAGGCCCTGGCCTAGCTCGGTCCCCTCCCCCGAAGCACCCCACACACACCCTGGCCGCTGCCGGGTCCGGAACCCCGTTCCCATCGGGCCCCGTGCACGCCCGCACCCACGCAGGGACACACCAACGCACGCGCAGCCCTCGACGAGTCCCTCGACCCGTCGTGGGAACAGATGCTCGCTGACGGTCTCGAGGTTCCTGAAGAACCCCGTCGCTCCTGCCCAGGAACTGCCTCCTGCCACGGCATCCCCGTGAGAACCCTCCTGGCACAGACCACGTGGCTGAAACGCACACGCTGAGCACACCCCGGGTCGGACAGGGCGTGGACCCACGGGAACACACACGCAGCTGTGAGTGGGAACCTGGGAGTCTCCTCGGGAGGATCTCCCGAGCCGGACCCACGCTGACTCCCTGACCGCCCCCCACCCCATTGCACACGCGGGTGCATGCCCAACACCGACGGGCCCCTGCATGCGGGCAGGGCTCAGGGCGTTGGCCTGCTGCCATCAGCACCACCGAAACAAGTCCGATGTGTGGGGGCCACTGTCTGGACGCGGCATGGGGTGAGGGGTGAGCACGGAGCGGCTGGGGGAGGGGCCCTCGGGGACTCAGGTGTGAGGAGGAAGTCGGGGCAGGGGTCCCCAGGAAGCGGTGACTTCACTTCCCTGACCACAGAGCCCAACAGAATTGGAACCCACGTCACCAGGCACCCACATTCCAGGGACGCCCCCCTGCGCAGCTCGTTGCTTTGGACATCGTCCAACCGACACCATGTTCGCATGCTGCCTCCCAAACTCGGGACGGTGGAGACGGAGGACAGCGCGCCCAGCTACCACTTCCCCGCGCTCTGGAGGTCCTTTCAGGGCTGCCCGACGCCTCTGGCCTTTCGGCCGAAAGGAGACTAAGGTGACACCGGGAGGCCAGAGCCGGCCGCCCAGCCCCACACGCTCGCATCGACGGGCGCAGCCACGGGTCCCCTCAACTGCTGGGCTTGTGTGTGTAAGTGTCTGTCTGTGTGTGTGTGTGTGTGTGTGTGTGTGTGTGTCTGAGAGCGTGCCTGTGCAGGTATGTGTCTGGAAGGAGGGCTCACGTGCGGTGGGGCCTTCCTGAGCAGGAGCAGGTGGATGAGGGCTAAGATGCCCGGTGGGCAGGTCGCGGTCAAGGTGAAGGCTGGCTGGGTGGGACAGGTGTGGGGGATGTGAGCTCCTGGCCAGGGTCGATCCCCAGAGCCCTGCAGGTGTGGGTCCCGGGACCGGGGGTAGGGCTGGGCAGGCACAGGTCTGGGGCCCATGTGGGAGCAGCAGGGGGACCGGGCAAGAGGAGAGTGGGGTCGGCCGGGCGGGGCTGGGATGGCTCCGGGCCAGCGACCGGTCCCTGTCTTTGCAGAAGGCCACGGAGGAAGAGACGAGGCAGGCGGCCACCACCTCCTCCCTGACCCAGGAGTCCGCAGGCCCAGGAAAGGCTTCCGAGCCTGCCAGGCCACCTGCGGAAGCCGAGCCCCAGGGTGAGAAGGCGGGGCGGGGCTGGGTGCCTGGGTGTGTGCGGGGACGGGTCGGTGCTGGGCCCACAGGGACAAGCCCCACAGGCTGGTGCGGGGCCAGGAGCAAGGACTGGGCTCAGAGCACCCAGCGGGGACACTGCCCTCGGGGAGCCATCCCGCTGAGGGTTCCTTCCCTGGCTGCGGCCTCTCCGCGACGCCCCGCCTGGGTCCTGGGGGCGCCAAGGCACATGCAGAGGCAGGCAAGCGCGGGACCTTCTCTCCTCTCACAGCTGCTCCTGGCAAGGAGCTCGGGCCCCTCCTGACATCAGCAGGAGCTGGGGATTGGGAGACGGTGCCTGCCGCCTCCTCAGCCGGGGACCCGCCGCCAGCAGGTGACCAGGAACCGGGCCCCGCGGAGCCTGACGCTGCCCAGGAAGAGCTGCGGCCTGCTCCTGCCCCAGGCCGTGCTCCTGCTCCTGCTCCTCTCAGGATCCTGCGCCTTCCCCCGTCCCCGCCCGGGCCCCTCATCCTGCCACAGGCCCAGGTCCTGCCCTGCATCCTGCACCAGCCAGCACCACCGCACCTGAGCCAGCTGCAAACCCTGCCGCTGCCCCTGCCCCGTCCCCTGCCCCGGCCTTGGCCACGGCCCCTTCCCCGGCCTGCGCCCCTCTTACTGCCCCACACCCAGCCCCTGCCCCAGCCCCTGCAAGGACTGATTCTCCTTGCCTGGCCCCTGCCCCTTCGCCTGCCACGGAGACAGCTGCTGCCCCTTCCCCTGCCCGTGCCTCTGCCCTTCTTCTTGCCCCACACCCAGCTCGTGTATCTGATCCTGCCCCTTCGCCTGCCCCGACCCAGGCCACGGACACCTCCCCTGTCCCCGCCTGTACCCCTGATCCTGACCCAGTCCCGGCTCGGGCCCTGGATCCTGCGCCAGCCATCGCCGGGACACCTCTCCCAGCTCCAGCCCCTTCCACGGCCCCTTCCCTTGCCCCTGCCAGGATCCCTGCCCCTTGGCCTGCCCCTGCCTCTGCCCCTGCCAGGACCCCTACCCCTTCACCTGCCTGTGACCCTGCTCCTGCCCCAGACCCAGCTCCTGCCCCTTCTCCAAACCCCGCCAGGACCACTGGCCACTCCCCTGCCCCTGCCTCTGCCCTCCTTCCTGCCCCAGGCCCAGTTCCTACCCGGGATCCTGCCCCTGCCCCTGCCCCTGGCCCTGCCCCTGCCCATGCCCATGCCATTGCCTCTGCCCCGACTCCTGCCCCACACGCATGTCCTGCACCTCTTCCTGCCCCTGCCCCTTTCCCTGCCTGGAAGACTGCCCCTTCCCGTGTTCCTCCCTGGGTCCCTGTTCCTGCTCCAGACCCCACCCGTCCTCCTGCTCCTGCCCCTGCCCCTGCCGCTTGCCCACCCCCTTCCCCTGCCCCTCCAAGGACCACTGGCCCTTCCCTTGCCCCTCTCAGGGCCCCTCTGTCTTCGCCTCTCCCTGCCTGGGCCCCTGCTCCTGCCCGAGACCCAGGTCCTGCCCCTGCTCCTGCCCCTTCTCCTGCTCCTGCCTGGGTCCCTCTTGCTGCTCCACACCCAGGCCCTGCCGCTTCCCCGGCCTCGGCCAGGACCGCTGCCCCTCCCTTTGCCCCTCACAGGGCCACTGTCTCTTCCCCTGCCTCTCCCTGTTCCCACCGGACACCTGTTCCAGCCCCACACCCAGCTCCTGCCCCTTGCTCCTGCCCTTTCCCCTGGCCCTGCCTGCACTCCTCTTCCTGGCCCTGACCCAGCTCCAGCCCTGCATGCTGCAGCGGCCGCTCCTGCTGACCCTTTCCGTCCCCTTGCTCCTGCTCCTGCCCCGGTCCCAGCTCTTGCACCAGGCCCAGCTCCTGTGCCGGCCCCTGTCCCAACACCTGCCCCTACCCCTGCTCCTGCGGGGCTCCCAGAGCCCCATCCAGAGGCCCCCGCCCTGCGGGGAGAGCTCCCTGGACGGGTACCCTCCGTTCCATGCCCCGACCCCGATGGCCCGCCGCCACGGTTCATCCCCTCCGCCTGGGTTCTTTCTCTCTGCTTCGGTCTCACCATCATCCTAGCTTTGCATGCCCTCGACGCTCTCGCCTATCTCTTTTAAATAAAATGCATCGTTTTTCCGTGGAACCCGTGCTCAACCCTAAGTCCGTCCCCGGCGGCGCCGCCCCACCCGCCCACCCCCCCACCGCCCCCAACAGCCCAGAACATCGCTGTGGAACAACTCCTTCCCCGAAGGGGACCCTGAGCCCAAGCCCTCCCTGCCCATTGCTCCCCCAGTCCGGCCCCTCGCCACGCCTCAGCTGATTTCTCTCTCCCTTCCTTCCCCTGTTCTGGACGTTTCTGGGAGGGGGATCACTCTGGAGGTGCCCGGGTGTCTGCCCACCTCTTTTCAAAGGGGACTGGGTTTTGTCCTGGGCGTCTTGGACATGGAACTTGCCCCCTGCCATACCGAAAACCCCGAAGGGTTCTAGAGGAGATGGGATCACGGAGGCCCCTTGAGTGCAGAGGGGTCCAAGGTCGGGGCCGTGACCCCTGTTCCCGCCGGGACACCACAGCCTGACCCCAGATGCCACCCGGCAGCTTCCTCCTGGGGCCTGCACACACACCAGGGCGAGGCACACAGCTGGAAGACACACCCCACACGGCATACCCATCGCTCACAACCCAAGGCCAGAGAAAGCTCTCCCCGGCCTCTGGTGCCCCCCAGGCTCCAAGGCACCGGGTCCCACAACGACACAGACCGAAAGCATGCCAGGTGGATGGGGAGGGGGGTGCGGGGGGCCGGCGGCGGACAGGCCACGCGGGGAGCCCGTGTCAGCGATGCGGGAGCTCCCCGGGAAGGCCTCTGGCCAAGGAAACCCTACGGAGGCAGCGCGCGTCCCCCTCAGACCGGCCGGTGTCTGGCCTGAGGACCAGCAGCCCTGGGGAGAACGTGCCGACACGGAGGTCCAGGGCACGTCCCCCGGAGAGAAGGGGGACGGGCACCCCTGTCTGGGACCACAGCGGGCAGCACCCATCCCAGCCCGCAGGGGCACCCATCACCTAGCAGTGCTCGTCCGGGGACTCAGCCCGCCACCTCTGGCACGGTGTTTCACGCCAGAAGGGAGAGAGCAGGGTGAGGCAGTCGGGGAGCGCTCATGCCCAGGGACGTGGACGCCGTCCTCGGTCCCAGTGCTCAGGTGACAACGTCCTGGAGCTAACCGTCCCAGTCTCCTCCGGGGCACCGGATCCGGGAAGCCCCTCCTGAGAGCCCTCCTGCCCCCCCTGCTCCTGGGAACAGTCACAATTGGTGGACGAGGAGGTGGACAGGGTCCAGGATGGCAGAAGGCCATCCAGGATGGCCCAGGAGGAGGAAGGGCAGGACGGCGAGGACAGATGCACCTGCCCTGAGCCACCATCCAGGGTCTGGCCGGGGATGCCCTCGCACCTCCCTCCACCCAAGGACTCCAGAGGCATGGGCCGCACTCCTGGGCTTTCACGGCCTCCCTCCCTCATGCCTTCAGTCCCTCAGTCCTTCCTTCCCTCCCTCCTGCCCTCCCTCCCCCTCTAGGCCTTCCTCTTCTTTCCCTCCCTCCTTTCCTCCCTCTCCCCCAGCTTGACTCCCTCCATTCCTCCCTCACCCAGCAGAGGCTCTGGGGTCCCAGCAGGGAACTGAGCCCTGGGGCTTCATCCGGGAGCAGCCCCAACCACATGGTCCCTGTCCCCGGGGCACTCACGGTCACTGTGGGCGCTGACGGGGCCCGGTCCTCAGGTTGAGCAGCGGGATGGCCACTTGGAATCCGCAGCGGAACACGGGGGCCGGCTGCACAGAGGGCGGAAGAGAACGAGGCTTAGCACTGCCTCCAGAAACATCGAGTCCTCCACGTGACGCCCTGGGCGTCCTCGTGGCCCACCGGCCCCAATCCCCCGAAGCCCCAAAGACTGCGTCGGGCCGTGTAGACTGGGGCTTTGGGGCACCGCTCTTGGGCCCCAGGAACAGCATCGCAGCCAACATCCCCAGGGCCTCCGAGTTTTCCTAAGGACCTCGCAGGTCCTCTGAGCCTGACGTCGTCCTCCTTGGGAAGCAATGTCCTGTCGACCCCCGTGTCTGTCTCCTGCTTCTTCTGGGATCCCTCACGGCCACACCCACCACGTGGGGCTGCCATGACCAGGACACACCCTGTGCCCCGTGGCGGACGCCCGCCTCCAACGCTGGGCCCCTCACAAGCCCGGTGCGCTGGGCCAGGCCTGGGCGCTCGCTCGGGGGTCCCCGGACATCTCCGGTGCAGTGCCCTGAGCCTGCCGGCGCTGGGTCGCCTCAGACCAGCCCGGGAGGCCAGCCGGGGGGCCCCTAGGCCAGGCAGGGAGGCGCCAGGCCAGGAGGTCCGGACGAGCCGCTCCCGGGCCCAGTGTGGGGAGCCCGGGCCGAGGCTGCTCCCCCAACGGAGGAGGACCTGGGCCCAGGGAGCTGAGTGGGGACAGGGCACAATGAGCCCAAGCTGGGCAGAGAGCTCCGGGGGGCGGGGTGCCTTGACCTCGGGCCCACTGGGAGACCACATCCCCCCCACAGGGCTCGGTCCCCTGGCGGGGGAAGGTGGTCGTCGGGATGTCCAGGCTCCCGGGCTGCACGGCCGGCAGCCGCTGGCTGGCGTGGGAGGAGGCACGGCTGGCGCAGGAGAGAGCCCTCGGCAGAGAGGAGGGGGCAGGTGCTCCCGCGGCGGCAGGTGCCCGAGGGCGGGCGGCGTGCGCCGGCCTCCGCCGGAAGGCAGAGCCGCGCCAGCCCCGGTGCCCCGAGGCCAAGGCCAAGACCCTCTCCAGCATTGGCCACCGCACCCTCTTGTCTCCACCGACAACCCCACTGTGCCGGGTCTCGGCCGCTTGCTGTCTTTGCACCGGACTTGCCATCCTGCCTTGACCGAGCGGCTACCCTCTGTGGACTGAGGTCCAAAACAAGGACCAGAGGGGCCTGGGGGTATCCACGACCTCGCTCAGCCGGTGAGGGACCGGGCGGCCACCATGCCCCAGCTCCCCCTCTGCTTCTGCCTGGAGTCCTGCCCCGGCTTCCTCGGAAGGAGGAACCCCCAGCACCGTGAGTGTGGGCCCCACTTCCCAGGCCGGGCTCTTCACCCACGGCCCCCTCTGCCGCCCTCCCTGCATCGACTATGCCGACAACAAGGACGGAGATGTGGACGGGACGGCGTGGGAGGACCCCCGCACCCACGGCGGATGGCGGCTCCGAGGATGGGCTCATCCTCAGCTGTGCTCCCGGGAGCCCGGAGCCCGAGGGCACAAGGCCTCCCGCTGCACAAGAAACGATCTCCCGTGGGGGCCGCGGGGCCCCCGGGCTCCGAGCAGGAACCGGAGCTGCCCACATGCGTCCTGCCAAGGAAGGATCAGCCCGGGCTCGCCGGCCCCGTGGCCACAAGGCTCCTCCTGCCCGCCGGTCCTCCGTGTGGGCTGGCTCACCTTCCCCTCAGCAGGGATGGCCAGGCCCTGGCCTAGCTCGGTCCCCTCCCCCGAAGCACCCCACACACACCCTGGCCGCTGCCGGGTCCGGAACCCCGTTCCCATCGGGCCCCGTGCACGCCCGCACCAACGCAGGGACACACCAACGCACGCGCAGCCCTCGACGAGTCCCTCGACCCGTCGTGGGAACAGATGCTCGCTGACGGTCTCGAGGTTCCTGAAGAACCCCGTCGCTCCTGCCCAGGAACTGCCTCCTGCCACGGCATCCCCGTGAGAACCCTCCTGGCACAGACCACGTGGCTGAAACGCACACGCTGAGCACACCCCGGGTCGGACAGGGCGTGGACCCACGGGAACACACACGCAGCTGTGAGTGGGAACCTGGGAGTCTCCTCGGGAGGATCTCCCGAGCCGGACCCACGCTGACTCCCTGACCGCCCCCCACCCCATTGCACACGCGGGTGCATGCCCAACACCGACGGGCCCCTGCATGCGGGCAGGGCTCAGGGCGGTGGCCTGCTGCCATCAGCACCACCGAAACAAGTCCGATGTGTGGGGGCCACTGTCTGGACGCGGCATGGGGTGAGGGGTGAGCACGGAGCGGCTGGGGGAGGGGCCCTCGGGGACTCAGGTGTGAGGAGGAAGTCGGGGCAGGGGTCCCCAGGAAGCGGTGACTTCACTTCCCTGACCACAGAGCCCAACAGAATTGGAACCCACGTCACCAGGCACCCACATTCCAGGGACGCCCCCCTGCGCAGCTCGTTGCTTTGGACATCGTCCAACCGACACCATGTTCGCATGCTGCCTCCCAAACTCGGGACGGTGGAGACGGAGGACAGCGCGCCCGGCTACCACTTCCCCGCGCTCTGGAGGTCCTTTCAGGGCTGCCCGACGCCTCTGGCCTTTCGGCCGAAAGGAGACTAAGGTGACACCGGGAGGCCAGAGCCGGCCGCCCAGCCCCACACGCTCGCATCGACGGGCGCAGCCACGGGTCCCCTCAACTGCTGGGCTTGTGTGTGTAAGTGTCTTTGTGTGTGTGTGTGTGTGTGTGTGTGTGTGTCTGAGAGCGTGCCTGTGCAGGTATGTGTCTGGAAGGAGGGCTCACGTGCGGTGGGGCCTTCCTGAGCAGGAGCAGGTGGATGAGGGCTAAGATGCCCGGTGGGCAGGTCGCGGTCAAGGTGAAGGCTGGCTGGGTGGGACAGGTGTGGGGGATGTGAGCTCCTGGCCAGGGTCGATCCCCAGAGCCCTGCAGGTGTGGGTCCCGGGACCGGGGGTAGGGCTGGGCAGGCACAGGTCTGGGGCCCATGTGGGAGCAGCAGGGGGACCGGGCAAGAGGAGAGTGGGGTCGGCCGGGCGGGGCTGGGATGGCTCCGGGCCAGCGACCGGTCCCTGTCTTTGCAGAAGGCCACGGAGGAAGAGACGAGGCAGGCGGCCACCACCTCCTCCCTGACCCAGGAGTCCGCAGGCCCAGGAAAGGCTTCCGAGCCTGCCAGGCCACCTGCGGAAGCCGAGCCCCAGGGTGAGAAGGCGGGGCGGGGCTGGGTGCCTGGGTGTGTGCGGGGACGGGTCGGTGCTGGGCCCACAGGGACAAGCCCCACAGGCTGGTGCGGGGCCAGGAGCAAGGACTGGGCTCAGAGCACCCAGCGGGGACACTGCCCTCGGGGAGCCATCCCGCTGAGGGTTCCTTCCCTGGCTGCGGCCTCTCCGCGACGCCCCGCCTGGGTCCTGGGGGCGCCAAGGCACATGCAGAGGCAGGCAAGCGCGGGACCTTCTCTCCTCTCACAGCTGCTCCTGGCAAGGAGCTCGGGCCCCTCCTGACATCAGCAGGAGCTGGGGATTGGGAGACGGTGCCTGCCGCCTCCTCAGCCGGGGACCCGCCGCCAGCAGGTGACCAGGAACCGGGCCCCGCGGAGTCTGACGCTGCCCAGGAA
Source organism: Meles meles (assembly GCF_922984935.1). Lineage (NCBI taxonomy): Eukaryota > Metazoa > Chordata > Mammalia > Carnivora > Mustelidae > Meles > Meles meles. Next base: position 157,083 of record NW_025721159.1, on the reverse strand, counting down.
GAGCTGCGGCCTGCTCCTGCCCCAGGCCGTGCTCCTGCTCCTGCTCCTCTCAGGATCCTGCGCCTTCCCCCGTCCCCGCCCGGGCCCCTCATCCTGCCACAGGCCCAGGTCCTGCCCTGCATCCTGCACCAGCCAGCACCACTGCACCTGAGCCAGCTGCAAACCCTGCCGCTGCCCCTGCCCCGTCCCCTGCCCCGGCCTTGGCCACGGCCCCTTCCCCGGCCTGCGCCCCTCTTACTGCCCCACACCCAGCCCCTGCCCCAGCCCCTGCAAGGACTGATTCTCCTTGCCTGGCCCCTGCCCCTTCGCCTGCCACGGAGACAGCTGCTGCCCCTTCCCCTGCCCGTGCCTCTGCCCTTCTTCTTGCCCCACACCCAGCTCGTGTATCTGATCCTGCCCCTTCGCCTGCCCCGACCCAGGCCACGGACACCTCCCCTGTCCCCGCCTGTACCCCTGATCCTGACCCAGTCCCGGCTCGGGCCCTGGATCCTGCGCCAGCCATCGCCGGGACACCTCTCCCAGCTCCAGCCCCTTCCACGGCCCCTTCCCTTGCCCCTGCCAGGATCCCTGCCCCTTGGCCTGCCCCTGCCTCTGCCCCTGCCAGGACCCCTACCCCTTCACCTGCCTGTGACCCTGCTCCTGCCCCAGACCCAGCTCCTGCCCCTTCTCCAAACCCCGCCAGGACCACTGGCCACTCCCCTGCCCCTGCCTCTGCCCTCCTTCCTGCCCCAGGCCCAGTTCCTACCCGGGATCCTGCTCCTGCCCCTGCCCCTGGCCCTGCCCCTGCCCATGCCCATGCCATTGCCTCTGCCCCGACTCCTGCCCCACACGCATGTCCTGCACCTCTTCCTGCCCCTGCCCCTTTCCCTGCCTGGAAGACTGCCCCTTCCCGTGTTCCTCCCTGGGTCCCTGTTCCTGCTCCAGACCCCACCCGTCCTCCTGCTCCTGCCCCTGCCCCTGCCGCTTGCCCACCCCCTTCCCCTGCCCCTCCAAGGACCACTGGCCCTTCCCTTGCCCCTCTCAGGGCCCCTCTGTCTTCGCCTCTCCCTGCCTGGGCCCCTGCTCCTGCCCGAGACCCAGGTCCTGCCCCTGCTCCTGCCCCTTCTCCTGCTCCTGCCTGGGTCCCTCTTGCTGCTCCACACCCAGGCCCTGCCGCTTCCCCGGCCTCGGCCAGGACCGCTGCCCCTCCCTTTGCCCCTCACAGGGCCACTGTCTCTTCCCCTGCCTCTCCCTGTTCCCACCGGACACCTGTTCCAGCCACACACCCAGCTCCTGCCCCTTGCTCCTGCCCTTTCCCCTGGCCCTGCCTGCACTCCTCTTCCTGGCCCTGACCCAGCTCCAGCCCTGCATGCTGCAGCGGCCGCTCCTGCTGACCCTTTCCGTCCCCTTGCTCCTGCTCCTGCCCCGGTCCCAGCTCTTGCACCAGGCCCAGCTCCTGTGCCGGCCCCTGTCCCAACACCTGCCCCTACCCCTGCTCCTGCGGGGCTCCCAGAGCCCCATCCAGAGGCCCCCGCCCTGCGGGGAGAGCTCCCTGGACGGGTACCCTCCGTTCCATGCCCCGACCCCGATGGCCCGCCGCCACGGTTCATCCCCTCCGCCTGGGTTCTTTCTCTCTGCTTCGGTCTCACCATCATCCTAGCTTTGCATGCCCTCGACGCTCTCGCCTATCTCTTTTAAATAAAATGCATCGTATTTCCGTGGAACCCGTGCTCAACCCTAAGTCCGTCCCCGGCGGCGCCGCCCCACCCGCCCACCCCCCCCACCGCCCCCAACAGCCCAGAACATCGCTGTGGAACAACTCCTTCCCCGAAGGGGACCCTGAGCCCAAGCCCTCCCTGCCCATTGCTCCCCCAGTCCGGCCCCTCGCCACGCCTCAGCTGATTTCTCTCTCCCTTCCTTCCCCTGTTCTGGACGTTTCTGGGAGGGGGATCACTCTGGAGGTGCCCGGGTGTCTGCCCACCTCTTTTCAAAGGGGACTGGGTTTTGTCCTGGGCGTCTTGGACATGGAACTTGCCCCCTGCCATACCGAAAACCCCGAAGGGTTCTAGAGGAGATGGGATCACGGAGGCCCCTTGAGTGCAGAGGGGTCCAAGGTCGGGGCCGTGACCCCTGTTCCCGCCGGGACACCACAGCCTGACCCCAGATGCCACCCGGCAGCTTCCTCCCGGGGCCTGCACACACACCAGGGCGAGGCACACAGCTGGAAGACACACCCCACACGGCATACCCATCGCTCACAACCCAAGGCCAGAGAAAGCTCTCCCCGGCCTCTGGTGCCCCCCAGGCTCCAAGGCACCGGGTCCCACAACGACACAGACCGAAAGCATGCCAGGTGGATGGGGAGGGGGGTGCGGGGGGCCGGCGGCGGACAGGCCACGCGGGGAGCCCGTGTCAGCGATGCGGGAGCTCCCCGGGAAGGCCTCTGGCCAAGGAAACCCTACGGAGGCAGCGCGCGTCCCCCTCAGACCGGCCGGTGTCTGGCCTGAGGACCAGCAGCCCTGGGGAGAACGTGCCGACACGGAGGTCCAGGGCACGTCCCCCGGAGAGAAGGGGGACGGGCACCCCTGTCTGGGACCACAGCGGGCAGCACCCATCCCAGCCCGCAGGGGCACCCATCACCTAGCAGTGCTCGTCCGGGGACTCAGCCCGCCACCTCTGGCACGGTGTTTCACGCCAGAAGGGAGAGAGCAGGGTGAGGCAGTCGGGGAGCGCTCATGCCCAGGGACGTGGACGCCGTCCTCGGTCCCAGTGCTCAGGTGACAACGTCCTGGAGCTAACCGTCCCAGTCTCCTCCGGGGCACCGGATCCGGGAAGCCCCTCCTGAGAGCCCTCCTGCCCCCCCTGCTCCTGGGAACAGTCACAATTGGTGGACGAAGAGGTGGACAGGGTCCAGGATGGCAGAAGGCCATCCAGGTGGCCCAAGCGGAGGAAGGGCAGGACGGCGAGGACAGATGCACCTGCCCTGAGCCACCATCCAGGGTCTGGCCGGGGATGCCCTCGCACCTCCCTCCACCCAAGGACTCCAGAGGCATGGGCCGCACTCCTGGGCTTTCACGGCCTCCCTCCCTCATGCCTTCAGTCCCTCAGTCCTTCCTTCCCTCCCTCCTGCCCTCCCTCCCCCTCTAGGCCTTCCTCTTCTTTCCCTCCCTCCTTTCCTCCCTCTCCCCCAGCTTGACTCCCTCCATTCCTCCCTCACCCAGCAGAGGCTCTGGGGTCCCAGCAGGGAACTGAGCCCTGGGGCTTCATCCGGGAGCAGCCCCAACCACATGGTCCCTGTCCCCGGGGCACTCACGGTCACTGTGGGCGCTGACGGGGCCCGGTCCTCAGGTTGAGCAGCGGGATGGCCACTTGGAATCCGCTGCGGAACACGGGGGCCGGCTGCACAGAGGGCGGAAGAGAACGAGGCTTAGCACTGCCTCCAGAAACATCGAGTCCTCCACGTGACGCCCTGGGCGTCCTCGTGGCCCACCGGCCCCAATCCCCCGAAGCCCCAAAGACTGCGTCGGGCCGTGTTGACTGGGGCTTTGGGGCACCGCTCTTGGGCCCCAGGAACAGCATCGCAGCCAACATCCCCAGGGCCTCCGAGTTTTCCTAAGGACCTCGCAGGTCCTCTGAGCCTGACGTCGTCCTCCTTGGGAAGCAATGTCCTGTCGACCCCCGTGTCTGTCTCCTGCTTCTTCTGGGATCCCTCATGGCCACACCCACCACGTGGGGCTGCCATGACCAGGACACACCCTGTGCCCCGTGGCGGACGCCCGCCTCCAACGCTGGGCCCCTCACAAGCCCGGTGCGCTGGGCCAGGCCTGGGCGCTCGCTCGGGGGTCCCCGGACATCTCCGGTGCAGTGCCCTGAGCCTGCCGGCGCTGGGTCGCCTCAGACCAGCCCGGGAGGCCAGCCGGGGGGCCCCTAGGCCAGGCAGGGAGGCGCCAGGCCAGGAGGTCCGGACGAGCCGCTCCCGGGCCCAGTGTGGGGAGCCCGGGCCGAGGCTGCTCCCCCAACGGAGGAGGACCTGGGCCCAGGGAGCTGAGTGGGGACAGGGCACAATGAGCCCAAGCTGGGCAGAGAGCTCCGGGGGGCGGGGTGCCTTGACCTCGGGCCCACTGGGAGACCACATCCCCCCCACAGGGCTCGGTCCCCTGGCGGGGGAAGGTGGTCGTCGGGATGTCCAGGCTCCCGGGCTGCACGGCCGGCAGCCGCTGGCTGGCGTGGGAGGAGGCACGGCTGGCGCAGGAGAGAGCCCTCGGCAGAGAGGAGGGGGCAGGTGCTCCCGCGGCGGCAGGTGCCCGAGGGCGGGCGGCATGCGCCGGCCTCCGCCGGAAGGCAGAGCCGCGCCAGCCCCGGTGCCCCGAGGCCAAGGCCAAGACCCTCTCCAGCATTGGCCACCGCACCCTCTTGTCTCCACCGACAACCCCACTGTGCCGGGTCTCGGCCGCTTGCTGTCTTTGCACCGGACTTGCCATCCTGCCTTGACCGAGCGGCTACCCTCTGTGGACTGAGGTCCAAAACAAGGACCAGAGGGGCCTGGGGGTATCCACGACCTCGCTCAGCCGGTGAGGGACCGGGCGGCCACCATGCCCCAGCTCCCCCTCTGCTTCTGCCTGGAGTCCTGCCCCGGCTTCCTCGGAAGGAGGAACCCCCAGCACCGTGAGTGTGGGCCCCACTTCCCAGGCCGGGCTCTTCACCCACGGCCCCCTCTGCCGCCCTCCCTGCATCGACTATGCCGACAACAAGGACGGAGATGTGGACGGGACGGCGTGGGAGGACCCCCGCACCCACGGCGGATGGCGGCTCCGAGGATGGGCTCATCCTCAGCTGTGCTCCCGGGAGCCCGGAGCCCGAGGGCACAAGGCCTCCCGCTGCACAAGAAACGATCTCCCGTGGGGGCCGCGGGGCCCCCGGGCTCCGAGCAGGAACCGGAGCTGCCCACATGCGTCCTGCCAAGGAAGGATCAGCCCGGGCTCGCCGGCCCCGTGGCCACAAGGCTCCTCCTGCCCGCCGGTCCTCCGTGTGGGCTGGCTCACCTTCCCCTCAGCAGGGATGGCCAGGCCCTGGCCTAGCTCGGTCCCCTCCCCCGAAGCACCCCACACACACCCTGGCCGCTGCCGGGTCCGGAACCCCGTTCCCATCGGGCCCCGTGCACGCCCGCACCAACGCAGGGACACACCAACGCACGCGCAGCCCTCGACGAGTCCCTCGACCCGTCGTGGGAACAGATGCTCGCTGACGGTCTCGAGGTTCCTGAAGAACCCCGTCGCTCCTGCCCAGGAACTGCCTCCTGCCACGGCATCCCCGTGAGAACCCTCCTGGCACAGACCACGTGGCTGAAACGCACACGCTGAGCACACCCCGGGTCGGACAGGGCGTGGACCCACGGGAACACACACGCAGCTGTGAGTGGGAACCTGGGAGTCTCCTCGGGAGGATCTCCCGAGCCGGACCCACGCTGACTCCCTGACCGCCCCCCACCCCATTGCACACGCGGGTGCATGCCCAACACCGACGGGCCCCTGCATGCGGGCAGGGCTCAGGGCGGTGGCCTGCTGCCATCAGCACCACCGAAACAAGTCCGATGTGTGGGGGCCACTGTCTGGACGCGGCATGGGGTGAGGGGTGAGCACGGAGCGGCTGGGGGAGGGGCCCTCGGGGACTCAGGTGTGAGGAGGAAGTCGGGGCAGGGGTCCCCAGGAAGCGGTGACTTCACTTCCCTGACCACAGAGCCCAACAGAATTGGAACCCACGTCACCAGGCACCCACATTCCAGGGACGCCCCCCTGCGCAGCTCGTTGCTTTGGACATCGTCCAACCGACACCATGTTCGCATGCTGCCTCCCAAACTCGGGACGGTGGAGACGGAGGACAGCGCGCCCGGCTACCACTTCCCCGCGCTCTGGAGGTCCTTTCAGGGCTGCCCGACGCCTCTGGCCTTTCGGCCGAAAGGAGACTAAGGTGACACCGGGAGGCCAGAGCCGGCCGCCCAGCCCCACACGCTCGCATCGACGGGCGCAGCCACGGGTCCCCTCAACTGCTGGGCTTGTGTGTGTAAGTGTCTTTGTGTGTGTGTGTGTGTGTGTGTGTGTGTGTCTGAGAGCGTGCCTGTGCAGGTATGTGTCTGGAAGGAGGGCTCACGTGCGGTGGGGCCTTCCTGAGCAGGAGCAGGTGGATGAGGGCTAAGATGCCCGGTGGGCAGGTCGCGGTCAAGGTGAAGGCTGGCTGGGTGGGACAGGTGTGGGGGATGTGAGCTCCTGGCCAGGGTCGATCCCCAGAGCCCTGCAGGTGTGGGTCCCGGGACCGGGGGTAGGGCTGGGCAGGCACAGGTCTGGGGCCCATGTGGGAGCAGCAGGGGGACCGGGCAAGAGGAGAGTGGGGTCGGCCGGGCGGGGCTGGGATGGCTCCGGGCCAGCGACCGGTCCCGGTCTTTGCAGAAGTCCACGGAGGAAGAGACGAGGCAGGCGGCCACCACCTCCTCCCTGACCCAGGAGTCCGCAGGCCCAGGAAAGGCTTCCGAGCCTGCCAGGCCACCTGCGGAAGCCGAGCCCCAGGGTGAGAAGGCGGGGCGGGGCTGGGTGCCTGGGTGTGTGCGGGGACGGGTCGGTGCTGGGCCCACAGGGACAAGCCCCACAGGCTGGTGCGGGGCCAGGAGCAAGGACTGGGCTCAGAGCACCCAGCGGGGACACTGCCCTCGGGGAGCCATCCCGCTGAGGGTTCCTTCCCTGGCTGCGGCCTCTCCGCGACGCCCCGCCTGGGTCCTGGGGGCGCCAAGGCACATGCAGAGGCAGGCAAGCGCGGGACCTTCTCTCCTCTCACAGCTGCTCCTGGCAAGGAGCTCGGGCCCCTCCTGACATCAGCAGGAGCTGGGGATTGGGAGACGGTGCCTGCCGCCTCCTCAGCCGGGGACCCGCCGCCAGCAGGTGACCAGGAACCGGGCCCCGCGGAGCCTGACGCTGCCCAGGAAGAGCTGAGGCCTGCTCCTGCCCCAGGCCGTGCTCCTGCTCCTGCTCCTCTCAGGATCCTGCGCCTTCCCCCGTCCCTGCCCGGGCCCCTCATCCTGCCACAGGCCCAGGTCCTGCCCTGCATCCTGCACCAGCCAGCACCACCGCACCTGAGCCAGCTGCAAACCCTGCCGCTGCCCCTGCCCCGTCCCCTGCCCCGGCCTTGGCCACGGCCCCTTCCCCGGCCTGCGCCCCTCTTACTGCCCCACACCCAGCCCCTGCCCCAGCCCCTGCAAGGACTGATTCTCCTTGCCTGGCCCCTGCCCCTTCGCCTGCCACGGAGACAGCTGCTGCCCCTTCCCCTGCCCGTGCCTCTGCCCTTCTTCTTGCCCCACACCCAGCTCGTGTATCTGATCCTGCCCCTTCGCCTGCCCCGACCCAGGCCACGGACACCTCCCCTGTCCCCGCCTGTACCCCTGATCCTGACCCAGTCCCGGCTCGGGCCCTGGATCCTGCGCCAGCCATCGCCGGGACACCTCTCCCAGCTCCAGCCCCTTCCACAGCCCCTTCCCTTGCCCCTGCCAGGATCCCTGCCCCTTGGCCTGCCCCTGCCTCTGCCCCTGCCAGGACCCCTACCCCTTCACCTGCCTGTGACCCTGCTCCTGCCCCAGACCCAGCTCCTGCCCCTTCTCCAAACCCCGCCAGGACCACTGGCCACTCCCCTGCCCCTGCCTCTGCCCTCCTTCCTGCCCCAGGCCCAGTTCCTACCCGGGATCCTGCCCCTGCCCCTGCCCCTGGCCCTGCCCCTGCCCATGCCCATGCCCATGCCATTGCCTCTGCCCCGATTCCTGCCCCACACGCATGTCCTGCACCTCTTCCTGCCCCTGCCCCTTTCCCTGCCTGGAAGACTGCCCCTTCCCGTGTTCCTCCCTGGGTCCCTGTTCCTGCTCCAGACCCCACCCGTCCTCCTGCTCCTGCCCCTGCCCCTGCCGCTTGCCCACCCCCTTCCCCTGCCCCTCCAAGGACCACTGGCCCTTCCCTTGCCCCTCTCAGGGCCCCTCTGTCTTCGCCTCTCCCTGCCTGGGCCCCTGCTCCTGCCCGAGACCCAGGTCCTGCCCCTGCTCCTGCCCCTTCTCCTGCTCCTGCCTGGGTCCCTCTTGCTGCTCCACACCCAGGCCCTGCCGCTTCCCCGGCCTCGGCCAGGACCGCTGCCCCTCCCTTTGCCCCTCACAGGGCCACTGTCTCTTCCCCTGCCTCTCCCTGTTCCCACCGGACACCTGTTCCAGCCCCACACCCAGCTCCTGCCCCTTGCTCCTGCCCTTTCCCCTGGCCCTGCCTGCACTCCTCTTCCTGGCCCTGACCCAGCCCAGCCCTGCATGCTGCAGCGACCGCTCCTGCTGACCCTTTCCGTCCCCTTGCTCCTGCTCCTGCCCCGGTCCCAGCTCTTGCACCAGGCCCAGCTCCTGTGCCGGCCCCTGTCCCAACACCTGCCCCTACACCTGCTCCTGCGGGGCTCCCAGAGCCCCATCCAGAGGCCCCCGCCCTGCGGGGAGAGCTCCCTGGACGGGTACCCTCCGTTCCATGCCCCGACCCCGATGGCCCGCCGCCACGGTTCATCCCCTCCGCCTGGGTTCTTTCTCTCTGCTTCGGTCTCACCATCATCCTAGCTTTGCATGCCCTCGACGCTCTCGCCTATCTCTTTTAAATAAAATGCATCGTTTTTTCCGTGGAACCCGTGCTCAACCCTAAGTCCGTCCCCGGCGGCGCCGCCCCCCCCGCCCCCCCCCACCGCCCCCAACAGCCCAGAACATCGCTGTGGAACAACTCCTTCCCCGAAGGGGACCCTGAGCCCAAGCCCTCCCTGCCCATTGCTCCCCCAGTCCGGCCCCTCGCCACGCCTCAGCTGATTTCTCTCTCCCTTCCTTCCCCTGTTCTGGACGTTTCTGGGAGGGGGATCACTCTGGAGGTGCCCGGGTGTCTGCCCACCTCTTTTCAAAGGGGACTGGGTTTTGTCCTGGGCGTCTTGGACATGGAACTTGCCCCCTGCCATACCGAAAACCCCGAAGGGTTCTAGAGGAGATGGGATCACGGAGGCCCCTTGAGTGCAGAGGGGTCCAAGGTCGGGGCCGTGACCCCTGTTCCCGCCGGGACACCACAGCCTGACCCCAGATGCCACCCGGCAGCTTCCTCCCGGGGCCTGCACACACACCAGGGCGAGGCACACAGCTGGAAGACACACCCCACACGGCATACCCATCGCTCACAACCCGAGGCCAGAGAAAGCTCTCCCCGGCCTCTGGTGCCCCCCAGGCTCCAAGGCACCGGGTCCCACAACGACACAGACCGAAAGCATGCCAGGTGGATGGGGAGGGGGGTGCGGGGGGCCGGCGGCGGACAGGCCACGCGGGGAGCCCGTGTCAGCGATCGGGAGCTCCCCGGGAAGGCCTCTGGCCAAGGAAACCCTACGGAGGCAGCGCGCGTCCCCCTCAGACCGGCCGGTGTCTGGCCTGAGGACCAGCAGCCCTGGGGAGAACGTGCCGACACGGAGGTCCAGGGCACGTCCCCCGGAGAGAAGGGGGACGGGCACCCCTGTCTGGGACCACAGCGGACAGCACCCATCCCAGCCCGCAGGGGCACCCATCACCTAGCAGTGCTCGTCCGGGGACTCAGCCCGCCACCTCTGGCACGGTGTTTCACGCCAGAAGGGAGAGAGCAGGGTGAGGCAGTCGGGGAGCGCTCATGCCCAGGGACGTGGACGCCGTCCTCGGTCCCAGTGCTCAGGTGACAACGTCCTGGAGCTAACCGTCCCAGTCTCCTCCGGGGCACCGGATCCGGGAAGCCCCTCCTGAGAGCCCTCCTGCCCCCCCTGCTCCTGGGAACAGTCACAATTGGTGGATGAAGAGGTGGACAGGGTCCAGGATGGCAGAAGGCCATCCAGGATGGCCCAAGCGGAGGAAGGGCAGGACGGCGAGGACAGATGCACCTGCCCTGAGCCACCATCCAGGGTCTGGCCGGGGATGCCCTCGCACCTCCCTCCACCCAAGGACTCCAGAGGCATAGGCCGCACTCCTGGGCTTTCACGGCCTCCCTCCCTCATGCCTTCAGTCCCTCAGTCCTTCCTTCCCTCCCTCCTGCCCTCCCTCCCCCTCTAGGCCTTCCTCTTCTTTCCCTCCCTCCTTTCCTCCCTCTCCCCCAGCTTGACTCCCTCCATTCCTCCCTCACCCAGCAGAGGCTCTGGGGTCCCAGCAGGGAAGTGAGCCCTGGGGCTTCATCCGGGAGCAGCCCCAACCACATGGTCCCTGTCCCCGGGGCACTCACGGTCACTGTGGGCGCTGACGGGGCCCGGTCCTCAGGTTGAGCAGCGGGATGGCCACTTGGAATCCGCTGCGGAACACGGGGGCCGGCTGCACAGAGGGCGGAAGAGAACGAGGCTTAGCACTGCCTCCAGAAACATCGAGTCCTCCACGTGACGCCCTGGGCGTCCTCGTGGCCCACCGGCCCCAATCCCCCGAAGCCCCAAAGACTGCGTCGGGCCGTGTTGACTGGGGCTTTGGGGCACCGCTCTTGGGCCCCAGGAACAGCATCGCAGCCAACATCCCCAGGGCCTCCGAGTTTTCCTAAGGACCTCGCAGGTCCTCTGAGCCTGACGTCGTCCTCCTTGGGAAGCAATGTCCTGTCGACCCCCGTGTCTGTCTCCTGCCTCTTCTGGGATCCCTCACGGCCACACCCACCACGTGGGGCTGCCATGACCAGGACACACCCTGTGCCCCGTGGCGGACGCCCGCCTCCAACGCTGGGCCCCTCACAAGCCCGGTGCGCTGGGCCAGGCCTGGGCGCTCGCTCGGGGGTCCCCGGACATCTCCGGTGCAGTGCCCTGAGCCTGCCGGCGCTGGGTCGCCTCAGACCAGCCCGGGAGGCCAGCCGGGGGGCCCCTAGGCCAGGCAGGGAGGCGCCAGGCCAGGAGGTCCGGACGAGCCGCTCCCGGGCCCAGTGTGGGGAGCCCGGGCCGAGGCTGCTCCCCCAACGGAGGAGGACCTGGGCCCAGGGAGCTGAGTGGGGACAGGGCACAATGAGCCCAAGCTGGGCAGAGAGCTCCGGGCGGGGGGGGTGCCTTGACCTCGGGCCCACTGGGAGACCACATCCCCCCCACAGGGCTCGGTCCCCTGGCGGGGGAAGGTGGTCGTCGGGATGTCCAGGCTCCCGGGCTGCACGGCCGGCAGCCGCTGGCTGGCGTGGGAGGAGGCACGGCTGGCGCAGGAGAGAGCCCTCGGCAGAGAGGAGGGGGCAGGTGCTCCCGCGGCGGCAGGTGCCCGAGGGCGGGCGGCGTGCGCCAGCCTCCGCCGGAAGGCAGAGCCGCGCCAGCCCCGGTGCCCCGAGGCCAAGGCCGAGACCCTCTCCAGCATTGGCCACCGCACCCTCTTGTCTCCACCGACAACCCCACTGTGCCGGGTCTCGGCCGCTTGCTGTCTTTGCACCGGACTTGCCATCCTGCCTTGACCGAGCGGCTACCCTCTGTGGACTGAGGTCCAAAACAAGGACCAGAGGGGCCTGGGGGTATCCACGACCTCGCTCAGCCGGTGAGGGACCGGGCGGCCACCATGCCCCAGCTCCCCCTCTGCTTCTGCCTGGAGTCCTGCCCCGGCTTCCTCGGAAGGAGGAACCCCCAGCACCGTGAGTGTGGGCCCCACTTCCCAGGCCGGGCTCTTCACCCACGGCCCCCTCTGCCGCCCTCCCTGCATCGACTATGCCGACAACAAGGACGGAGATGTGGACGGGACGGCGTGGGAGGACCCCCGCACCCACGGCGGATGGCGGCTCCGAGGATGGGCTCATCCTCAGCTGTGCTCCCGGGAGCCCGGAGCCCGAGGGCACAAGGCCTCCCGCTGCACAAGAAACGATCTCCCGTGGGGGCCGCGGGTCCCCCGGGCTCCGAGCAGGAACCGGAGCTGCCCACATGCGTCCTGCCAAGGAAGGATCAGCCCGGGCTCGCCGGCCCCGTGGCCACAAGGCTCCTCCTGCCCGCCGGGCCTCCGTGTGGGCTGGCTCACCTTCCCCTCAGCAGGGATGGCCAGGCCCTGGCCTAGCTCGGTCCCCTCCCCCGAAGCACCCCACACACACCCTGGCCGCTGCCGGGTCCGGAACCCCGTTCCCATCGGGCCCCGTGCACGCCCGCACCCACGCAGGGACACACCCACGCACGCGCAGCCCACGACGAGTCCCTCGACCCGTCGTGGGAACAGATGCTCGCTGACGGTCTCGAGGTTCCTGAAGAACCCCGTCGCTCCTGCCCAGGAACTGCCTCCTGCCACGGCATCCCCGTGAGAACCCTCCTGGCACAGACCACGTGGCTGAAACGCACACGCTGAGCACACCCCGGGTCGGACAGGGCGTGGACCCACGGGAACACACACGCAGCTGTGAGTGGGAACCTGGGAGTCTCCTCGGGAGGATCTCCCGAGCCGGACCCATGCTGACTCCCTGACCGCCCCCCACCCCATTGCACACGCGGGTGCATGCCCAACACCGACGGGCCCCTGCATGCGGGCAGGGCTCAGCGCGGTGGCCTGCTGCCATCAGCACCACCGAAACAAGTCCGATGTGTGGGGGCCACTGTCTGGACGCGGCATGGGGTGAGGGGTGAGCACGGAGCGGCTGGGGGAGGGGCCCTCGGGGACTCGGGTGTGAGGAGGAAGTCGGGGCAGGGGTCCCCAGGAAGCGGTGACCTCACTTCCCTGACCACAGAGCCCAACAGAATTGGAACCGACGTCACCAGGCACCCACATTCCAGGGACGCCCCCCTGCGCAGCTCGTTGCTTTGGACATCGTCCAACCGACACCATGTTCGCATGCTGCCTCCCAAACTCGGGACGGTGGAGACGGAGGACAGCGCGCCCGGCTACCACTTCCCCGCGCTCTGGAGGTCCTTTCAGGGCTGCCCGACGCCTCTGGCCTTTCGGCCGAAAGGAGACTAAGATGACACCGGGAGGCCAGAGCCGGCCGCCCAGCCCCACACGCTCGCATCGACGGGCGCAGCCACGGGTCCCCTCAACTGCTGGGCTTGTGTGTGTAAGTGTCTGTGTGTGTGTGTGTGTGTGTGTGTGTGTGTGTGTGTGTCTGAGAGCGTGCCTGTGCAGGTATGTGTCTGGAAGGAGGGCTGACGTGCGGTGGGGCCTTCCTGAGCAGGAGCAGGTGGATGAGGGCTAAGATGCCCGGTGGGCAGGTCGCGGTCAAGGTGAAGGCTGGCTGGGTGGGACAGGTGTGGGGGATGTGAGCTCCTGGCCAGGGTCGATCCCCAGAGCCCTGCAGGTGTGGGTCCCGGGACCGGGGGTAGGGCTGGGCAGGCACAGGTCTGGGGCCCATGTGGGAGCAGCAGGGGGACCGGGCAAGAGGAGAGTGGGGTCGGCCGGGCGGGGCTGGGATGGCTCCGGGCCAGCGACCGGTCCCTGTCTTTGCAGAAGGCCACGGAGGAAGAGACGAGGCAGGCGGCCACCACCTCCTCCCTGACCCAGGAGTCCGCAGGCCCAGGAAAGGCTTCCGAGCCTGCCAGGCCACCTGCGGAAGCCGAGCCCCAGGGTGAGAAGGCGGGGCGGGGCTGGGTGCCTGGGTGTGTGCGGGGACGGGTCGGTGCTGGGCCCACAGGGACAAGCCCCACAGGCTGGTGCGGGGCCAGGAGCAAGGACTGGGCTCAGAGCACCCAGCGGGGACACTGCCCTCGGGGAGCCATCCCGCTGAGGGTTCCTTCCGTGGCTGCGGCCTCTCCGCGACGCCCCGCCTGGGTCCTGGGGGCGCCAAGGCACATGCAGAGGCAGGCAAGCGCGGGACCTTCTCTCCTCTCACAGCTGCTCCTGGCAAGGAGCTCGGGCCCCTCCTGACATCAGCAGGAGCTGGGGATTGGGAGACGGTGCCTGCCGCCTCCTCAGCCGGGGACCCGCCGCCAGCAGGTGACCAGGAACCGGGCCCCGCGGAGCCTGACGCTGCCCAGGAAGAGCTGCGGCCTGCTCCTGCCCCAGGCCGTGCTCCTGCTCCTGCTCCTCTCAGGATCCTGCGCCTTCCCCCGTCCCCGCCCGGGCCCCTCATCCTGCCACAGGCCCAGGTCCTGCCCTGCATCCTGCACCAGCCAGCACCACCGCACCTGAGCCAGCTGCAAACCCTGCCGCTGCCCCTGCCCCGTCCCCTGCCCCGGCCTTGGCCACGGCCCCTTCCCCGGCCTGCGCCCCTCTTACTGCCCCACACCCAGCCCCTGCCCCAGCCCCTGCAAGGACTGATTCTCCTTGCCTGGCCCCTGCCCCTTCGCCTGCCACGGAGACAGCTGCTGCCCCTTCCCCTGCCCGTGCCTCTGCCCTTCTTCTTGCCCCACACCCAGCTCGTGTATCTGATCCTGCCCCTTCGCCTGCCCCGACCCAGGCCACGGACACCTCCCCTGTCCCCGCCTGTACCCCTGATCCTGACCCAGTCCCGGCTCGGGCCCTGGATCCTGCGCCAGCCATCGCCGGGACACCTCTCCCAGCTCCAGCCCCTTCCACGGCCCCTTCCCTTGCCCCTGCCAGGATCCCTGCCCCTTGGCCTGCCCCTGCCTCTGCCCCTGCCAGGACCCCTACCCCTTCACCTGCCTGTGACCCTGCTCCTGCCCCAGACCCAGCTCCTGCCCCTTCTCCAAACCCCGCCAGGACCACTGGCCACTCCCCTGCCCCTGCCTCTGCCCTCCTTCCTGCCCCAGGCCCAGTTCCTACCCGGGATCCTGCCCCTGCCCCTGCCCCTGGCCCTGCCCCTGCCCATGCCCATGCCCATGCCATTGCCTCTGCCCCGATTCCTGCCCCACACGCATGTCCTGCACCTCTTCCTGCCCCTGCCCCTTTCCCTGCCTGGAAGACTGCCCCTTCCCGTGTTCCTCCCTGGGTCCCTGTTCCTGCTCCAGACCCCACCCGTCCTCCTGCTCCTGCCCCTGCCCCTGCCGCTTGCCCACCCCCTTCCCCTGCCCCTCCAAGGACCACTGGCCCTTCCCTTGCCCCTCTCAGGGCCCCTCTGTCTTCGCCTCTCCCTGCCTGGGCCCCTGCTCCTGCCCGAGACCCAGGTCCTGCCCCTGCTCCTGCCCCTTCTCCTGCTCCTGCCTGGGTCCCTCTTGCTGCTCCACACCCAGGCCCTGCCGCTTCCCCGGCCTCGGCCAGGACCGCTGCCCCTCCCTTTGCCCCTCACAGGGCCACTGTCTCTTCCCCTGCCTCTCCCTGTTCCCACCGGACACCTGTTCCAGCCCCACACCCAGCTCCTGCCCCTTGCTCCTGCCCTTTCCCCTGGCCCTGCCTGCACTCCTCTTCCTGGCCCTGACCCAGCTCCAGCCCTGCATGCTCTAGCGACCGCTCCTGCTGACCCTTTCCGTCCCCTTGCTCCTGCTCCTGCCCCGGTCCCAGCTCTTGCACCAGGCCCAGCTCCTGTGCCGGCCCCTGTCCCAACACCTGCCCCTACACCTGCTCCTGCGGGGCTCCCAGAGCCCCATCCAGAGGCCCCCGCCCTGCGGGGAGAGCTCCCTGGACGGGTACCCTCCGTTCCATGCCCCGACCCCGATGGCCCGCCGCCACGGTTCATCCCCTCCGCCTGGGTTCTTTCTCTCTGCTTCGGTCTCACCATCATCCTAGCTTTGCATGCCCTCGACGCTCTCGCCTATCTCTTTTAAATAAAATGCATCGTTTTTCCATGGAACCCGTGCTCAACCCTAAGTCCGTCCCCGGCGGCGCCGCCCCACCCGCCCCCCCCCACCGCCCCCAACAGCCCAGAACATCGCTGTGGAACAACTCCTTCCCCGAAGGGGACCCTGAGCCCAAGCCCTCCCTGCCCATTGCTCCCCCAGTCCGGCCCCTCGCCACGCCTCAGCTGATTTCTCTCTCCCTTCCTTCCCCTGTTCTGGACGTTTCTGGGAGGGGGATCACTCTGGAGGTGCCCGGGTGTCTGCCCACCTCTTTTCAAAGGGGACTGGGTTTTGTCCTGGGCGTCTTGGACATGGAACTTGCCCCCTGCCATACCGAAAACCCCGAAGGGTTCTAGAGGAGATGGGATCACGGAGGCCCCTTGAGTGCAGAGGGGTCCAAGGTCGGGGCCGTGACCCCTGTTCCCGCCGGGACACCACAGCCTGACCCCAGATGCCACCCGGCAGCTTCCTCCCGGGGCCTGCACACACACCAGGGCGAGGCACACAGCTGGAAGACACACCCCACACGGCATACCCATCGCTCACAACCCGAGGCCAGAGAAAGCTCTCCCCGGCCTCTGGTGCCCCCCAGGCTCCAAGGCACCGGGTCCCACAACGACACAGACCGAAAGCATGCCAGGTGGATGGGGAGGGGGGTGCGGGGGGCCGGCGGCGGACAGGCCACGCGGGGAGCCCGTGTCAGCGATCGGGAGCTCCCCGGGAAGGCCTCTGGCCAAGGAAACCCTACGGAGGCAGCGCGCGTCCCCCTCAGACCGGCCGGTGTCTGGCCTGAGGACCAGCAGCCCTGGGGAGAACGTGCCGACACGGAGGTCCAGGGCACGTCCCCCGGAGAGAAGGGGGACGGGCACCCCTGTCTGGGACCACAGCGGGCAGCACCCATCCCAGCCCGCAGGGGCACCCATCACCTAGCAGTGCTCGTCCGGGGACTCAGCCCGCCACCTCTGGCACGGTGTTTCACGCCAGAAGGGAGAGAGCAGGGTGAGGCAGTCGGGGAGCGCTCATGCCCAGGGACGTGGACGCCGTCCTCGGTCCCAGTGCTCAGGTGACAACGTCCTGGAGCTAACCGTCCCAGTCTCCTCCGGGGCACCGGATCCGGGAAGCCCCTCCTGAGAGCCCTCCTGCCCCCCCTGCTCCTGGGAACAGTCACAATTGGTGGACGAAGAGGTGGACAGGGTCCAGGATGGCAGAAGGCCATCCAGGATGGCCCAAGCGGAGGAAGGGCAGGACGGCGAGGACAGATGCACCTGCCCTGAGCCACCATCCAGGGTCTGGCCGGGGATGCCCTCGCACCTCCCTCCACCCAAGGACTCCAGAGGCATAGGCCGCACTCCTGGGCTTTCACGGCCTCCCTCCCTCATGCCTTCAGTCCCTCAGTCCTTCCTTCCCTCCCTCCTGCCCTCCCTCCCCCTCTAGGCCTTCCTCTTCTTTCCCTCCCTCCTTTCCTCCCTCTCCCCCAGCTTGACTCCCTCCATTCCTCCCTCACCCAGCAGAGGCTCTGGGGTCCCAGCAGGGAAGTGAGCCCTGGGGCTTCATCCGGGAGCAGCCCCAACCACATGGTCCCTGTCCCCGGGGCACTCACGGTCACTGTGGGCGCTGACGGGGCCCGGTCCTCAGGTTGAGCAGCGGGATGGCCACTTGGAATCCGCTGCGGAACACGGGGGCCGGCTGCACAGAGGGCGGAAGAGAACGAGGCTTAGCACTGCCTCCAGAAACATCGAGTCCTCCACGTGACGCCCTGGGCGTCCTCGTGGCCCACCGGCCCCAATCCCCCGAAGCCCCAAAGACTGCGTCGGGCCGTGTTGACTGGGGCTTTGGGGCACCGCTCTTGGGCCCCAGGAACAGCATCGCAGCCAACATCCCCAGGGCCTCCGAGTTTTCCTAAGGACCTCGCAGGTCCTCTGAGCCTGACGTCGTCCTCCTTGGGAAGCAATGTCCTGTCGACCCCCGTGTCTGTCTCCTGCCTCTTCTGGGATCCCTCACGGCCACACCCACCACGTGGGGCTGCCATGACCAGGACACACCCTGTGCCCCGTGGCGGACGCCCGCCTCCAACGCTGGGCCCCTCACAAGCCCGGTGCGCTGGGCCAGGCCTGGGCGCTCGCTCGGGGGTCCCCGGACATCTCCGGTGCAGTGCCCTGAGCCTGCCGGCGCTGGGTCGCCTCAGACCAGCCCGGGAGGCCAGCCGGGGGGCCCCTAGGCCAGGCAGGGAGGCGCCAGGCCAGGAGGTCCGGACGAGCCGCTCCCGGGCCCAGTGTGGGGAGCCCGGGCCGAGGCTGCTCCCCCAACGGAGGAGGACCTGGGCCCAGGGAGCTGAGTGGGGACAGGGCACAATGAGCCCAAGCTGGGCAGAGAGCTCCGGGCGGGGGGGGTGCCTTGACCTCGGGCCCACTGGGAGACCACATCCCCCCCACAGGGCTCGGTCCCCTGGCGGGGGAAGGTGGTCGTCGGGATGTCCAGGCTCCCGGGCTGCACGGCCGGCAGCCGCTGGCTGGCGTGGGAGGAGGCACGGCTGGCGCAGGAGAGAGCCCTCGGCAGAGAGGAGGGGGCAGGTGCTCCCGCGGCGGCAGGTGCCCGAGGGCGGGCGGCGTGCGCCGGCCTCCGCCGGAAGGCAGAGCCGCGCCAGCCCCGGTGCCCCGAGGCCAAGGCCGAGACCCTCTCCAGCATTGGCCACCGCACCCTCTTGTCTCCACCGACAACCCCACTGTGCCGGGTCTCGGCCGCTTGCTGTCTTTGCACCGGACTTGCCATCCTGCCTTGACCGAGCGGCTACCCTCTGTGGACTGAGGTCCAAAACAAGGACCAGAGGGGCCTGGGGGTATCCACGACCTCGCTCAGCCGGTGAGGGACCGGGCGGCCACCATGCCCCAGCTCCCCCTCTGCTTCTGCCTGGAGTCCTGCCCCGGCTTCCTCGGAAGGAGGAACCCCCAGCACCGTGAGTGTGGGCCCCACTTCCCAGGCCGGGCTCTTCACCCACGGCCCCCTCTGCCGCCCTCCCTGCATCGACTATGCCGACAACAAGGACGAAGATGTGGACGGGACGGCGTGGGAGGACCCCCGCACCCACGGCGGATGGCGGCTCCGAGGATGGGCTCATCCTCAGCTGTGCTCCCGGGAGCCCGGAGCCCGAGGGCACAAGGCCTCCCGCTGCACAAGAAACGATCTCCCGTGGGGGCCGCGGGGCCCCCGGGCTCCGAGCAGGAACCGGAGCTGCCCACATGCGTCCTGCCAAGGAAGGATCAGCCCGGGCTCGCCGGCCCCGTGGCCACAAGGCTCCTCCTGCCCGCCGGGCCTCCGTGTGGGCTGGCTCACCTTCCCCTCAGCAGGGATGGCCAGGCCCTGGCCTAGCTCGGTCCCCTCCCCCGAAGCACCCCACACACACCCTGGCCGCTGCCGGGTCCGGAACCCCGTTCCCATCGGGCCCCGTGCACGCCCGCACCCACGCAGGGACACACCCACGCACGCGCAGCCCACGACGAGTCCCTCGACCCGTCGTGGGAACAGATGCTCGCTGACGGTCTCGAGGTTCCTGAAGAACCCCGTCGCTCCTGCCCAGGAACTGCCTCCTGCCACGGCATCCCCGTGAGAACCCTCCTGGCACAGACCACGTGGCTGAAACGCACACGCTGAGCACACCCCGGGTCGGACAGGGCGTGGACCCACGGGAACACACACGCAGCTGTGAGTGGGAACCTGGGAGTCTCCTCGGGAGGATCTCCCGAGCCGGACCTATGCTGACTCCCTGACCGCCCCCCACCCCATTGCACACGCGGGTGCATGCCCAACACCGACGGGCCCCTGCATGCGGGCAGGGCTCAGCGCGGTGGCCTGCTGCCATCAGCACCACCGAAACAAGTCCGATGTGTGGGGGCCACTGTCTGGACGCGGCATGGGGTGAGGGGTGAGCACGGAGCGGCTGGGGGAGGGGCCCTCGGGGACTCGGGTGTGAGGAGGAAGTCGGGGCAGGGGTCCCCAGGAAGCGGTGACCTCACTTCCCTGACCACAGAGCCCAACAGAATTGGAACCGACGTCACCAGGCACCCACATTCCAGGGACGCCCCCCTGCGCAGCTCGTTGCTTTGGACATCGTCCAACCGACACCATGTTCGCATGCTGCCTCCCAAACTCGGGACGGTGGAGACGGAGGACAGCGCGCCCGGCTACCACTTCCCCGCGCTCTGGAGGTCCTTTCAGGGCTGCCCGACGCCTCTGGCCTTTCGGCCGAAAGGAGACTAAGGTGACACCGGGAGGCCAGAGCCGGCCGCCCAGCCCCACACGCTCGCATCGACGGGCGCAGCCACGGGTCCCCTCAACGGCTGGGCTTGTGTGTGTAAGTGTCTGTGTGTGTGTGTGTGTGTGTGTGTGTGTGTGTGTGTGTCTGAGAGCGTGCCTGTGCAGGTATGTGTCTGGAAGGAGGGCTCACGTGCGGTGGGGCCTTCCTGAGCAGGAGCAGGTGGATGAGGGCTAAGATGCCCGGTGGGCAGGTCGCGGTCAAGGTGAAGGCTGGCTGGGTGGGACAGGTGTGGGGGATGTGAGCTCCTGGCCAGGGTCGATCCCCAGAGCCCTGCAGGTGTGGGTCCCGGGACCGGGGGTAGGGCTGGGCAGGCACAGGTCTGGGGCCCATGTGGGAGCAGCAGGGGGACCGGGCAAGAGGAGAGTGGGGTCGGCCGGGCGGGGCTGGGATGGCTCCGGGCCAGCGACCGGTCCCTGTCTTTGCAGAAGGCCACGGAGGAAGAGACGAGGCAGGCGGCCACCACCTCCTCCCTGACCCAGGAGTCCGCAGGCCCAGGAAAGGCTTCCGAGCCTGCCAGGCCACCTGCGGAAGCCGAGCCCCAGGGTGAGAAGGCGGGGCGGGGCTGGGTGCCTGGGTGTGTGCGGGGACGGGTCGGTGCTGGGCCCACAGGGACAAGCCCCACAGGCTGGTGCGGGGCCAGGAGCAAGGACTGGGCTCAGAGCACCCAGCGGGGACACTGCCCTCGGGGAGCCATCCCGCTGAGGGTTCCTTCCCTGGCTGCGGCCTCTCCGCGACGCCCCGCCTGGGTCCTGGGGGCGCCAAGGCACATGCAGAGGCAGGCAAGCGCTGGACCTTCTCTCCTCTCACAGCTGCTCCTGGCAAGGAGCTCGGGCCCCTCCTGACATCAGCAGGAGCTGGGGATTGGGAGACGGTGCCTGCCGCCTCCTCAGCCGGGGACCCGCCGCCAGCAGGTGACCAGGAACCGGGCCCCGCGGAGCCTGACGCTGCCCAGGAAGAGCTGCGGCCTGCTCCTGCCCCAGGCCGTGCTCCTGCTCCTGCTCCTCTCAGGATCCTGCGCCTTCCCCCGTCCCCGCCCGGGCCCCTCATCCTGCCACAGGCCCAGGTCCTGCCCTGCATCCTGCACCAGCCAGCACCACCGCACCTGAGCCAGCTGCAAACCCTGCCGCTGCCCCTGCCCCGTCCCCTGCCCCGGCCTTGGCCACGGCCCCTTCCCCGGCCTGCGCCCCTCTTACTGCCCCACACCCAGCCCCTGCCCCAGCCCCTGCAAGGACTGATTCTCCTTGCCTGGCCCCTGCCCCTTCGCCTGCCACGGAGACAGCTGCTGCCCCTTCCCCTGCCCGTGCCTCTGCCCTTCTTCTTGCCCCACACCCAGCTCGTGTATCTGATCCTGCCCCTTCGCCTGCCCCGACCCAGGCCACGGACACCTCCCCTGTCCCCGCCTGTACCCCTGATCCTGACCCAGTCCCGGCTCGGGCCCTGGATCCTGCGCCAGCCATCGCCGGGACACCTCTCCCAGCTCCAGCCCCTTCCACGGCCCCTTCCCTTGCCCCTGCCAGGATCCCTGCCCCTTGGCCTGCCCCTGCCTCTGCCCCTGCCAGGACCCCTACCCCTTCACCTGCCTGTGACCCTGCTCCTGCCCCAGACCCAGCTCCTGCCCCTTCTCCAAACCCCGCCAGGACCACTGGCCACTCCCCTGCCCCTGCCTCTGCCCTCCTTCCTGCCCCAGGCCCAGTTCCTACCCGGGATCCTGCCCCTGCCCCTGCCCCTGGCCCTGCCCCTGCCCATGCCCATGCCCATGCCATTGCCTCTGCCCCGATTCCTGCCCCACACGCATGTCCTGCACCTCTTCCTGCCCCTGCCCCTTTCCCTGCCTGGAAGACTGCCCCTTCCCGTGTTCCTCCCTGGGTCCCTGTTCCTGCTCCAGACCCCACCCGTCCTCCTGCTCCTGCCCCTGCCCCTGCCGCTTGCCCACCCCCTTCCCCTGCCCCTCCAAGGACCACTGGCCCTTCCCTTGCCCCTCTCAGGGCCCCTCTGTCTTCGCCTCTCCCTGCCTGGGCCCCTGCTCCTGCCCGAGACCCAGGTCCTGCCCCTGCTCCTGCCCCTTCTCCTGCTCCTGCCTGGGTCCCTCTTGCTGCTCCACACCCAGGCCCTGCCGCTTCCCCGGCCTCGGCCAGGACCGCTGCCCCTCCCTTTGCCCCTCACAGGGCCACTGTCTCTTCCCCTGCCTCTCCCTGTTCCCACCGGACACCTGTTCCAGCCCCACACCCAGCTCCTGCCCCTTGCTCCTGCCCTTTCCCCTGGCCCTGCCTGCACTCCTCTTCCTGGCCCTGACCCAGCTCCAGCCCTGCATGCTGCAGCGGCCGCTCCTGCTGACCCTTTCCGTCCCCTTGCTCCTGCTCCTGCCCCGGTCCCAGCTCTTGCACCAGGCCCAGCTCCTGTGCCGGCCCCTGTCCCAACACCTGCCCCTACACCTGCTCCTGCGGGGCTCCCAGAGCCCCATCCAGAGGCCCCCGCCCTGCGGGGAGAGCTCCCTGGACGGGTACCCTCCGTTCCATGCCCCGACCCCGATGGCCCGCCGCCACGGTTCATCCCCTCCGCCTGGGTTCTTTCTCTCTGCTTCGGTCTCACCATCATCCTAGCTTTGCATGCCCTCGACGCTCTCGCCTATCTCTTTTAAATAAAATGCATCGTTTTTCCGTGGAACCCGTGCTCAACCCTAAGTCCGTCCCCGGCGGCGCCGCCCCACCCGCCCACCCCCCCACCGCCCCCAACAGCCCAGAACATCGCTGTGGAACAACTCCTTCCCCGAAGGGGACCCTGAGCCCAAGCCCTCCCTGCCCATTGCTCCCCCAGTCCGGCCCCTCGCCACGCCTCAGCTGATTTCTCTCTCCCTTCCTTCCCCTGTTCTGGACGTTTCTGGGAGGGGGATCACTCTGGAGGTGCCCGGGTGTCTGCCCACCTCTTTTCAAAGGGGACTGGGTTTTGTCCTGGGCGTCTTGGACATGGAACTTGCCCCCTGCCATACCGAAAACCCCGAAGGGTTCTAGAGGAGATGGGATCACGGAGGCCCCTTGAGTGCAGAGGGGTCCAAGGTCGGGGCCGTGACCCCTGTTCCCGCCGGGACACCACAGCCTGACCCCAGATGCCACCCGGCAGCTTCCTCCCGGGGCCTGCACACACACCAGGGCGAGGCACACAGCTGGAAGACACACCCCACACGGCATACCCATCGCTCACAACCCAAGGCCAGAGAAAGCTCTCCCCGGCCTCTGGTGCCCCCCAGGCTCCAAGGCACCGGGTCCCACAACGACACAGACCGAAAGCATGCCAGGTGGATGGGGAGGGGGGTGCGGGGGGCCGGCGGCGGACAGGCCACGCGGGGAGCCCGTGTCAGCGATGCGGGAGCTCCCCGGGAAGGCCTCTGGCCAAGGAAACCCTACGGAGGCAGCGCGCGTCCCCCTCAGACCGGCCGGTGTCTGGCCTGAGGACCAGCAGCCCTGGGGAGAACGTGCCGACACGGAGGTCCAGGGCACGTCCCCCGGAGAGAAGGGGGACGGGCACCCCTGTCTGGGACCACAGCGGGCAGCACCCATCCCAGCCCGCAGGGGCACCCATCACCTAGCAGTGCTCGTCCGGGGACTCAGCCCGCCACCTCTGGCACGGTGTTTCACGCCAGAAGGGAGAGAGCAGGGTGAGGCAGTCGGGGAGCGCTCATGCCCAGGGACGTGGACGCCGTCCTCGGTCCCAGTGCTCAGGTGACAACGTCCTGGAGCTAACCGTCCCAGTCTCCTCCGGGGCACCGGATCCGGGAAGCCCCTCCTGAGAGCCCTCCTGCCCCCCCTGCTCCTGGGAACAGTCACAATCGGTGGACGAAGAGGTGGACAGGGTCCAGGATGGCAGAAGGCCATCCAGGATGGCCCAAGCGGAGGAAGGGCAGGACGGCGAGGACAGATGCACCTGCCCTGAGCCACCATCCAGGGTCTGGCCGGGGATGCCCTCGCACCTCCCTCCACCCAAGGACTCCAGAGGCATGGGCCGCACTCCTGGGCTTTCACGGCCTCCCTCCCTCATGCCTTCAGTCCCTCAGTCCTTCCTTCCCTCCCTCCTGCCCTCCCTCCCCCTCTAGGCCTTCCTCTTCTTTCCCTCCCTCCTTTCCTCCCTCTCCCCCAGCTTGACTCCCTCCATTCCTCCCTCACCCAGCAGAGGCTCTGGGGTCCCAGCAGGGAACTGAGCCCTGGGGCTTCATCCGGGAGCAGCCCCAACCACATGGTCCCTGTCCCCGGGGCACTCACGGTCACTGTGGGCGCTGACGGGGCCCGGTCCTCAGGTTGAGCAGCGGGATGGCCACTTGGAATCCGCTGCGGAACACGGGGGCCGGCTGCACAGAGGGCGGAAGAGAACGAGGCTTAGCACTGCCTCCAGAAACATCGAGTCCTCCACGTGACGCCCTGGGCGTCCTCGTGGCCCACCGGCCCCAATCCCCCGAAGCCCCAAAGACTGCGTCGGGCCGTGTTGACTGGGGCTTTGGGGCACCGCTCTTGGGCCCCAGGAACAGCATCGCAGCCAACATCCCCAGGGCCTCCGAGTTTTCCTAAGGACCTCGCAGGTCCTCTGAGCCTGACGTCGTCCTCCTTGGGAAGCAATGTCCTGTCGACCCCCGTGTCTGTCTCCTGCCTCTTCTGGGATCCCTCACGGCCACACCCACCACGTGGGGCTGCCATGACCAGGACACACCCTGTGCCCCGTGGCGGACGCCCGCCTCCAACGCTGGGCCCCTCACAAGCCCGGTGCGCTGGGCCAGGCCTGGGCGCTCGCTCGGGGGTCCCCGGACATCTCCGGTGCAGTGCCCTGAGCCTGCCGGCGCTGGGTCGCCTCAGACCAGCCCGGGAGGCCAGCCGGGGGGCCCCTAGGCCAGGCAGGGAGGCGCCAGGCCAGGAGGTCCGGACGAGCCGCTCCCGGGCCCAGTGTGGGGAGCCCGGGCCGAGGCTGCTCCCCCAACGGAGGAGGACCTGGGCCCAGGGAGCTGAGTGGGGACAGGGCACAATGAGCCCAAGCTGGGCAGAGAGCTCCGGGGGGGGGGGGTGCCTTGACCTCGGGCCCACTGGGAGACCACATCCCCCCCACAGGGCTCGGTCCCCTGGCGGGGGAAGGTGGTCGTCGGGATGTCCAGGCTCCCGGGCTGCACGGCCGGCAGCCGCTGGCTGGCGTGGGAGGAGGCACGGCTGGCGCAGGAGAGAGCCCTCGGCAGAGAGGAGGGGGCAGGTGCTCCCGCGGCGGCAGGTGCCCGAGGGCGGGCGGCGTGCGCCGGCCTCCGCCGGAAGGCAGAGCCGCGCCAGCCCCGGTGCCCCGAGGCCAAGGCCGAGACCCTCTCCAGCATTGGCCACCGCACCCTCTTGTCTCCACCGACAACCCCACTGTGCCGGGTCTCGGCCGCTTGCTGTCTTTGCACCGGACTTGCCATCCTGCCTTGACCGAGCGGCTACCCTCTGTGGACTGAGGTCCAAAACAAGGACCAGAGGGGCCTGGGGGTATCCACGACCTCGCTCAGCCGGTGAGGGACCGGGCGGCCACCATGCCCCAGCTCCCCCTCTGCTTCTGCCTGGAGTCCTGCCCCGGCTTCCTCGGAAGGAGGAACCCCCAGCACCGTGAGTGTGGGCCCCACTTCCCAGGCCGGGCTCTTCACCCACGGCCCCCTCTGCCGCCCTCCCTGCATCGACTATGCCGACAACAAGGACGAAGATGTGGACGGGACGGCGTGGGAGGACCCCCGCACCCACGGCGGATGGCGGCTCCGAGGATGGGCTCATCCTCAGCTGTGCTCCCGGGAGCCCGGAGCCCGAGGGCACAAGGCCTCCCGCTGCACAAGAAACGATCTCCCGTGGGGGCCGCGGGTCCCCCGGGCTCCGAGCAGGAACCGGAGCTGCCCACATGCGTCCTGCCAAGGAAGGATCAGCCCGGGCTCGCCGGCCCCGTGGCCACAAGGCTCCTCCTGCCCGCCGGGCCTCCGTGTGGGCTGGCTCACCTTCCCCTCAGCAGGGATGGCCAGGCCCTGGCCTAGCTCGGTCCCCTCCCCCGAAGCACCCCACACACACCCTGGCCGCTGCCGGGTCCGGAACCCCGTTCCCATCGGGCCCCGTGCACGCCCGCACCCACGCAGGGACACACCCACGCACGCGCAGCCCACGACGAGTCCCTCGACCCGTCGTGGGAACAGATGCTCGCTGACGGTCTCGAGGTTCCTGAAGAACCCCGTCGCTCCTGCCCAGGAACTGCCTCCTGCCACGGCATCCCCGTGAGAACCCTCCTGGCACAGACCACGTGGCTGAAACGCACACGCTGAGCACACCCCGGGTCGGACAGGGCGTGGACCCACGGGAACACACACACAGCTGTGAGTGGGAACCTGGGAGTCTCCTCGGGAGGATCTCCCGAGCCGGACCTATGCTGACTCCCTGACCGCCCCCCACCCCATTGCACACGCGGGTGCATGCCCAACACCGACGGGCCCCTGCATGCGGGCAGGGCTCAGCGCGGTGGCCTGCTGCCATCAGCACCACCGAAACAAGTCCGATGTGTGGGGGCCACTGTCTGGACGCGGCATGGGGTGAGGGGTGAGCACGGAGCGGCTGGGGGAGGGGCCCTCGGGGACTCGGGTGTGAGGAGGAAGTCGGGGCAGGGGTCCCCAGGAAGCGGTGACCTCACTTCCCTGACCACAGAGCCCAACAGAATTGGAACCCACGTCACCAGGCACCCACATTCCAGGGACGCCCCCCTGCGCAGCTCGTTGCTTTGGACATCGTCCAACCGACACCATGTTCGCATGCTGCCTCCCAAACTCGGGACGGTGGAGACGGAGGACAGCGCGCCCGGCTACCACTTCCCCGCGCTCTGGAGGTCCTTTCAGGGCTGCCCGACGCCTCTGGCCTTTCGGCCGAAAGGAGACTAAGGTGACACCGGGAGGCCAGAGCCGGCCGCCCAGCCCCACACGCTCGCATCGACGGGCGCAGCCACGGGTCCCCTCAACGGCTGGGCTTGTGTGTGTAAGTGTCTGTGTGTGTGTGTGTGTGTGTGTGTGTGTGTGTGTGTGTGTCTGAGAGCGTGCCTGTGCAGGTATGTGTCTGGAAGGAGGGCTCACGTGCGGTGGGGCCTTCCTGAGCAGGAGCAGGTGGATGAGGGCTAAGATGCCCGGTGGGCAGGTCGCGGTCAAGGTGAAGGCTGGCTGGGTGGGACAGGTGTGGGGGATGTGAGCTCCTGGCCAGGGTCGATCCCCAGAGCCCTGCAGGTGTGGGTCCCGGGACCGGGGGTAGGGCTGGGCAGGCACAGGTCTGGGGCCCATGTGGGAGCAGCAGGGGGACCGGGCAAGAGGAGAGTGGGGTCGGCCGGGCGGGGCTGGGATGGCTCCGGGCCAGCGACCGGTCCCTGTCTTTGCAGAAGGCCACGGAGGAAGAGACGAGGCAGGCGGCCACCACCTCCTCCCTGACCCAGGAGTCCGCAGGCCCAGGAAAGGCTTCCGAGCCTGCCAGGCCACCTGCGGAAGCCGAGCCCCAGGGTGAGAAGGCGGGGCGGGGCTGGGTGCCTGGGTGTGTGCGGGGACGGGTCGGTGCTGGGCCCACAGGGACAAGCCCCACAGGCTGGTGCGGGGCCAGGAGCAAGGACTGGGCTCAGAGCACCCAGCGGGGACACTGCCCTCGGGGAGCCATCCCGCTGAGGGTTCCTTCCCTGGCTGCGGCCTCTCCGCGACGCCCCGCCTGGGTCCTGGGGGCGCCAAGGCACATGCAGAGGCAGGCAAGCGCGGGACCTTCTCTCCTCTCACAGCTGCTCCTGGCAAGGAGCTCGGGCCCCTCCTGACATCAGCAGGAGCTGGGGATTGGGAGACGGTGCCTGCCGCCTCCTCAGCCGGGGACCCGCCGCCAGCAGGTGACCAGGAACCGGGCCCCGCGGAGCCTGACGCTGCCCAGGAAGAGCTGCGGCCTGCTCCTGCCCCAGGCCGTGCTCCTGCTCCTGCTCCTCTCAGGATCCTGCGCCTTCCCCCGTCCCCGCCCGGGCCCCTCATCCTGCCACAGGCCCAGGTCCTGCCCTGCATCCTGCACCAGCCAGCACCACCGCACCTGAGCCAGCTGCAAACCCTGCCGCTGCCCCTGCCCCGTCCCCTGCCCCGGCCTTGGCCACGGCCCCTTCCCCGGCCTGCGCCCCTCTTACTGCCCCACACCCAGCCCCTGCCCCAGCCCCTGCAAGGACTGATTCTCCTTGCCTGGCCCCTGCCCCTTCGCCTGCCACGGAGACAGCTGCTGCCCCTTCCCCTGCCCGTGCCTCTGCCCTTCTTCTTGCCCCACACCCAGCTCGTGTATCTGATCCTGCCCCTTCGCCTGCCCCGACCCAGGCCACGGACACCTCCCCTGTCCCCGCCTGTACCCCTGATCCTGACCCAGTCCCGGCTCGGGCCCTGGATCCTGCGCCAGCCATCGCCGGGACACCTCTCCCAGCTCCAGCCCCTTCCACGGCCCCTTCCCTTGCCCCTGCCAGGATCCCTGCCCCTTGGCCTGCCCCTGCCTCTGCCCCTGCCAGGACCCCTACCCCTTCACCTGCCTGTGACCCTGCTCCTGCCCCAGACCCAGCTCCTGCCCCTTCTCCAAACCCCGCCAGGACCACTGGCCACTCCCCTGCCCCTGCCTCTGCCTTCCTTCCTGCCCCAGGCCCAGTTCCTACCCGGGATCCTGCCCCTGCCCCTGCCCCTGGCCCTGCCCCTGCCCATGCCCATGCCATTGCCTCTGCCCCGATTCCTGCCCCACACGCATGTCCTGCACCTCTTCCTGCCCCTGCCCCTTTCCCTGCCTGGAAGACTGCCCCTTCCCGTGTTCCTCCCTGGGTCCCTGTTCCTGCTCCAGACCCCACCCGTCCTCCTGCTCCTGCCCCTGCCCCTGCCGCTTGCCCACCCCCTTCCCCTGCCCCTCCAAGGACCACTGGCCCTTCCCTTGCCCCTCTCAGGGCCCTTCTGTCTTCGCCTCTCCCTGCCTGGGCCCCTGCTCCTGCCCGAGACCCAGGTCCTGCCCCTGCTCCTGCCCCTTCTCCTGCTCCTGCCTGGGTCCCTCTTGCTGCTCCACACCCAGGCCCTGCCGCTTCCCCGGCCTCGGCCAGGACCGCTGCCCCTCCCTTTGCCCCTCACAGGGCCACTGTCTCTTCCCCTGCCTCTCCCTGTTCCCACCGGACACCTGTTCCAGCCCCACACCCAGCTCCTGCCCCTTGCTCCTGCCCTTTCCCCTGGCCCTGCCTGCACTCCTCTTCCTGGCCCTGACCCAGCTCCAGCCCTGCATGCTGCAGCGGCCGCTCCTGCTGACCCTTTCCGTCCCCTTGCTCCTGCTCCTGCCCCGGTCCCAGCTCTTGCACCAGGCCCAGCTCCTGTGCCGGCCCCTGTCCCAACACCTGCCCCTACACCTGCTCCTGCGGGGCTCCCAGAGCCCCATCCAGAGGCCCCCGCCCTGCGGGGAGAGCTCCCTGGACGGGTACCCTCCGTTCCATGCCCCGACCCCGATGGCCCGCCGCCACGGTTCATCCCCTCCGCCTGGGTTCTTTCTCTCTGCTTCGGTCTCACCATCATCCTAGCTTTGCATGCCCTCGACGCTCTCGCCTATCTCTTTTAAATAAAATGCATCGTTTTTCCGTGGAACCCGTGCTCAACCCTAAGTCCGTCCCCGGCGGCGCCGCCCCACCCGCCCACCCCCCCACCGCCCCCAACAGCCCAGAACATCGCTGTGGAACAACTCCTTCCCCGAAGGGGACCCTGAGCCCAAGCCCTCCCTGCCCATTGCTCCCCCAGTCCGGCCCCTCGCCACGCCTCAGCTGATTTCTCTCTCCCTTCCTTCCCCTGTTCTGGACGTTTCTGGGAGGGGGATCACTCTGGAGGTGCCCGGGTGTCTGCCCACCTCTTTTCAAAGGGGACTGGGTTTTGTCCTGGGCGTCTTGGACATGGAACTTGCCCCCTGCCATACCGAAAACCCCGAAGGGTTCTAGAGGAGATGGGATCACGGAGGCCCCTTGAGTGCAGAGGGGTCCAAGGTCGGGGCCGTGACCCCTGTTCCCGCCGGGACACCACAGCCTGACCCCAGATGCGACCCGGCAGCTTCCTCCCGGGGCCTGCACACACACCAGGGCGAGGCACACAGCTGGAAGACACACCCCACACGGCATACCCATCGCTCACAACCCAAGGCCAGAGAAAGCTCTCCCCGGCCTCTGGTGCCCCCCAGGCTCCAAGGCACCGGGTCCCACAACGACACAGACCGAAAGCATGCCAGGTGGATGGGGAGGGGGGTGCGGGGGGCCGGCGGCGGACAGGCCACGCGGGGAGCCCGTGTCAGCGATGCGGGAGCTCCCCGGGAAGGCCTCTGGCCAAGGAAACCCTACGGAGGCAGCGCGCGTCCCCCTCAGACCGGCCGGTGTCTGGCCTGAGGACCAGCAGCCCTGGGGAGAACGTGCCGACACGGAGGTCCAGGGCACGTCCCCCGGAGAGAAGGGGGACGGGCACCCCTGTCTGGGACCACAGCGGGCAGCACCCATCCCAGCCCGCAGGGGCACCCATCACCTAGCAGTGCTCGTCCGGGGACTCAGCCCGCCACCTCTGGCACGGTGTTTCACGCCAGAAGGGAGAGAGCAGGGTGAGGCAGTCGGGGAGCGCTCATGCCCAGGGACGTGGACGCCGTCCTCGGTCCCAGTGCTCTGGTGACAACGTCCTGGAGCTAACCGTCCCAGTCTCCTCCGGGGCACCGGATCCGGGAAGCCCCTCCTGAGAGCCCTCCTGCCCCCCCTGCTCCTGGGAACAGTCACAATCGGTGGACGAGGAGGTGGACAGGGTCCAGGATGGCAGAAGGCCATCCAGGATGGCCCAGGAGGAGGAAGGGCAGGACGGCGAGGACAGATGCACCTGCCCTGAGCCACCATCCAGGGTCTGGCCGGGGATGCCCTCGCACCTCCCTCCACCCAAGGACTCCAGAGGCATGGGCCGCACTCCTGGGCTTTCACGGCCTCCCTCCCTCATGCCTTCAGTCCCTCAGTCCTTCCTTCCCTCCCTCCTGCCCTCCCTCCCCCTCTAGGCCTTCCTCTTCTTTCCCTCCCTCCTTTCATCCCTCTCCCCCAGCTTGACTCCCTCCATTCCTCCCTCACCCAGCAGAGGCTCTGGGGTCCCAGCAGGGAACTGAGCCCTGGGGCTTCATCCGGGAGCAGCCCCAACCACATGGTCCCTGTCCCCGGGGCACTCACGGTCACTGTGGGCGCTGACGGGGCCCGGTCCTCAGGTTGAGCAGCGGGATGGCCACTTGGAATCCGCTGCGGAACACGGGGGCCGGCTGCACAGAGGGCGGAAGAGAACGAGGCTTAGCACTGCCTCCAGAAACATCGAGTCCTCCACGTGACGCCCTGGGCGTCCTCGTGGCCCACCGGCCCCAATCCCCCGAAGCCCCAAAGACTGCGTCGGGCCGTGTTGACTGGGGCTTTGGGGCACCGCTCTTGGGCCCCAGGAACAGCATCGCAGCCAACATCCCCAGGGCCTCCGAGTTTTCCTAAGGACCTCGCAGGTCCTCTGAGCCTGACGTCGTCCTCCTTGGGAAGCAATGTCCTGTCGACCCCCGTGTCTGTCTCCTGCCTCTTCTGGGATCCCTCACGGCCACACCCACCACGTGGGGCTGCCATGACCAGGACACACCCTGTGCCCCGTGGCGGACGCCCGCCTCCAACGCTGGGCCCCTCACAAGCCCGGTGCGCTGGGCCAGGCATGGGCGCTCGCTCGCGGGTCCCCGGACATCTCCGGTGCAGTGCCCTGAGCCTGCCGGCGCTGGGTCGCCTCAGACCAGCCCGGGAGGCCAGCCGGGGGGCCCCTAGGCCAGGCAGGGAGGCGCCAGGCCAGGAGGTCCGGACGAGCCGCTCCCGGGCCCAGTGTGGGGAGCCCGGGCCGAGGCTGCTCCCCCAACGGAGGAGGACCTGGGCCCAGGGAGCTGAGTGGGGACAGGGCACAATGAGCCCAAGCTGGGCAGAGAGCTCCGGGGGGGGGGGGTGCCTTGACCTCGGGCCCACTGGGAGACCACATCCCCCCCACAGGGCTCGGTCCCCTGGCGGGGGAAGGTGGTCGTCGGGATGTCCAGGCTCCCGGGCTGCACGGCCGGCAGCCGCTGGCTGGCGTGGGAGGAGGCACGGCTGGCGCAGGAGAGAGCCCTCGGCAGAGAGGAGGGGGCAGGTGCTCCCGCGGCGGCAGGTGCCCGAGGGCGGGCGGCGTGCGCCGGCCTCCGCCGGAAGGCAGAGCTGCGCCAGCCCCGGTGCCCCGAGGCCAAGGCCGAGACCCTCTCCAGCATTGGCCACCGCACCCTCTTGTCTCCACCGACAACCCCACTGTGCCGGGTCTCGGCCGCTTGCTGTCTTTGCACCGGACTTGCCATCCTGCCTTGACCGAGCGGCTACCCTCTGTGGACTGAGGTCCAAAACAAGGACCAGAGTGGCCTGGGGGTATCCACGACCTCGCTCAGCCGGTGAGGGACCGGGCGGCCACCATGCCCCAGCTCCCCCTGTGCTTCTGCCTGGAGTCCTGCCCCGGCTTCCTCGGAAGGAGGAACCCCCAGCACCGTGAGTGTGGGCCCCACTTCCCAGGCCGGGCTCTTCACCCACGGCCCCCTCTGCCGCCCTCCCTGCATCGACTATGCCGACAACAAGGACGAAGATGTGGACGGGACGGCGTGGGAGGACCCCCGCACCCACGGCGGATGGCGGCTCCGAGGATGGGCTCATCCTCAGCTGTGCTCCCGGGAGCCCGGAGCCCGAGGGCACAAGGCCTCCCGCTGCACAAGAAACGATCTCCCGTGGGGGCCGCGGGTCCCCCGGGCTCCGAGCAGGAACCGGAGCTGCCCACATGCGTCCTGCCAAGGAAGGATCAGCCCGGGCTCGCCGGCCCCGTGGCCACAAGGCTCCTCCTGCCCGCCGGGCCTCCGTGTGGGCTGGCTCACCTTCCCCTCAGCAGGGATGGCCAGGCCCTGGCCTAGCTCGGTCCCCTCCCCCGAAGCACCCCACACACACCCTAGCCGCTGCCGGGTCCGGAACCCCGTTCCCATCGGGCCCCGTGCACGCCCGCACCCACGCAGGGACACACCCACGCACGCGCAGCCCACGACGAGTCCCTCGACCCGTCGTGGGAACAGATGCTCGCTGACGGTCTCGAGGTTCCTGAAGAACCCCGTCGCTCCTGCCCAGGAACTGCCTCCTGCCACGGCATCCCCGTGAGAACCCTCCTGGCACAGACCACGTGGCTGAAACGCACACGCTGAGCACACCCCGGGTCGGACAGGGCGTGGACCCACGGGAACACACACGCAGCTGTGAGTGGGAACCTGGGAGTCTCCTCGGGAGGATCTCCCGAGCCGGACCTATGCTGACTCCCTGACCGCCCCCCACCCCATTGCACACGCGGGTGCATGCCCAACACCGACGGGCCCCTGCATGCGGGCAGGGCTCAGCGCGGTGGCCTGCTGCCATCAGCACCACCGAAACAAGTCCGATGTGTGGGGGCCACTGTCTGGACGCGGCATGGGGTGAGGGGTGAGCACGGAGCGGCTGGGGGAGGGGCCCTCGGGGACTCGGGTGTGAGGAGGAAGTCGGGGCAGGGGTCCCCAGGAAGCGGTGACCTCACTTCCCTGACCACAGAGCCCAACAGAATTGGAACCCACGTCACCAGGCACCCACATTCCAGGGACGCCCCCCTGCGCAGCTCGTTGCTTTGGACATCGTCCAACCGACACCATGTTCGCATGCTGCCTCCCAAACTCGGGACGGTGGAGACGGAGGACAGCGCGCCCGGCTACCACTTCCCCGCGCTCTGGAGGTCCTTTCAGAGCTGCCCGACGCCTCTGGCCTTTCGGCCGAAAGGAGACTAAGGTGACACCGGGAGGCCAGAGCCGTCCGCCCAGCCCCACACGCTCGCATCGACGGGCGCAGCCACGGGTCCCCTCAACGGCTGGGCTTGTGTGTGTAAGTGTCTGTGTGTGTGTGTGTGTGTGTGTGTGTGTGTGTGTGTCTGAGAGCGTGCCTGTGCAGGTATGTGTCTGGAAGGAGGGCTCACGTGCGGTGGGGCCTTCCTGAGCAGGAGCAGGTGGATGAGGGCTAAGATGCCCGGTGGGCAGGTCGCGGTCAAGGTGAAGGCTGGCTGGGTGGGACAGGTGTGGGGGATGTGAGCTCCTGGCCAGGGTCGATCCCCAGAGCCCTGCAGGTGTGGGTCCCGGGACCGGGGGTAGGGCTGGGCAGGCACAGGTCTGGGGCCCATGTGGGAGCAGCAGGGGGACCGGGCAAGAGGAGAGTGGGGTCGGCCGGGCGGGGCTGGGATGGCTCCGGGCCAGCGACCGGTCCCTGTCTTTGCAGAAGGCCACGGAGGAAGAGACGAGGCAGGCGGCCACCACCTCCTCCCTGACCCAGGAGTCCGCAGGCCCAGGAAAGGCTTCCGAGCCTGCCAGGCCACCTGCGGAAGCCGAGCCCCAGGGTGAGAAGGCGGGGCGGGGCTGGGTGCCTGGGTGTGTGCGGGGACGGGTCGGTGCTGGGCCCACAGGGACAAGCCCCACAGGCTGGTGCGGGGCCAGGAGCAAGGACTGGGCTCAGAGCACCCAGCGGGGACACTGCCCTCGGGGAGCCATCCCGCTGAGGGTTCCTTCCCTGGCTGCGGCCTCTCCGCGACGCCCCGCCTGGGTCCTGGGGGCGCCAAGGCACATGCAGAGGCAGGCAAGCGCGGGACCTTCTCTCCTCTCACAGCTGCTCCTGGCAAGGAGCTCGGGCCCCTCCTGACATCAGCAGGAGCTGGGGATTGGGAGACGGTGCCTGCCGCCTCCTCAGCCGGGGACCCGCCGCCAGCAGGTGACCAGGAACCGGGCCCCGCGGAGCCTGACGCTGCCCAGGAAGAGCTGCGGCCTGCTCCTGCCCCAGGCCGTGCTCCTGCTCCTGCTCCTCTCAGGATCCTGCGCCTTCCCCCGTCCCCGCCCGGGCCCCTCATCCTGCCACAGGCCCAGGTCCTGCCCTGCATCCTGCACCAGCCAGCACCACCGCACCTGAGCCAGCTGCAAACCCTGCCGCTGCCCCTGCCCCGTCCCCTGCCCCGGCCTTGGCCACGGCCCCTTCCCCGGCCTGCGCCCCTCTTACTGCCCCACACCCAGCCCCTGCCCCAGCCCCTGCAAGGACTGATTCTCCTTGCCTGGCCCCTGCCCCTTCGCCTGCCACGGAGACAGCTGCTGCCCCTTCCCCTGCCCGTGCCTCTGCCCTTCTTCTTGCCCCACACCCAGCTCGTGTATCTGATCCTGCCCCTTCGCCTGCCCCGACCCAGGCCACGGACACCTCCCCTGTCCCCGCCTGTACCCCTGATCCTGACCCAGTCCCGGCTCGGGCCCTGGATCCTGCGCCAGCCATCGCCGGGACACCTCTCCCAGCTCCAGCCCCTTCCACGGCCCCTTCCCTTGCCCCTGCCAGGATCCCTGCCCCTTGGCCTGCCCCTGCCTCTGCCCCTGCCAGGACCCCTACCCCTTCACCTGCCTGTGACCCTGCTCCTGCCCCAGACCCAGCTCCTGCCCCTTCTCCAAACCCCGCCAGGACCACTGGCCACTCCCCTGCCCCTGCCTCTGCCCTCCTTCCTGCCCCAGGCCCAGTTCCTACCCGGGATCCTGCCCCTGCCCCTGCCCCTGGCCCTGCCCCTGCCCATGCCCATGCCCATGCCATTGCCTCTGCCCCGATTCCTGCCCCACACGCATGTCCTGCACCTCTTCCTGCCCCTGCCCCTTTCCCTGCCTGGAAGACTGCCCCTTCCCGTGTTCCTCCCTGGGTCCCTGTTCCTGCTCCAGACCCCACCCGTCCTCCTGCTCCTGCCCCTGCCCCTGCCGCTTGCCCACCCCCTTCCCCTGCCCCTCCAAGGACCACTGGCCCTTCCCTTGCCCCTCTCAGGGCCCCTCTGTCTTCGCCTCTCCCTGCCTGGGCCCCTGCTCCTGCCCGAGACCCAGGTCCTGCCCCTGCTCCTGCCCCTTCTCCTGCTCCTGCCTGGGTCCCTCTTGCTGCTCCACACCCAGGCCCTGCCGCTTCCCCGGCCTCGGCCAGGACCGCTGCCCCTCCCTTTGCCCCTCACAGGGCCACTGTCTCTTCCCCTGCCTCTCCCTGTTCCCACCGGACACCTGTTCCAGCCCCACACCCAGCTCCTGCCCCTTGCTCCTGCCCTTTCCCCTGGCCCTGCCTGCACTCCTCTTCCTGGCCCTGACCCAGCTCCAGCCCTGCATGCTGCAGCGACCGCTCCTGCTGACCCTTTCCGTCCCCTTGCTCCTGCTCCTGCCCCGGTCCCAGCTCTTGCACCAGGCCCAGCTCCTGTGCCGGCCCCTGTCCCAACACCTGCCCCTACCCCTGCTCCTGCGGGGCTCCCAGAGCCCCATCCAGAGGCCCCCGCCCTGCGGGGAGAGCTCCCTGGACGGGTACCCTCCGTTCCATGCCCCGACCCCGATGGCCCGCCGCCACGGTTCATCCCCTCCGCCTGGGTTCTTTCTCTCTGCTTCGGTCTCACCATCATCCTAGCTTTGCATGCCCTCGACGCTCTCGCCTATCTCTTTTAAATAAAATGCATCGTTTTTCCGTGGAACCCGTGCTCAACCCTAAGTCCGTCCCCGGCGGCGCCGCCCCACCCGCCCACCCCTCCACCGCCCCCAACAGCCCAGAACATCGCTGTGGAACAACTCCTTCCCCGAAGGGGACCCTGAGCCCAAGCCCTCCCTGCCCATTGCTCCCCCAGTCCGGCCCCTCGCCACGCCTCAGCTGATTTCTCTCTCCCTTCCTTCCCCTGTTCTGGACGTTTCTGGGAGGGGGATCACTCTGGAGGTGCCCGGGTGTCTGCCCACCTCTTTTCAAAGGGGACTGGGTTTTGTCCTGGGCGTCTTGGACATGGAACTTGCCCCCTGCCATACCGAAAACCCCGAAGGGTTCTAGAGGAGATGGGATCACGGAGGCCCCTTGAGTGCAGAGGGGTCCAAGGTCGGGGCCGTGACCCCTGTTCCCGCCGGGACACCACAGCCTGACCCCAGATGCCACCCGGCAGCTTCCTCCCGGGGCCTGCACACACACCAGGGCGAGGCACACAGCTGGAAGACACACCCCACACGGCATACCCATCGCTCACAACCCAAGGCCAGAGAAAGCTCTCCCCGGCCTCTGGTGCCCCCCAGGCTCCAAGGCACCGGGTCCCACAACGACACAGACCGAAAGCATGCCAGGTGGATGGGGAGGGGGGTGCGGGGGGCCGGCGGCGGACAGGCCACGCGGGGAGCCCGTGTCAGCGATGCGGGAGCTCCCCGGGAAGGCCTCTGGCCAAGGAAACCCTACGGAGGCAGCGCGCGTCCCCCTCAGACCGGCCGGTGTCTGGCCTGAGGACCAGCAGCCCTGGGGAGAACGTGCCGACACGGAGGTCCAGGGCACGTCCCCCGGAGAGAAGGGGGACGGGCACCCCTGTCTGGGACCACAGCGGGCAGCACCCATCCCAGCCCGCAGGGGCACCCATCACCTAGCAGTGCTCGTCCGGGGACTCAGCCCGCCACCTCTGGCACGGTGTTTCACGCCAGAAGGGAGAGAGCAGGGTGAGGCAGTCGGGGAGCGCTCATGCCCAGGGACGTGGACGCCGTCCTCGGTCCCAGTGCTCAGGTGACAACGTCCTGGAGCTAACCGTCCCAGTCTCCTCCGGGGCACCGGATCCGGGAAGCCCCTCCTGAGAGCCCTCCTGCCCCCCCTGCTCCTGGGAACAGTCACAATTGGTGGACGAAGAGGTGGACAGGGTCCAGGATGGCAGAAGGCCATCCAGGATGGCCCAAGCGGAGGAAGGGCAGGACGGCGAGGACAGATGCACCTGCCCTGAGCCACCATCCAGGGTCTGGCCGGGGATGCCCTCGCACCTCCCTCCACCCAAGGACTCCAGAGGCATGGGCCGCACTCCTGGGCTTTCACGGCCTCCCTCCCTCATGCCTTCAGTCCCTCAGTCCTTCCTTCCCTCCCTCCTGCCCTCCCTCCCCCTCTAGGCCTTCCTCTTCTTTCCCTCCCTCCTTTCCTCCCTCTCCCCCAGCTTGACTCCCTCCATTCCTCCCTCACCCAGCAGAGGCTCTGGGGTCCCAGCAGGGAAGTGAGCCCTGGGGCTTCATCCGGGAGCAGCCCCAACCACATGGTCCCTGTCCCCGGGGCACTCACGGTCACTGTGGGCGCTGACGGGGCCCGGTCCTCAGGTTGAGCAGCGGGATGGCCACTTGGAATCCGCTGCGGAACACGGGGGCCGGCTGCACAGAGGGCGGAAGAGAACGAGGCTTAGCACTGCCTCCAGAAACATCGAGTCCTCCACGTGACGCCCTGGGCGTCCTCGTGGCCCACCGGCCCCAATCCCCCGAAGCCCCAAAGACTGCGTCGGGCCGTGTTGACTGGGGCTTTGGGGCACCGCTCTTGGGCCCCAGGAACAGCATCGCAGCCAACATCCCCAGGGCCTCCGAGTTTTCCTAAGGACCTCGCAGGTCCTCTGAGCCTGACGTCGTCCTCCTTGGGAAGCAATGTCCTGTCGACCCCCGTGTCTGTCTCCTGCCTCTTCTGGGATCCCTCACGGCCACACCCACCACGTGGGGCTGCCATGACCAGGACACACCCTGTGCCCCGTGGCGGACGCCCGCCTCCAACGCTGGGCCCCTCACAAGCCCGGTGCGCTGGGCCAGGCCTGGGCGCTCGCTCGGGGGTCCCCGGACATCTCCGGTGCAGTGCCCTGAGCCTGCCGGCGCTGGGTCGCCTCAGACCAGCCCGGGAGGCCAGCCGGGGGGCCCCTAGGCCAGGCAGGGAGGCGCCAGGCCAGGAGGTCCGGACGAGCCGCTCCCGGGCCCAGTGTGGGGAGCCCGGGCCGAGGCTGCTCCCCCAACGGAGGAGGACCTGGGCCCAGGGAGCTGAGTGGGGACAGGGCACAATGAGCCCAAGCTGGGCAGAGAGCTCCGGGGTGGGGGGGTGCCTTGACCTCGGGCCCACTGGGAGACCACATCCCCCCCACAGGGCTCGGTCCCCTGGCGGGGGAAGGTGGTCGTCGGGATGTCCAGGCTCCCGGGCTGCACGGCCGGCAGCCGCTGGCTGGCGTGGGAGGAGGCACGGCTGGCGCAGGAGAGAGCCCTCGGCAGAGAGGAGGGGGCAGGTGCTCCCGCGGCGGCAGGTGCCCGAGGGCGGGCGGCGTGCGCCGGCCTCCGCCGGAAGGCAGAGCCGCGCCAGCCCCGGTGCCCCGAGGCCAAGGCCGAGACCCTCTCCAGCATTGGCCACCGCACCCTCTTGTCTCCACCGACAACCCCACTGTGCCGGGTCTCGGCCGCTTGCTGTCTTTGCACCGGACTTGCCATCCTGCCTTGACCGAGCGGCTACCCTCTGTGGACTGAGGTCCAAAACAAGGACCAGAGGGGCCTGGGGGTATCCACGACCTCGCTCAGCCGGTGAGGGACCGGGCGGCCACCATGCCCCAGCTCCCCCTGTGCTTCTGCCTGGAGTCCTGCCCCGGCTTCCTCGGAAGGAGGAACCCCCAGCACCGTGAGTGTGGGCCCCACTTCCCAGGCCGGGCTCTTCACCCACGGCCCCCTCTGCCGCCCTCCCTGCATCGACTATGCCGACAACAAGGACGAAGATGTGGACGGGACGGCGTGGGAGGACCCCCGCACCCACGGCGGATGGCGGCTCCGAGGATGGGCTCATCCTCAGCTGTGCTCCCGGGAGCCCGGAGCCCGAGGGCACAAGGCCTCCCGCTGCACAAGAAACGATCTCCCGTGGGGGCCGCGGGTCCCCCGGGCTCCGAGCAGGAACCGGAGCTGCCCACATGCGTCCTGCCAAGGAAGGATCAGCCCGGGCTCGCCGGCCCCGTGGCCACAAGGCTCCTCCTGCCCGCCGGGCCTCCGTGTGGGCTGGCTCACCTTCCCCTCAGCAGGGATGGCCAGGCCCTGGCCTAGCTCGGTCCCCTCCCCCGAAGCACCCCACACACACCCTGGCCGCTGCCGGGTCCGGAACCCCGTTCCCATCGGGCCCCGTGCACGCCCGCACCCACGCAGGGACACACCCACGCACGCGCAGCCCACGACGAGTCCCTCGACCCGTCGTGGGAACAGATGCTCGCTGACGGTCTCGAGGTTCCTGAAGAACCCCGTCGCTCCTGCCCAGGAACTGCCTCCTGCCACGGCATCCCCGTGAGAACCCTCCTGGCACAGACCACGTGGCTGAAACGCACACGCTGAGCACACCCCGGGTCGGACAGGGCGTGGACCCACGGGAACACACACGCAGCTGTGAGTGGGAACCTGGGAGTCTCCTCGGGAGGATCTCCCGAGCCGGACCCATGCTGACTCCCTGACCGCCCCCCACCCCATTGCACACGCGGGTGCATGCCCAACACCGACGGGCCCCTGCATGCGGGCAGGGCTCAGCGCGGTGGCCTGCTGCCATCAGCACCACCGAAACAAGTCCGATGTGTGGGGGCCACTGTCTGGACGCGGCATGGGGTGAGGGGTGAGCACGGAGCGGCTGGGGGAGGGGCCCTCGGGGACTCGGGTGTGAGGAGGAAGTCGGGGCAGGGGTCCCCAGGAAGCGGTGACCTCACTTCCCTGACCACAGAGCCCAACAGAATTGGAACCCACGTCACCAGGCACCCACATTCCAGGGACGCCCCCCTGCGCAGCTCGTTGCTTTGGACATCGTCCAACCGACACCATGTTCGCATGCTGCCTCCCAAACTCGGGACGGTGGAGACGGAGGACAGCGCGCCCGGCTACCACTTCCCCGCGCTCTGGAGGTCCTTTCAGGGCTGCCCGACGCCTCTGGCCTTTCGGCCGAAAGGAGACTAAGGTGACACCGGGAGGCC
Organism: Meles meles; assembly: GCF_922984935.1. NCBI lineage: Eukaryota > Metazoa > Chordata > Mammalia > Carnivora > Mustelidae > Meles > Meles meles. The sequence continues at coordinate 116,314 of NW_025721159.1, read as the reverse complement.
AGAGCCGGCCGCCCAGCCCCCACACGCTCGCATCGACGGGCGCAGCCACGGGTCCCCTCAACGGCTGGGCTTGTGTGTGTAAGTGTCTGTGTGTGTGTGTGTGTGTGTGTGTGTGTGTGTGTGTGTGTGTCTGAGAGCGTGCCTGTGCAGGTATGTGTCTGGAAGGAGGGCTCACGTGCGGTGGGGCCTTCCTGAGCAGGAGCAGGTGGATGAGGGCTAAGATGCCCGGTGGGCAGGTCGCGGTCAAGGTGAAGGCTGGCTGGGTGGGACAGGTGTGGGGGATGTGAGCTCCTGGCCAGGGTCGATCCCCAGAGCCCTGCAGGTGTGGGTCCCGGGTCCGGGGGTAGGGCTGGGCAGGCACAGGTCTGGGGCCCATGTGGGAGCAGCAGGGGGACCGGGCAAGAGGAGAGTGGGGTCGGCCGGGCGGGGCTGGGATGGCTCCGGGCCAGCGACCGGTTCCTGTCTTTGCAGAAGGCCACGGAGGAAGAGACGAGGCAGGCGGCCACCACCTCCTCCCTGACCCAGGAGTCCGCAGGCCCAGGAAAGGCTTCCGAGCCTGCCAGGCCACCTGCGGAAGCCGAGCCCCAGGGTGAGAAGGCGGGGCGGGGCTGGGTGCCTGGGTGTGTGCGGGGACGGGTCGGTGCTGGGCCCACAGGGACAAGCCCCACAGGCTGGTGCGGGGCCAGGAGCAAGGACTGGGCTCAGAGCACCCAGCGGGGACACTGCCCTCGGGGAGCCATCCCGCTGAGGGTTCCTTCCCTGGCTGCGGCCTCTCCGCGACGCCCCGCCTGGGTCCTGGGGGCGCCAAGGCACACGCAGAGGCAGGCAAGCGCGGGACCTTCTCTCCTCTCACAGCTGCTCCTGGCAAGGAGCTCGGGCCCCTCCTGACATCAGCAGGAGCTGGGGATTGGGAGACGGTGCCTGCCGCCTCCTCAGCCGGGGACCCGCCGCCAGCAGGTGACCAGGAACCGGGCCCCGCGGAGCCTGACGCTGCCCAGGAAGAGCTGCGGCCTGCTCCTGCCCCAGGCCGTGCTCCTGCTCCTGCTCCTCTCAGGATCCTGCGCCTTCCCCCGTCCCTGCCCGGGCCCCTCATCCTGCCACAGGCCCAGGTCCTGCCCTGCATCCTGCACCAGCCAGCACCACCGCACCTGAGCCAGCTGCAAACCCTGCCGCTGCCCCTGCCCCGTCCCCTGCCCCGGCCTTGGCCACGGCCCCTTCCCCGGCCTGCGCCCCTCTTACTGCCCCACACCCAGCCCCTGCCCCAGCCCCTGCAAGGACTGATTCTCCTTGCCTGGCCCCTGCCCCTTCGCCTGCCACGGAGACAGCTGCTGCCCCTTCCCCTGCCCGTGCCTCTGCCCTTCTTCTTGCCCCACACCCAGCTCGTGTATCTGATCCTGCCCCTTCGCCTGCCCCGACCCAGGCCACGGACACCTCCCCTGTCCCCGCCTGTACCCCTGATCCTGACCCAGTCCCGGCTCGGGCCCTGGATCCTGCGCCAGCCATCGCCGGGACACCTCTCCCAGCTCCAGCCCCTTCCACGGCCCCTTCCCTTGCCCCTGCCAGGATCCCTGCCCCTTGGCCTGCCCCTGCCTCTGCCCCTGCCAGGACCCCTACCCCTTCACCTGCCTGTGACCCTGCTCCTGCCCCAGACCCAGCTCCTGCCCCTTCTCCAAACCCCGCCAGGACCACTGGCCACTCCCCTGCCCCTGCCTCTGCCCTCCTTCCTGCCCCAGGCCCAGTTCCTACCCGGGATCCTGCCCCTGCCCCTGCCCCTGGCCCTGCCCCTGCCCATGCCCATGCCCATGCCATTGCCTCTGCCCCGATTCCTGCCCCACACGCATGTCCTGCACCTCTTCCTGCCCCTGCCCCTTTCCCTGCCTGGAAGACTGCCCCTTCCCGTGTTCCTCCCTGGGTCCCTGTTCCTGCTCCAGACCCCACCCGTCCTCCTGCTCCTGCCCCTGCCCCTGCCGCTTGCCCACCCCCTTCCCCTGCCCCTCCAAGGACCACTGGCCCTTCCCTTGCCCCTCTCAGGGCCCCTCTGTCTTCGCCTCTCCCTGCCTGGGCCCCTGCTCCTGCCCGAGACCCAGGTCCTGCCCCTGCTCCTGCCCCTTCTCCTGCTCCTGCCTGGGTCCCTCTTGCTGCTCCACACCCAGGCCCTGCCGCTTCCCCGGCCTCGGCCAGGACCGCTGCCCCTCCCTTTGCCCCTCACAGGGCCACTGTCTCTTCCCCTGCCTCTCCCTGTTCCCACCGGACACCTGTTCCAGCCCCACACCCAGCTCCTGCCCCTTGCTCCTGCCCTTTCCCCTGGCCCTGCCTGCACTCCTCTTCCTGGCCCTGACCCAGCTCCAGCCCTGCATGCTGCAGCGACCGCTCCTGCTGACCCTTTCCGTCCCCTTGCTCCTGCTCCTGCCCCGGTCCCAGCTCTTGCACCAGGCCCAGCTCCTGTGCCGGCCCCTGTCCCAACACCTGCCCCTACCCCTGCTCCTGCGGGGCTCCCAGAGCCCCATCCAGAGGCCCCCGCCCTGCGGGGAGAGCTCCCTGGACGGGTACCCTCCGTTCCATGCCCCGACCCCGATGGCCCGCCGCCACGGTTCATCCCCTCCGCCTGGGTTCTTTCTCTCTGCTTCGGTCTCACCATCATCCTAGCTTTGCATGCCCTCGACGCTCTCGCCTATCTCTTTTAAATAAAATGCATCGTTTTTCCGTGGAACCCGTGCTCAACCCTAAGTCCGTCCCCGGCGGCGCCGCCCCACCCGCCCACCCCTCCACCGCCCCCAACAGCCCAGAACATCGCTGTGGAACAACTCCTTCCCCGAAGGGGACCCTGAGCCCAAGCCCTCCCTGCCCATTGCTCCCCCAGTCCGGCCCCTCGCCACGCCTCAGCTGATTTCTCTCTCCCTTCCTTCCCCTGTTCTGGACGTTTCTGGGAGGGGGATCACTCTGGAGGTGCCCGGGTGTCTGCCCACCTCTTTTCAAAGGGGACTGGGTTTTGTCCTGGGCGTCTTGGACATGGAACTTGCCCCCTGCCATACCGAAAACCCCGAAGGGTTCTAGAGGAGATGGGATCACGGAGGCCCCTTGAGTGCAGAGGGGTCCAAGGTCGGGGCCGTGACCCCTGTTCCCGCCGGGACACCACAGCCTGACCCCAGATGCCACCCGGCAGCTTCCTCCCGGGGCCTGCACACACACCAGGGCGAGGCACACAGCTGGAAGACACACCCCACACGGCATACCCATCGCTCACAACCCAAGGCCAGAGAAAGCTCTCCCCGGCCTCTGGTGCCCCCCAGGCTCCAAGGCACCGGGTCCCACAACGACACAGACCGAAAGCATGCCAGGTGGATGGGGAGGGGGGTGCGGGGGGCCGGCGGCGGACAGGCCACGCGGGGAGCCCGTGTCAGCGATGCGGGAGCTCCCCGGGAAGGCCTCTGGCCAAGGAAACCCTACGGAGGCAGCGCGCGTCCCCCTCAGACCGGCCGGTGTCTGGCCTGAGGACCAGCAGCCCTGGGGAGAACGTGCCGACACGGAGGTCCAGGGCACGTCCCCCGGAGAGAAGGGGGACGGGCACCCCTGTCTGGGACCACAGCGGGCAGCACCCATCCCAGCCCGCAGGGGCACCCATCACCTAGCAGTGCTCGTCCGGGGACTCAGCCCGCCACCTCTGGCACGGTGTTTCACGCCAGAAGGGAGAGAGCAGGGTGAGGCAGTCGGGGAGCGCTCATGCCCAGGGACGTGGACGCCGTCCTCGGTCCCAGTGCTCAGGTGACAACGTCCTGGAGCTAACCGTCCCAGTCTCCTCCGGGGCACCGGATCCGGGAAGCCCCTCCTGAGAGCCCTCCTGCCCCCCCTGCTCCTGGGAACAGTCACAATTGGTGGACGAGGAGGTGGACAGGGTCCAGGATGGCAGAAGGCCATCCAGGATGGCCCAGGAGGAGGAAGGGCAGGACGGCGAGGACAGATGCACCTGCCCTGAGCCACCATCCAGGGTCTGGCCGGGGATGCCCTCGCACCTCCCTCCACCCAAGGACTCCAGAGGCATGGGCCGCACTCCTGGGCTTTCACGGCCTCCCTCCCTCATGCCTTCAGTCCCTCAGTCCTTCCTTCCCTCCCTCCTGCCCTCCCTCCCCCTCTAGGCCTTCCTCTTCTTTCCCTCCCTCCTTTCCTCCCTCTCCCCCAGCTTGACTCCCTCCATTCCTCCCTCACCCAGCAGAGGCTCTGGGGTCCCAGCAGGGAACTGAGCCCTGGGGCTTCATCCGGGAGCAGCCCCAACCACATGGTCCCTGTCCCCGGGGCACTCACGGTCACTGTGGGCGCTGACGGGGCCCGGTCCTCAGGTTGAGCAGCGGGATGGCCACTTGGAATCCGCTGCGGAACACGGGGGCCGGCTGCACAGAGGGCGGAAGAGAACGAGGCTTAGCACTGCCTCCAGAAACATCGAGTCCTCCACGTGACGCCCTGGGCGTCCTCGTGGCCCACCGGCCCCAATCCCCCGAAGCCCCAAAGACTGCGTCGGGCCGTGTTGACTGGGGCTTTGGGGCACCGCTCTTGGGCCCCAGGAACAGCATCGCAGCCAACATCCCCAGGGCCTCCGAGTTTTCCTAAGGACCTCGCAGGTCCTCTGAGCCTGACGTCGTCCTCCTTGGGAAGCAATGTCCTGTCGACCCCCGTGTCTGTCTCCTGCCTCTTCTGGGATCCCTCACGGCCACACCCACCACGTGGGGCTGCCATGACCAGGACACACCCTGTGCCCCGTGGCGGACGCCCGCCTCCAACGCTGGGCCCCTCACAAGCCCGGTGCGCTGGGCCAGGCCTGGGCGCTCGCTCGGGGGTCCCCGGACATCTCCGGTGCAGTGCCCTGAGCCTGCCGGCGCTGGGTCGCCTCAGACCAGCCCGGGAGGCCAGCCGGGGGGCCCCTAGGCCAGGCAGGGAGGCGCCAGGCCAGGAGGTCCGGACGAGCCGCTCCCGGGCCCAGTGTGGGGAGCCCGGGCCGAGGCTGCTCCCCCAACGGAGGAGGACCTGGGCCCAGGGAGCTGAGTGGGGACAGGGCACAATGAGCCCAAGCTGGGCAGAGAGCTCCGGGGGGGGGAGTGCCTTGACCTCGGGCCCACTGGGAGACCACATCCCCCCCACAGGGCTCGGTCCCCTGGTGGGGGAAGGTGGTCGTCGGGATGTCCAGGCTCCCGGGCTGCACGGCCGGCAGCCGCTGGCTGGCGTGGGAGGAGGCACGGCTGGCGCAGGAGAGAGCCCTCGGCAGAGAGGAGGGGGCAGGTGCTCCCGCGGCGGCAGGTGCCCGAGGGCGGGCGGCGTGCGCCGGCCTCCGCCGGAAGGCAGAGCCGCGCCAGCCCCGGTGCCCCGAGGCCAAGGCCGAGACCCTCTCCAGCATTGGCCACCGCACCCTCTTGTCTCCACCGACAACCCCACTGTGCCGGGTCTCGGCCGCTTGCTGTCTTTGCACCGGACTTGCCATCCTGCCTTGACCGAGCGGCTACCCTCTGTGGACTGAGGTCCAAAACAAGGACCAGAGGGGCCTGGGGGTATCCACGACCTCGCTCATCCGGTGAGGGACCGGGCGGCCACCATGCCCCAGCTCCCCCTGTGCTTCTGCCTGGAGTCCTGCCCCGGCTTCCTCGGAAGGAGGAACCCCCAGCACCGTGAGTGTGGGCCCCACTTCCCAGGCCGGGCTCTTCACCCACGGCCCCCTCTGCCGCCCTCCCTGCATCGACTATGCCGACAACAAGGACGAAGATGTGGACGGGACGGCGTGGGAGGACCCCCGCACCCACGGCGGACGGCGGCTCCGAGGATGGGCTCATCCTCAGCTGTGCTCCCGGGAGCCCGGAGCCCGAGGGCACAAGGCCTCCCGCTGCACAAGAAACGATCTCCCGTGGGGGCCGCGGGTCCCCCGGGCTCCGAGCAGGAACCAGAGCTGCCCACATGCGTCCTGCCAAGGAAGGATCAGCCCGGGCTCGCCGGCCCCGTGGCCACAAGGCTCCTCCTGCCCGCCGGGCCTCCGTGTGGGCTGGCTCACCTTCCCCTCAGCAGGGATGGCCAGGCCCTGGCCTAGCTCGGTCCCCTCCCCCGAAGCACCCCACACACACCCTGGCCGCTGCCGGGTCCGGAACCCCGTTCCCATCGGGCCCCGTGCACGCCCGCACCCACGCAGGGACACACCCACGCACGCGCAGCCCACGACGAGTCCCTCGACCCGTCGTGGGAACAGATGCTCGCTGACGGTCTCGAGGTTCCTGAAGAACCCCGTCGCTCCTGCCCAGGAACTGCCTCCTGCCACAGCATCCCCGTGAGAACCCTCCTGGCACAGACCACGTGGCTGAAACGCACACGCTGAGCACACCCCGGGTCGGACAGGGCGTGGACCCACGGGAACACACACGCAGCTGTGAGTGGGAACCTGGGAGTCTCCTCGGGAGGATCTCCCGAGCCGGACCCATGCTGACTCCCTGACCGCCCCCCACCCCATTGCACACGCGGGTGCATGCCCAACACCGACGGGCCCCTGCATGCGGGCAGGGCTCAGCGCGGTGGCCTGCTGCCATCAGCACCACCGAAACAAGTCCGATGTGTGGGGGCCACTGTCTGGACGCGGCATGGGGTGAGGGGTGAGCACGGAGCGGCTGGGGGACGGGCCCTCGGGGACTCGGGTGTGAGGAGGAAGTCGGGGCAGGGGTCCCCAGGAAGCGGTGACCTCACTTCCCTGACCACAGAGCCCAACAGAATTGGAACCCACGTCACCAGGCACCCACATTCCAGGGACGCCCCCCTGCGCAGCTCGTTGCTTTGGACATCGTCCAACCGACACCATGTTCGCATGCTGCCTCCCAAACTCGGGACGGTGGAGACGGAGGACAGCGCGCCCGGCTACCACTTCCCCGCGCTCTGGAGGTCCTTTCAGGGCTGCCCGACGCCTCTGGCCTTTCGGCCGAAAGGAGACTAAGGTGACACCGGGAGGCCAGAGCCGGCCGCCCAGCCCCACACGCTCGCATCGACGGGCGCAGCCACGGGTCCCCTCAACGGCTGGGCTTGTGTGTGTAAGTGTCTGTGTGTGTGTGTGTGTGTGTGTGTGTGTGTGTGTGTGTGTCTGAGAGCGTGCCTGTGCAGGTATGTGTCTGGAAGGAGGGCTCACGTGCGGTGGGGCCTTCCTGAGCAGGAGCAGGTGGATGAGGGCTAAGATGCCCGGTGGGCAGGTCGCGGTCAAGGTGAAGGCTGGCTGGGTGGGACAGGTGTGGGGGATGTGAGCTCCTGGCCAGGGTCGATCCCCAGAGCCCTGCAGGTGTGGGTCCCGGGTCCGGGGGTAGGGCTGGGCAGGCACAGGTCTGGGGCCCATGTGGGAGCAGCAGGGGGACCGGGCAAGAGGAGAGTGGGGTCGGCCGGGCGGGGCTGGGATGGCTCCGGGCCAGCGACCGGTCCCTGTCTTTGCAGAAGGCCACGGAGGAAGAGACGAGGCAGGCGGCCACCACCTCCTCCCTGACCCAGGAGTCCGCAGGCCCAGGAAAGGCTTCCGAGCCTGCCAGGCCACCTGCGGAAGCCGAGCCCCAGGGTGAGAAGGCGGGGCGGGGCTGGGTGCCTGGGTGTGTGCGGGGACGGGTCGGTGCTGGGCCCACAGGGACAAGCCCCACAGGCTGGTGCGGGGCCAGGAGCAAGGACTGGGCTCAGAGCACCCAGCGGGGACACTGCCCTCGGGGAGCCATCCCGCTGAGGGTTCCTTCCCTGGCTGCGGCCTCTCCGCGACGCCCCGCCTGGGTCCTGGGGGCGCCAAGGCACACGCAGAGGCAGGCAAGCGCGGGACCTTCTCTCCTCTCACAGCTGCTCCTGGCAAGGAGCTCGGGCCCCTCCTGACATCAGCAGGAGCTGGGGATTGGGAGACGGTGCCTGCCGCCTCCTCAGCCGGGGACCCGCCGCCAGCAGGTGACCAGGAACCGGGCCCCGCGGAGCCTGACGCTGCCCAGGAAGAGCTGCGGCCTGCTCCTGCCCCAGGCCGTGCTCCTGCTCCTGCTCCTCTCAGGATCCTGCGCCTTCCCCCGTCCCTGCCCGGGCCCCTCATCCTGCCACAGGCCCAGGTCCTGCCCTGCATCCTGCACCAGCCAGCACCACCGCACCTGAGCCAGCTGCAAACCCTGCCGCTGCCCCTGCCCCGTCCCCTGCCCCGGCCTTGGCCACGGCCCCTTCCCCGGCCTGCGCCCCTCTTACTGCCCCACACCCAGCCCCTGCCCCAGCCCCTGCAAGGACTGATTCTCCTTGCCTGGCCCCTGCCCCTTCGCCTGCCACGGAGACAGCTGCTGCCCCTTCCCCTGCCCGTGCCTCTGCCCTTCTTCTTGCCCCACACCCAGCTCGTGTATCTGATCCTGCCCCTTCGCCTGCCCCGACCCAGGCCACGGACACCTCCCCTGTCCCCGCCTGTACCCCTGATCCTGACCCAGTCCCGGCTCGGGCCCTGGATCCTGCGCCAGCCATCGCCGGGACACCTCTCCCAGCTCCAGCCCCTTCCACGGCCCCTTCCCTTGCCAGGAATCCTTGCCAGGATCCCTGCCCCTTGGCCTGCCCCTGCCTCTGCCCCTGCCAGGACCCCTACCCCTTCACCTGCCTGTGACCCTGCTCCTGCCCCAGACCCAGCTCCTGCCCCTTCTCCAAACCCCGCCAGGACCACTGGCCACTCCCCTGCCCCTGCCTCTGCCCTCCTTCCTGCCCCAGGCCCAGTTCCTACCCGGGATCCTGCCCCTGCCCCTGCCCCTGGCCCTGCCCCTGCCCATGCCCATGCCATTGCCTCTGCCCCGATTCCTGCCCCACACGCATGTCCTGCACCTCTTCCTGCCCCTGCCCCTTTCCCTGCCTGGAAGACTGCCCCTTCCCGTGTTCCTCCCTGGGTCCCTGTTCCTGCTCCAGACCCCACCCGTCCTCCTGCTCCTGCCCCTGCCCCTGCCGCTTGCCCACCCCCTTCCCCTGCCCCTCCAAGGACCACTGGCCCTTCCCTTGCCCCTCTCAGGGCCCCTCTGTCTTCGCCTCTCCCTGCCTGGGCCCCTGCTCCTGCCCGAGACCCAGGTCCTGCCCCTGCTCCTGCCCCTTCTCCTGCTCCTGCCTGGGTCCCTCTTGCTGCTCCACACCCAGGCCCTGCCGCTTCCCCGGCCTCGGCCAGGACCGCTGCCCCTCCCTTTGCCCCTCACAGGGCCACTGTCTCTTCCCCTGCCTCTCCCTGTTCCCACCGGACACCTGTTCCAGCCCCACACCCAGCTCCTGCCCCTTGCTCCTGCCCTTTCCCCTGGCCCTGCCTGCACTCCTCTTCCTGGCCCTGACCCAGCTCCAGCCCTGCATGCTGCAGCGACCGCTCCTGCTGACCCTTTCCGTCCCCTTGCTCCTGCTCCTGCCCCGGTCCCAGCTCTTGCACCAGGCCCAGCTCCTGTGCCGGCCCCTGTCCCAACACCTGCCCCTACACCTGCTCCTGCGGGGCTCCCAGAGCCCCATCCAGAGGCCCCCGCCCTGCGGGGAGAGCTCCCTGGACGGGTACCCTCCGTTCCATGCCCCGACCCCGATGGCCCGCCGCCACGGTTCATCCCCTCCGCCTGGGTTCTTTCTCTCTGCTTCGGTCTCACCATCATCCTAGCTTTGCATGCCCTCGACGCTCTCGCCTATCTCTTTTAAATAAAATGCATCGTTTTTCCGTGGAACCCGTGCTCAACCCTAAGTCCGTCCCGGGCGGCGCCGCCCCACCCGCCCCCCCCCACCGCCCCCAACAGCCCAGAACATCGCTGTGGAACAACTCCTTCCCCGAAGGGGACCCTGAGCCCAAGCCCTCCCTGCCCATTGCTCCCCCAGTCCGGCCCCTCGCCACGCCTCAGCTGATTTCTCTCTCCCTTCCTTCCCCTGTTCTGGACGTTTCTGGGAGGGGGATCACTCTGGAGGTGCCCGGGTGTCTGCCCACCTCTTTTCAAAGGGGACTGGGTTTTGTCCTGGGCGTCTTGGACATGGAACTTGCCCCCTGCCATACCGAAAACCCCGAAGGGTTCTAGAGGAGATGGGATCACGGAGGCCCCTTGAGTGCAGAGGGGTCCAAGGTCGGGGCCGTGACCCCTGTTCCCGCCGGGACACCACAGCCTGACCCCAGATGCCACCCGGGAGCTTCCTCCCGGGGCCTGCACACACACCAGGGCGAGGCACACAGCTGGAAGACACACCCCACACGGCATACCCATCGCTCACAACCCAAGGCCAGAGAAAGCTCTCCCCGGCCTCTGGTGCCCCCCAGGCTCCAAGGCACCGGGTCCCACAACGACACAGACCGAAAGCATGCCAGGTGGATGGGGAGGGGGGTGCGGGGGGCCGGCGGCGGACAGGCCACGCGGGGAGCCCGTGTCAGCGATGCGGGAGCTCCCCGGGAAGGCCTCTGGCCAAGGAAACCCTACGGAGGCAGCGCGCGTCCCCCTCAGACCGGCCGGTGTCTGGCCTGAGGACCAGCAGCCCTGGGGAGAACGTGCCGACACGGAGGTCCAGGGCACGTCCCCCGGAGAGAAGGGGGACGGGCACACCTGTCTGGGACCACAGCGGGCAGCACCCATCCCAGCCCGCAGGGGCACCCATCACCTAGCAGTGCTCGTCCGGGGACTCAGCCCGCCACCTCTGGCACGGTGTTTCACGCCAGAAGGGAGAGAGCAGGGTGAGGCAGTCGGGGAGCGCTCATGCCCAGGGACGTGGACGCCGTCCTCGGTCCCAGTGCTCAGGTGACAACGTCCTGGAGCTAACCGTCCCAGTCTCCTCCGGGGCACCGGATCCGGGAAGCCCCTCCTGAGAGCCCTCCTGCCCCCCCTGCTCCTGGGAACAGTCACAATTGGTGGACGAGGAGGTGGACAGGGTCCAGGATGGCAGAAGGCCATCCAGGATGGCCCAGGAGGAGGAAGGGCAGGACGGCGAGGACAGATGCACCTGCCCTGAGCCACCATCCAGGGTCTGGCCGGGGATGCCCTCGCACCTCCCTCCACCCAAGGACTCCAGAGGCATGGGCCGCACTCCTGGGCTTTCACGGCCTCCCTCCCTCATGCCTTCAGTCCCTCAGTCCTTCCTTCCCTCCCTCCTGCCCTCCCTCCCCCTCTAGGCCTTCCTCTTCTTTCCCTCCCTCCTTTCCTCCCTCTCCCCCAGCTTGACTCCCTCCATTCCTCCCTCACCCAGCAGAGGCTCTGGGGTCCCAGCAGGGAACTGAGCCCTGGGGCTTCATCCGGGAGCAGCCCCAACCACATGGTCCCTGTCCCCGGGGCACTCACGGTCACTGTGGGCGCTGACGGGGCCCGGTCCTCAGGTTGAGCAGCGGGATGGCCACTTGGAATCCGCTGCGGAACACGGGGGCCGGCTGCACAGAGGGCGGAAGAGAACGAGGCTTAGCACTGCCTCCAGAAACATCGAGTCCTCCACGTGACGCCCTGGGCGTCCTCGTGGCCCACCGGCCCCAATCCCCCGAAGCCCCAAAGACTGCGTCGGGCCGTGTTGACTGGGGCTTTGGGGCACCGCTCTTGGGCCCCAGGAACAGCATCGCAGCCAACATCCCCAGGGCCTCCGAGTTTTCCTAAGGACCTCGCAGGTCCTCTGAGCCTGACGTCGTCCTCCTTGGGAAGCAATGTCCTGTCGACCCCCGTGTCTGTCTCCTGCCTCTTCTGGGATCCCTCACGGCCACACCCACCACGTGGGGCTGCCATGACCAGGACACACCCTGTGCCCCGTGGCGGACGCCCGCCTCCAACGCTGGGCCCCTCACAAGCCCGGTGCGCTGGGCCAGGCCTGGGCGCTCGCTCGGGGGTCCCCGGACATCTCCGGTGCAGTGCCCTGAGCCTGCCGGCGCTGGGTCGCCTCAGACCAGCCCGGGAGGCCAGCCGGGGGGCCCCTAGGCCAGGCAGGGAGGCGCCAGGCCAGGAGGTCCGGACGAGCCGCTCCCGGGCCCAGTGTGGGGAGCCCGGGCCGAGGCTGCTCCCCCAACGGAGGAGGACCTGGGCCCAGGGAGCTGAGTGGGGACAGGGCACAATGAGCCCAAGCTGGGCAGAGAGCTCCGGGGGGGGGAGTGCCTTGACCTCGGGCCCACTGGGAGACCACATCCCCCCCACAGGGCTCGGTCCCCTGGCGGGGGAAGGTGGTCGTCGGGATGTCCAGGCTCCCGGGCTGCACGGCCGGCAGCCGCTGGCTGGCGTGGGAGGAGGCACGGCTGGCGCAGGAGAGAGCCCTCGGCAGAGAGGAGGGGGCAGGTGCTCCCGCGGCGGCAGGTGCCCGAGGGCGGGCGGCGTGTGCTGGCCTCCGCCGGAAGGCAGAGCCGCGCCAGCCCCGGTGCCCCGAGGCCAAGGCCGAGACCCTCTCCAGCATTGGCCACCGCACCCTCTTGTCTCCACCGACAACCCCACTGTGCCGGGTCTCGGCCGCTTGCTGTCTTTGCACCGGACTTGCCATCCTGCCTTGACCGAGCGGCTACCCTCTGTGGACTGAGGTCCAAAACAAGGACCAGAGGGGCCTGGGGGTATCCACGACCTCGCTCAGCCGGTGAGGGACCGGGCGGCCACCATGCCCCAGCTCCCCCTCTGCTTCTGCCTGGAGTCCTGCCCCGGCTTCCTCGGAAGGAGGAACCCCCAGCACCGTGAGTGTGGGCCCCACTTCCCAGGCCGGGCTCTTCACCCACGGCCCCCTCTGCCGCCCTCCCTGCATCGACTATGCCGACAACAAGGACGAAGATGTGGACGGGACGGCGTGGGAGGACCCCCGCACCCACGGCGGACGGCGGCTCCGAGGATGGGCTCATCCTCAGCTGTGCTCCCGGGAGCCCGGAGCCCGAGGGCACAAGGCCTCCCGCTGCACAAGAAACGATCTCCCGTGGGGGCCGCGGGTCCCCCGGGCTCCGAGCAGGAACCAGAGCTGCCCACATGCGTCCTACCAAGGAAGGATCAGCCCGGGCTCGCCGGCCCCGTGGCCACAAGGCTCCTCCTGCCCGCCGGGCCTCCGTGTGGGCTGGCTCACCTTCCCCTCAGCAGGGATGGCCAGGCCCTGGCCTAGCTCGGTCCCCTCCCCCGAAGCACCCCACACACACCCTGGCCGCTGCCGGGTCCGGAACCCCGTTCCCATCGGGCCCCGTGCACGCCCGCACCCACGCAGGGACACACCCACGCACGCGCAGCCCACGACGAGTCCCTCGACCCGTCGTGGGAACAGATGCTCGCTGACGGTCTCGAGGTTCCTGAAGAACCCCGTCGCTCCTGCCCAGGAACTGCCTCCTGCCACGGCATCCCCGTGAGAACCCTCCTGGCACAGACCACGTGGCTGAAACGCACACGCTGAGCACACCCCGGGTCGGACAGGGCGTGGACCCACGGGAACACACACGCAGCTGTGAGTGGGAACCTGGGAGTCTCCTCGGGAGGATCTCCCGAGCCGGACCCATGCTGACTCCCTGACCGCCCCCCACCCCATTGCACACGCGGGTGCATGCCCAACACCGACGGGCCCCTGCATGCGGGCAGGGATCAGCGCGGTGGCCTGCTGCCATCAGCACCACCGAAACAAGTCCGATGTGTGGGGGCCACTGTCTGGACGCGGCATGGGGTGAGGGGTGAGCACGGAGCGGCTGGGGGAGGGGCCCTCGGGGACTCGGGTGTGAGGAGGAAGTCGGGGCAGGGGTCCCCAGGAAGCGGTGACTTCACTTCCCTGACCACAGAGCCCAACAGAATTGGAACCCACGTCACCAGGCACCCACATTCCAGGGACGCCCCCCTGCGCAGCTCGTTGCTTTGGACATCGTCCAACCGACACCATGTTCGCATGCTGCCTCCCAAACTCGGGACGGTGGAGACGGAGGACAGCGCGCCCGGCTACCACTTCCCCGCGCTCTGGAGGTCCTTTCAGGGCTGCCCGACGCCTCTGGCCTTTCGGCCGAAAGGAGACTAAGGTGACACCGGGAGGCCAGAGCCGGCCGCCCATCCCCACACGCTCGCATCGACGGGCGCAGCTACGGGTCCCCTCAACTGCTGGGCTTGTGTGTGTAAGTGTCTGTGTCTGTGTGTGTGTGTGTGTGTGTGTGTGTGTGTCTGAGAGCGTGCCTGTGCAGGTATGTGTCTGGAAGGAGGGCTCACGTGCGGTGGGGCCTTCCTGAGCAGGAGCAGGTGGATGAGGGCTAAGATGCCCGGTGGGCAGGTCGCGGTCAAGGTGAAGGCTGGCTGGGTGGGACAGGTGTGGGGGATGTGAGCTCCTGGCCAGGGTCGATCCCCAGAGCCCTGCAGGTGTGGGTCCCGGGACCGGGGGTAGGGCTGGGCAGGCACAGGTCTGGGGCCCATGTGGGAGCAGCAGGGGGACCGGGCAAGAGGAGAGTGGGGTCGGCCGGGCGGGGCTGGGATGGCTCCGGGCCAGCGACCGGTCCCTGTCTTTGCAGAAGGCCACAGAGGAAGAGACGAGGCAGGCAGCCACCACCTCCTCCCTGACCCAGGAGTCCGCAGGCCCAGGAAAGGCTTCCGAGCCTGCCAGGCCACCTGCGGAAGCCGAGCCCCAGGGTGAGAAGGCGGGGCGGGGCTGGGTGCCTGGGTGTGTGCGGGGACGGGTCGGTGCTGGGCCCACAGGGACAAGCCCCACAGGCTGGTGCGGGGCCAGGAGCAAGGACTGGGCTCAGAGCACCCAGCGGGGACACTGCCCTCGGGGAGCCATCCCGCTGAGGGTTCCTTCCCTGGCTGCGGCCTCTCCGCGACGCCCCGCCTGGGTCCTGGGGGCGCCAAGGCACATGCAGAGGCAGGCAAGCGCGGGACCTTCTCTCCTCTCACAGCTGCTCCTGGCAAGGAGCTCGGGCCCCTCCTGACATCAGCAGGAGCTGGGGATTGGGAGACGTGCCTGCCGCCTCCTCAGCCGGGGACCCGCCGCCAGCAGGTGACCAGGAACCGGGCCCCGCGGAGCCTGACGCTGCCCAGGAAGAGCTGCGGCCTGCTCCTGCCCCAGGCCGTGCTCCTGCTCCTGCTCCTCTCAGGATCCTGCGCCTTCCCCCGTCCCCGCCCGGGCCCCTCATCCTGCCACAGGCCCAGGTCCTGCCCTGCATCCTGCACCAGCCAGCACCACCGCACCTGAGCCAGCTGCAAACCCTGCCGCTGCCCCTGCCCCGTCCCCTCCCCCGGCCTTGGCCACGGCCCCTTCCCCGGCCTGCGCCCCTCTTACTGCCCCACACCCAGCCCCTGCCCCAGCCCCTGCAAGGACTGATTCTCCTTGCCTGGCCCCTGCCCCTTCGCCTGCCACGGAGACAGCTGCTGCCCCTTCCCCTGCCCGTGCCTCTGCCCTTCTTCTTGCCCCACACCCAGCTCGTGTATCTGATCCTGCCCCTTCGCCTGCCCCGACCCAGGCCACGGACACCTCCCCTGTCCCCGCCTGTACCCCTGATCCTGACCCAGTCCCGGCTCGGGCCCTGGATCCTGCGCCAGCCATCGCCGGGACACCTCTCCCAGCTCCAGCCCCTTCCACGGCCCCTTCCCTTGCCCCTGCCAGGATCCCTGCCCCTTGGCCTGCCCCTGCCTCTGCCCCTGCCAGGACCCCTACCCCTTCACCTGCCTGTGACCCTGCTCCTGCCCCAGACCCAGCTCCTGCCCCTTCTCCAAACCCCGCCAGGACCACTGGCCACTCCCCTGCCCCTGCCTCTGCCCTCCTTCCTGCCCCAGGCCCAGTTCCTACCCGGGATCCTGCCCCTGCCCCTGCCCCTGGCCCTGCCCCTGCCCATGCCCATGCCCATGCCATTGCCTCTGCCCCGATTCCTGCCCCACACGCATGTCCTGCACCTCTTCCTGCCCCTGCCCCTTTCCCTGCCTGGAAGACTGCCCCTTCCCGTGTTCCTCCCTGGGTCCCTGTTCCTGCTCCAGACCCCACCCGTCCTCCTGCTCCTGCCCCTGCCCCTGCCGCTTGCCCACCCCCTTCCCCTGCCCCTCCAAGGACCACTGGCCCTTCCCTTGCCCCTCTCAGGGCCCCTCTGTCTTCGCCTCTCCCTGCCTGGGCCCCTGCTCCTGCCCGAGACCCAGGTCCTGCCCCTGCTCCTGCCCCTTCTCCTGCTCCTGCCTGGGTCCCTCTTGCTGCTCCACACCCAGGCCCTGCCGCTTCCCCGGCCTCGGCCAGGACCGCTGCCCCTCCCTTTGCCCCTCACAGGGCCACTGTCTCTTCCCCTGCCTCTCCCTGTTCCCACCGGACACCTGTTCCAGCCCCACACCCAGCTCCTGCCCCTTGCTCCTGCCCTTTCCCCTGGCCCTGCCTGCACTCCTCTTCCTGGCCCTGACCCAGCTCCAGCCCTGCATGCTGCAGCGACCGCTCCTGCTGACCCTTTCCGTCCCCTTGCTCCTGCTCCTGCCCCGGTCCCAGCTCTTGCACCAGGCCCAGCTCCTGTGCCGGCCCCTGTCCCAACACCTGCCCCTACCCCTGCTCCTGCGGGGCTCCCAGAGCCCCATCCAGAGGCCCCCGCCCTGCGGGGAGAGCTCCCTGGACGGGTACCCTCCGTTCCATGCCCCGACCCCGATGGCCCGCCGCCACGGTTCATCCCCTCCGCCTGGGTTCTTTCTCTCTGCTTCGGTCTCACCATCATCCTAGCTTTGCATGCCCTCGACGCTCTCGCCTATCTCTTTTAAATAAAATGCATCGTTTTTCCGTGGAACCCGTGCTCAACCCTAAGTCCGTCCCCGGCGGCGCCGCCAAACCCGCCCCCCTCCACCGCCCCCAGCAGCCCAGAACATCGCTGTGGAACAACTCCTTCCCCGAAGGGGACCCTGAGCCCAAGCCCTCCCTGCCCATTGCTCCCCCAGTCCGGCCCCTCGCCACGCCTCAGCTGATTTCTCTCTCCCTTCCTTCCCCTGTTCTGGACGTTTCTGGGAGGGGGATCACTCTGGAGGTGCCCGGGTGTCTGCCCACCTCTTTTCAAAGGGGACTGGGTTTTGTCCTGGGCGTCTTGGACATGGAACTTGCCCCCTGCCATACCGAAAACCCCGAAGGGTTCTAGAGGAGATGGGATCACGGAGGCCCCTTGAGTGCAGAGGGGTCCAAGGTCGGGGCCGTGACCCCTGTTCCCGCCGGGACACCACAGCCTGACCCCAGATGCCACCCGGCAGCTTCCTCCCGGGGCCTGCACACACACCAGGGCGAGGCACACAGCTGGAAGACACACCCCACACGGCATACCCATCGCTCACAACCCAAGGCCAGAGAAAGCTCTCCCCGGCCTCTGGTGCCCCCCAGGCTCCAAGGCACCGGGTCCCACAACGACACAGACCGAAAGCATGCCAGGTGGATGGGGAGGGGCGTGCGGGGGGCCGGCGGCGGACAGGCCACGCGGGGAGCCCGTGTCAGCGATGCGGGAGCTCCCCGGGAAGGCCTCTGGCCAAGGAAACCCTACGGAGGCAGCGCGCGTCCCCCTCAGACCGGCCGGTGTCTGGCCTGAGGACCAGCAGCCCTGGGGAGAACGTGCCGACACGGAGGTCCAGGGCACGTCCCCCGGAGAGAAGGGGGACGGGCACCCCTGTCTGGGACCACAGCGGGCAGCACCCATCCCAGCCCGCAGGGGCACCCATCACCTAGCAGTGCTCGTCCGGGGACTCAGCCCGCCACCTCTGGCACGGTGTTTCACGCCAGAAGGGAGAGAGCAGGGTGAGGCAGTCGGGGAGCGCTCATGCCCAGGGACGTGGACGCCGTCCTCGGTCCCAGTGCTCAGGTGACAACGTCCTGGAGCTAACCGTCCCAGTCTCCTCCGGGGCACCGGATCCGGGAAGCCCCTCCTGAGAGCCCTCCTGCCCCCCCTGCTCCTGGGAACAGTCACAATTGGTGGACGAAGAAGTGGACAGGGTCCAGGATGGCAGAAGGCCATCCAGGATGGCCCAAGCGGAGGAAGGGCAGGACGGCGAGGACAGATACACCTGCCCTGAGCCACCATCCAGGGTCTGGCCGGGGATGCCCTCGCACCTCCCTCCACCCAAGGACTCCAGAGGCATGGGCCGCACTCCTGGGCTTTCACGGCCTCCCTCCCTCATGCCTTCAGTCCCTCAGTCCTTCCTTCCCTCCCTCCTGCCCTCCCTCCCCCTCTAGGCCTTCCTCTTCTTTCCCTCCCTCCTTTCCTCCCTCTCCCCCAGCTTGACTCCCTCCATTCCTCCCTCACCCAGCAGAGGCTCTGGGGTCCCAGCAGGGAACTGAGCCCTGGGGCTTCATCCGGGAGCAGCCCCAACCACATGGTCCCTGTCCCCGGGGCACTCACGGTCACTGTGGGCGCTGACGGGGCCCGGTCCTCAGGTTGAGCAGCGGGATGGCCACTTGGAATCCGCTGCGGAACACGGGGGCCGGCTGCACAGAGGGCGGAAGAGAACGAGGCTTAGCACTGCCTCCAGAAACATCGAGTCCTCCACGTGACGCCCTGGGCGTCCTCGTGGCCCACCGGCCCCAATCCCCCGAAGCCCCAAAGACTGCGTCGGGCCGTGTTGACTGGGGCTTTGGGGCACCGCTCTTGGGCCCCAGGAACAGCATCGCAGCCAACATCCCCAGGGCCTCCGAGTTTTCCTAAGGACCTCGCAGGTCCTCTGAGCCTGACGTCGTCCTCCTTGGGAAGCAATGTCCTGTCGACCCCCGTGTCTGTCTCCTGCCTCTTCTGGGATCCCTCACGGCCACACCCACCACGTGGGGCTGCCATGACCAGGACACACCCTGTGCCCCGTGGCGGACGCCCGCCTCCAACGCTGGGCCCCTCACAAGCCCGGTGCGCTGGGCCAGGCCTGGGCGCTCGCTCGGGGGTCCCCGGACATCTCCGGTGCAGTGCCCTGAGCCTGCCGGCGCTGGGTCGCCTCAGACCAGCCCGGGAGGCCAGCCGGGGGGCCCCTAGGCCAGGCAGGGAGGCGCCAGGCCAGGAGGTCCGGACGAGCCGCTCCCGGGCCCAGTGTGGGGAGCCCGGGCCGAGGCTGCTCCCCCAACGGAGGAGGACCTGGGCCCAGGGAGCTGAGTGGGGACAGGGCACAATGAGCCCAAGCTGGGCAGAGAGCTCCGGGGGGGGGGGTGCCTTGACCTCGGGCCCACTGGGAGACCACATCCCCCCCACAGGGCTCGGTCCCCTGGCGGGGGAAGGTGGTCGTCGGGATGTCCAGGCTCCCGGGCTGCACGGCCGGCAGCCGCTGGCTGGCGTGGGAGGAGGCACGGCTGGCGCAGGAGAGAGCCCTCGGCAGAGAGGAGGGGGCAGGTGCTCCCGCGGCGGCAGGTGCCCGAGGGCGGGCGGCGTGCGCCGGCCTCCGCCGGAAGGCAGAGCCGCGCCAGCCCCGGTGCCCCGAGGCCAAGGCCGAGACCCTCTCCAGCATTGGCCACCGCACCCTCTTGTCTCCACCGACAACCCCACTGTGCCGGGTCTCGGCCGCTTGCTGTCTTTGCACCGGACTTGCCATCCTGCCTTGACCGAGCGGCTACCCTCTGTGGACTGAGGTCCAAAACAAGGACCAGAGGGGCCTGGGGGTATCCACGACCTCGCTCAGCCGGTGAGGGACCGGGCGGCCACCATGCCCCAGCTCCCCCTGTGCTTCTGCCTGGAGTCCTGCCCCGGCTTCCTCGGAAGGAGGAACCCCCAGCACCGTGAGTGTGGGCCCCACTTCCCAGGCCGGGCTCTTCACCCACGGCCCCCTCTGCCGCCCTCCCTGCATCGACTATGCCGACAACAAGGACGAAGATGTGGACGGGACGGCGTGGGAGGACCCCCGCACCCACGGCGGACGGCGGCTCCGAGGATGGGCTCATCCTCAGCTGTGCTCCCGGGAGCCCGGAGCCCGAGGGCACAAGGCCTCCCGCTGCACAAGAAACGATCTCCCGTGGGGGCCGCGGGTCCCCCGGGCTCCGAGCAGGAACCGGAGCTGCCCACATGCGTCCTGCCAAGGAAGGATCAGCCCGGGCTCGCCGGCCCCGTGGCCACAAGGCTCCTCCTGCCCGCCGGTCCTCCGTGTGGGCTGGCTCACCTTCCCCTCAGCAGGGATGGCCAGGCCCTGGCCTAGCTCGGTCCCCTCCCCCGAAGCACCCCACACACACCCTGGCCGCTGCCGGGTCCGGAACCCCGTTCCCATCGGGCCCCGTGCACGCCCGCACCCACGCAGGGACACACCCACGCACGCGCAGCCCACGACGAGTCCCTCGACCCGTCGTGGGAACAGATGCTCGCTGACGGTCTCGAGGTTCCTGAAGAACCCCGTCGCTCCTGCCCAGGAACTGCCTCCTGCCACGGCATCCCCGTGAGAACCCTCCTGGCACAGACCACGTGGCTGAAACGCACACGCTGAGCACACCCCGGGTCGGACAGGGCGTGGACCCACGGGAACACACACGCAGCTGTGAGTGGGAACCTGGGAGTCTCCTCGGGAGGATCTCCCGAGCCGGACCCATGCTGACTCCCTGACCGCCCCCCACCCCATTGCACACGCGGGTGCATGCCCAACACCGACGGGCCCCTGCATGCGGGCAGGGCTCAGGGCGTTGGCCTGCTGCCATCAGCACCACCGAAACAAGTCCGATGTGTGGGGGCCACTGTCTGGACGCGGCATGGGGTGAGGGGTGAGCACGGAGCGGCTGGGGGACGGGCCCTCGGGGACTCGGGTGTGAGGAGGAAGTCGGGGCAGGGGTCCCCAGGAAGCGGTGACCTCACTTCCCTGACCACAGAGCCCAACAGAATTGGAACCCACGTCACCAGGCACCCACATTCCAGGGACGCCCCCCTGCGCAGCTCGTTGCTTTGGACATCGTCCAACCGACACCATGTTCGCATGCTGCCTCCCAAACTCGGGACGGTGGAGACGGAGGACAGCGACCCGGCTACCACTTCCCCGCGCTCTAGAGGTCCTTTCAGGGCTGCCCGACGCCTCTGGCCTTTCGGCCGAAAGGAGACTAAGGTGACACCGGGAGGCCAGAGCCGGCCGCCCAGCCCCACACGCTCGCATCGACGGGCGCAGCCACGGGTCCCCTCAACTGCTGGGCTTGTGTGTGTAAGTGTCTGTGTGTGTGTGTGTGTGTGTGTGTGTGTGTGTGTGTGTGTGTCTGAGAGCGTGCCTGTGCAGGTATGTGTCTGGAAGGAGGGCTCACGTGCGGTGGGGCCTTCCTGAGCAGGAGCAGGTGGATGAGGGCTAAGATGCCCGGTGGGCAGGTCGCGGTCAAGGTGAAGGCTGGCTGGGTGGGACAGGTGTGGGGGATGTGAGCTCCTGGCCAGGGTCGATCCCCAGAGCCCTGCAGGTGTGGGTCCCGGGACCGGGGGTAGGGCTGGGCAGGCACAGGTCTGGGGCCCATGTGGGAGCAGCAGGGGGACCGGGCAAGAGGAGAGTGGGGTCGGCCGGGCGGGGCTGGGATGGCTCCGGGCCAGCGACCGGTCCCTGTCTTTGCAGAAGGCCACGGAGGAAGAGACGAGGCAGGCGGCCACCACCTCCTCCCTGACCCAGGAGTCCGCAGGCCCAGGAAAGGCTTCCGAGCCTGCCAGGCCACCTGCGGAAGCCGAGCCCCAGGGTGAGAAGGCGGGGCGGGGCTGGGTGCCTGGGTGTGTGCGGGGACGGGTCAGTGCTGGGCCCACAGGGACAAGCCCCACAGGCTGGTGCGGGGCCAGGAGCAAGGACTGGGCTCAGAGCACCCAGCGGGGACACTGCCCTCGGGGAGCCATCCCGCTGAGGGTTCCTTCCCTGGCTGCGGCCTCTCCGCGACGCCCCGCCTGGGTCCTGGGGGCACCAAGGCACATGCAGAGGCAGGCAAGCGCGGGACCTTCTCTCCTCTCACAGCTGCTCCTGGCAAGGAGCTCGGGCCCCTCCTGACATCAGCAGGAGCTGGGGATTGGGAGACGGTGCCTGCCGCCTCCTCAGCCGGGGACCCGCCGCCAGCAGGTGACCAGGAACCGGGCCCCGCGGAGCCTGACGCTGCCCAGGAAGAGCTGCGGCCTGCTCCTGCCCCAGGCCGTGCTCCTGCTCCTGCTCCTCTCAGGATCCTGCGCCTTCCCCCGTCCCCGCCCGGGCCCCTCATCCTGCCACAGGCCCAGGTCCTGCCCTGCATCCTGCACCAGCCAGCACCACCGCACCTGAGCCAGCTGCAAACCCTGCCGCTGCCCCTGCCCCGTCCCCTGCCCCGGCCTTGGCCACGGCCCCTTCCCCGGCCTGCGCCCCTCTTACTGCCCCACACCCAGCCCCTGCCCCAGCCCCTGCAAGGACTGATTCTCCTTGCCTGGCCCCTGCCCCTTCGCCTGCCACGGAGACAGCTGCTGCCCCTTCCCCTGCCCGTGCCTCTGCCCTTCTTCTTGCCCCACACCCAGCTCGTGTATCTGATCCTGCCCCTTCGCCTGCCCCGACCCAGGCCACGGACACCTCCCCTGTCCCCGCCTGTACCCCTGATCCTGACCCAGTCCCGGCTCGGGCCCTGGATCCTGCGCCAGCCATCGCCGGGACACCTCTCCCAGCTCCAGCCCCTTCCACGGCCCCTTCCCTTGCCCCTGCCAGGATCCCTGCCCCTTGGCCTGCCCCTGCCACTGCCCCTGCCAGGACCCCTACCCCTTCACCTGCCTGTGACCCTGCTCCTGCCCCAGACCCAGCTCCTGCCCCTTCTCCAAACCCCGCCAGGACCACTGGCCACTCCCCTGCCCCTGCCTCTGCCCTCCTTCCTGCCCCAGGCCCAGTTCCTACCCGGGATCCTGCCCCTGCCCCTGCCCCTGGCCCTGCCCCTGCCCATGCCCATGCCATTGCCTCTGCCCCGACTCCTGCCCCACACGCATGTCCTGCACCTCTTCCTGCCCCTGCCCCTTTCCCTGCCTGGAAGACTGCCCCTTCCCGTGTTCCTCCCTGGGTCCCTGTTCCTGCTCCAGACCCCACCCGTCCTCCTGCTCCTGCCCCTGCCCCTGCCGCTTGCCCACCCCCTTCCCCTGCCCCTCCAAGGACCACTGGCCCTTCCCTTGCCCCTCTCAGGGCCCCTCTGTCTTCGCCTCTCCCTGCCTGGGCCCCTGCTCCTGCCCGAGACCCAGGTCCTGCCCCTGCTCCTGCCCCTTCTCCTGCTCCTGCCTGGGTCCCTCTTGCTGCTCCACACCCAGGCCCTGCCGCTTCCCCGGCCTCGGCCAGGACCGCTGCCCCTCCCTTTGCCCCTCACAGGGCCACTGTCTCTTCCCCTGCCTCTCCCTGTTCCCACCGGACACCTGTTCCAGCCACACACCCAGCTCCTGCCCCTTGCTCCTGCCCTTTCCCCTGGCCCTGCCTGCACTCCTCTTCCTGGCCCTGACCCAGCTCCAGCCCTGCATGCTGCAGCGACCGCTCCTGCTGACCCTTTCCGTCCCCTTGCTCCTGCTCCTGCCCCGGTCCCAGCTCTTGCACCAGGCCCAGCTCCTGTGCCGGCCCCTGTCCCAACACCTGCCCCTACCCCTGCTCCTGCGGGGCTCCCAGAGCCCCATCCAGAGGCCCCCGCCCTGCGGGGAGAGCTCCCTGGACGGGTACCCTCCGTTCCATGCCCCGACCCCGATGGCCCGCCGCCACGGTTCATCCCCTCCGCCTGGGTTCTTTCTCTCTGCTTCGGTCTCACCATCATCCTAGCTTTGCATGCCCTCGACGCTCTCGCCTATCTCTTTTAAATAAAATGCATCGTTTTTCCGTGGAACCCGTGCTCAACCCTAAGTCCGTCCCCGGCGGCGCCGCCCCACCCGCCCACCCCTCCACCGCCCCCAACAGCCCAGAACATCGCTGTGGAACAACTCCTTCCCCGAAGGGGACCCTGAGCCCAAGCCCTCCCTGCCCATTGCTCCCCCAGTCCGGCCCCTCGCCACGCCTCAGCTGATTTCTCTCTCCCTTCCTTCCCCTGTTCTGGACGTTTCTGGGAGGGGGATCACTCTGGAGGTGCCCGGGTGTCTGCCCACCTCTTTTCAAAGGGGACTGGGTTTTGTCCTGGGCGTCTTGGACATGGAACTTGCCCCCTGCCATACCGAAAACCCCGAAGGGTTCTAGAGGAGATGGGATCACGGAGGCCCCTTGAGTGCAGAGGGGTCCAAGGTCGGGGCCGTGACCCCTGTTCCCGCCGGGACACCACAGCCTGACCCCAGATGCCACCCGGCAGCTTCCTCCCGGGGCCTGCACACACACCAGGGCGAGGCACACAGCTGGAAGACACACCCCACACGGCATACCCATCGCTCACAACCCAAGGCCAGAGAAAGCTCTCCCCGGCCTCTGGTGCCCCCCAGGCTCCAAGGCACCGGGTCCCACAACGACACAGACCGAAAGCATGCCAGGTGGATGGGGAGGGGGGTGCGGGGGGCCGGCGGCGGACAGGCCACGCGGGGAGCCCGTGTCAGCGATGCGGGAGCTCCCCGGGAAGGCCTCTGGCCAAGGAAACCCTACGGAGGCAGCGCGCGTCCCCCTCAGACCGGCCGGTGTCTGGCCTGAGGACCAGCAGCCCTGGGGAGAACGTGCCGACACGGAGGTCCAGGGCACGTCCCCCGGAGAGAAGGGGGACGGGCACCCCTGTCTGGGACCACAGCGGGCAGCACCCATCCCAGCCCGCAGGGGCACCCATCACCTAGCAGTGCTCGTCCGGGGACTCAGCCCGCCACCTCTGGCACGGTGTTTCACGCCAGAAGGGAGAGAGCAGGGTGAGGCAGTCGGGGAGCGCTCATGCCCAGGGACGTGGACGCCGTCCTCGGTCCCAGTGCTCAGGTGACAACGTCCTGGAGCTAACCGTCCCAGTCTCCTCCGGGGCACCGGATCCGGGAAGCCCCTCCTGAGAGCCCTCCTGCCCCCCCTGCTCCTGGGAACAGTCACAATTGGTGGACGAAGAGGTGGACAGGGTCCAGGATGGCAGAAGGCCATCCAGGATGGCCCAAGCGGAGGAAGGGCAGGACGGCGAGGACAGATACACCTGCCCTGAGCCACCATCCAGGGTCTGGCCGGGGATGCCCTCGCACCTCCCTCCACCCAAGGACTCCAGAGGCATGGGCCGCACTCCTGGGCTTTCACGGCCTCCCTCCCTCATGCCTTCAGTCCCTCAGTCCTTCCTTCCCTCCCTCCTGCCCTCCCTCCCCCTCTAGGCCTTCCTCTTCTTTCCCTCCCTCCTTTCCTCCCTCTCCCCCAGCTTGACTCCCTCCATTCCTCCCTCACCCAGCAGAGGCTCTGGGGTCCCAGCAGGGAACTGAGCCCTGGGGCTTCATCCGGGAGCAGCCCCAACCACATGGTCCCTGTCCCCGGGGCACTCACGGTCACTGTGGGCGCTGACGGGGCCCGGTCCTCAGGTTGAGCAGCGGGATGGCCACTTGGAATCCGCTGCGGAACACGGGGGCCGGCTGCACAGAGGGCGGAAGAGAACGAGGCTTAGCACTGCCTCCAGAAACATCGAGTCCTCCACGTGACGCCCTGGGCGTCCTCGTGGCCCACCGGCCCCAATCCCCCGAAGCCCCAAAGACTGCGTCGGGCCGTGTTGACTGGGGCTTTGGGGCACCGCTCTTGGGCCCCAGGAACAGCATCGCAGCCAACATCCCCAGGGCCTCCGAGTTTTCCTAAGGACCTCGCAGGTCCTCTGAGCCTGACGTCGTCCTCCTTGGGAAGCAATGTCCTGTCGACCCCCGTGTCTGTCTCCTGCCTCTTCTGGGATCCCTCACGGCCACACCCACCACGTGGGGCTGCCATGACCAGGACACACCCTGTGCCCCGTGGCGGACGCCCGCCTCCAACGCTGGGCCCCTCACAAGCCCGGTGCGCTGGGCCAGGCCTGGGCGCTCGCTCGGGGGTCCCCGGACATCTCCGGTGCAGTGCCCTGAGCCTGCCAGCGCTGGGTCGCCTCAGACCAGCCCGGGAGGCCAGCCGGGGGGCCGCTAGGCCAGGCAGGGAGGCGCCAGGCCAGGAGGTCCGGACGAGCCGCTCCCGGGCCCAGTGTGGGGAGCCCGGGCCGAGGCTGCTCCCCCAACGGAGGAGGACCTGGGCCCAGGGAGCTGAGTGGGGACAGGGCACAATGAGCCCAAGCTGGGCAGAGAACTCCGGGGGGGGTGTGCCTTGACCTCGGGCCCACTGGGAGACCACATCCCCCCCACAGGGCTCGGTCCCCTGGCGGGGGAAGGTGGTCGTCGGGATGTCCAGGCTCCCGGGCTGCACGGCCGGCAGCCGCTGGCTGGCGTGGGAGGAGGCACGGCTGGCGCAGGAGAGAGCCCTCGGCAGAGAGGAGGTGGCAGGTGCTCCCGCGGCGGCAGGTGCCCGAGGGCGGGCGGCGTGCGCCGGCCTCCGCCGGAAGGCAGAGCCACGCCAGCCCCGGTGCCCCGAGGCCAAGGCCGAGACCCTCTCCAGCATTGGCCACCGCACCCTCTTGTCTCCACCGACAACCCCACTGTGCCGGGTCTCGGCCGCTTGCTGTCTTTGCACCGGACTTGCCATCCTGCCTTGACCGAGCGGCTACCCTCTGTGGACTGAGGTCCAAAACAAGGACCAGAGGGGCCTGGGGGTATCCACGACCTCGCTCAGCCGGTGAGGGACCGGGCGGCTACCATGCCCCAGGTCCCCCTGTGCTTCTGCCTGGAGTCCTGCCCCGGCTTCCTCGGAAGGAGGAACCCCCAGCACCGTGAGTTTGGGCCCCACTTCCCAGGCCGGGCTCTTCACCCACAGTCCCCTCTGCCGCCCTCCCTGCATCGACTATGCCGACAACAAGGACGAAGATGTGGACGGGACGGCGTGGGATGTCCCCCGCACCCACGGCGGATGGCGGCTCCAAGGATGGGCTCATCCTCAGCTGTGCTCCCGGGAGCCCGGAGCCCGAGGGCACAAGGCCTCCCGCTGCACAAGAAATGATCTCCCGTGGGGGCCGCGGGTCCCCCGGGCTCCGAGCAGGAACCGGAGCTGCCCACATGCGTCCTGCCAAGGAAGGATCAGCCCGGGCTCGCCGGCCCCGTGGCCACAAGGCTCCTCCTGCCCGCCGGTCCTCCGTGTGGGCTGGCTCACCTTCCCCTCAGCAGGGATGGCCAGGCCCTGGCCTAGCTCGGTCCCCTCCCCCGACGCACCCCACACACACCCTGGCCGCTGCCGGGTCCGGAACCCCGTTCCCATCGGGCCCCGTGCACGCCCGCACCCATGCAGGGACACACCCACGCACGCGCAGCCCACGACGAGTCCCTCGACCCGTCGTGGGAAGAGATGTTCGCTGACGGTCTCGAGGTTCTTGAAGAACCCCGTCGCTCCTGCCCAGGAACTGCCTCCTGCAAAGGCATCCCTGTGAGACCCCTCCTGGCACAGACCACGTGGCTGAAACGCACACGCTGAGCACACCCCGGGTCGGACAGGGCGTGGACCCACGGGAACACACACGCTGCTGTGAGTGGGAACTTGGGAGTCTCCTCGGGAGGATCTCCCGAGCCGGACCCATGCTGACTCCCTGACCGCCCCCCACCCCATTGCACACGCGGGTGCATGCCCAACACCGACGGGCCCCTGCATGCGGGCAGGGCTCAGCGCGGTGGCCTGCTGCCATCAGCAGCACCGAAACAAGTCCGATGTGTGGGGGCCACAGTCTGGACGCTGCATGGGGTGAGGGGTGAGCACGGAGCGGCTGGGGGAGGGGCCCGCGGGGGCTCCGGTGTGAGGAGGAAGTCGGGGCAGGGGTCTCCAGGAAGCGGTGACCTCACTTCCCAGACCACAGAGCCCAACAGAATTGGAACCCACGTCACCAGGCACCCACATTCCAGGGACGCCCCCCTGCGCAGCTCGTTGCTTTGGACATCGTCCAACCGACACCATGTTCGCATGCTGCCTCCCAAACTCGGGACGGTGGAGACGGAGGACAGCGCGCCCGGCTACCACTTCCCCGCGCTCTGGAGGTCCTTTCAGGGCTGCCCGACGCCTCTGGCCTTTCGGCCGAAAGGAGACTAAGGTGACACCGGGAGGCCAGAGCCGGCCGCCCAGCCCCACATGCTCGCATCGACGGGCGCAGCCACGGGTCCCCTCAACTGCTGGGCTTGTGTGTGTAAGTGTCTTTGTGTGTGTGTGTGTGTGTGTGTACTTGTGTGTTTGTGTGTGTGTCTGAGAGCGTGCCTGTGCAGGTATGTGTCTGGAAGGAGGGCTCACGTGCGGTGGGGCCTTCCTGAGCAGGAGCAATTGGATGAGGGCTAAGATGCCCGGTGGGCAGGTCGCGGTCAAGGTGAAGGCTGGCTGGGTGGGACAGGTGTGGGGGATGTGAGCTCCTGGCCAGGGTCGATCCCCAGAGCCCTGCAGGTGTGGGTCCCGGGACCGGGGGTAGGGTTGGGCAGGCACAGGTCTGGGGCCCACGTGGGAGCAGCAGGGGGACCGGGCAAGAGGAGAGTGGGGTCGGCCGGGCGGACCTGGGTTGGCTCCGGGCCAGCGACCGGTCCCTGTCTTTGTAGAAGGCCACGGAGGGAGAGATGAGGCAGGCGGCCACCACCTCCTCTCTGACCCAGGAGTCCGCAGGCCCAGGGAAGGCTTCCGAGCCTGCCAGGCCACCTGTGGAAGCCGAGCCCCAGGGTGAGAAGGCGGGGCGGGGCTGGGTGCCTGGGTGTGTGCGGGGACGGGTCGGTGCTGGGCCCACAGGGACAAGCCCCACAGGCTGGTGGGGGGCCAGGAGCAAGGACTGGGCTCAGAGCACCCGGCCAGTGGACTACGGTCGGGGAGACGTCCCACTGAAGGTTCTTTCTTGGCTGCGGCTTCTCTGGGAGGCGCCAGGTTGGGTCCTTTCTACGCAAAGGCACACGGAGAGGCACATACCCGTGTGACCTTCTCTCCTCTCACAGCCGCTCCCAGGAGCTCAGGCTGGCCCCAACATCATCAGGTGGGGGACTGCCCACAGTGGGGTGGGTGCCTGCCACCACCTCAGCAGGAGACCAGCAGCCAACAGGTAACCAGGAACCAGGCCACAGAGAGCCTGACGCTGCCCAGGAAGAGCAGGTGCCTGCTCCTGCCCCAGCCCCTGCTCCAGCCCCTGCAACTCTTGTGATCCTGTCCCTTACCCTGCCCCTACCTGTATCCCTTCCCGCCACAGACGCAGCTCCTGCCCTGGATCCTGCACCAGCCAGCGCCAGGACCGAGTCCCCTTCCCCCGCCGCTGCAAGGGCGGAGGGCCACTGCTCCTTCCCCTACCTGTGCCTGTGCCCCTGGTACTCTCCCAGATGCAGCTCCTGTCCCTGATCCTGCCCCTTCACCTGCCCCAACCGAGGCCACTGCCCCTTGCCCTGTCCCTGCCTGTGACCTGGATCCTGCCACAGTCCCAACTCCTGCCCTGGATCCTGCACCAGCCATCACCAGGGCACCTGACCCAGCTCCAGACCCTTCCCCTTCCCCTATCCCTGACTCTGCCCCTGATCCTGCCACAGTCCCAGCTCCTGCCCTGGATCCTCCACCAGCCAGCACCAGGGCTCTTGTCCCACCTCCAGCCCCTTCCTTTTCCCCTTCCCCAGCGCCTGCCAGGACCCATTCCCCTGCCCCTCCCACTGCCTGTGACACTGTCCCTTTCCCAGACCCTGTCCTCACCTCTGCTCCTAACCCTTGCCTTCCCCCTGTCCTGTCCAGAACCGCTGCACCTTCCCCTGACCCTGCCAGGGCTCTTGCCCCTTGCCCTGCCCCAGACTCAGTCTTTGCCCCTGCCCCTGCTCCTGCCCTTCCCATGCCCCTGCCTGTGCCCCTACCCATACCCCTATCCCTTCCCCTGCCTGTGCCCCTGTTCCTGCCCTTGACCCAGCTCCCGCCCTTTCCCCAATCCCTGCCAGGACTGCTGCCCCTGCCCGACTGTGCTCTTGTTCTGCCGCAGACCCAGTTCCTACACTGGATCCTCCTCCTGCCCCTTCCTCTGCCATTGCCTCTGCCCCTATTCCTGCTCCACACCCATGTCCAGCCCCTGTACCTACCCCTGCCCCTTCTGCCAGAACCACTGCACCTTCC
Source organism: Meles meles (assembly GCF_922984935.1). Lineage (NCBI taxonomy): Eukaryota > Metazoa > Chordata > Mammalia > Carnivora > Mustelidae > Meles > Meles meles. The sequence continues at coordinate 86,459 of NW_025721159.1, read as the reverse complement.
CATGTTTCTTCCTGTGTCCCTGTCCCTGCTCAAGACCCAGCCCCTCGCCCTGCTCCTGCCCTTCCTCCTGCCCCTCCAAGGGCCCTGGCTCTTCCCTCGCCCATACCAGGGCCACTGAGTCTTCGCCTGTCCCTTCCTGTGTCCTTGTTCCTGCCCCACACCCAGATCCTGCCCCTTGCTCCTGCCCTTTCCCCTACCCCTGCCTGCACTCCTGTTCCTGTCCCTGACCCAGCTCCAGCTCTGCATCCTGTGCTGGGCACTCCTGCTGACCCTGTCCTTCCCCTTGCTCCTGCTCCTGGCCCTGTCCCAGCTCTTGCATCTGGCCATGCTCCTGACCTGGTCCCTGTCCCAACCGCTGCCACTACACTTGCTCCTGCGGGGCTCCCAGAGCCCTATCCAGAGCCCCCTGCTCTGCGGGGAGAACTCCCTGAACAATTAGCCTCAGTTCCATCCTCTGACCCCGCCGCCCTGACAGAACATTTCATCCCCTCCCCCTGTGTTCTTTCTCTCTGGTACATAGTCACTCTGATAGCAGCTGCCCATGTCCTGTATGCTCTCTACCATCTATTTTAAATAAAATTCATTCTTTTCAGTTGAACTTGTGCTGAGCACTAAGTCCATCCCTGGCATCCTCTCCCCATAGCACAGAACATCACTAGGGAACATCTTCCCCAAAGGAGACCCTGAGCCCAAGCCCTCCCTGCCCATTTCTCCCCCAGGCCGGCCCGTCCCAACCCCTAAGCTGCTTTCTTTCTCTGTTCCTTCACCTGTTCTGGAGGTTTCTGTAAGTGGGATCACCCAGGAGGTGCCTTGGTTTCTGCCCACCAATTCAAGGGGGACTGGGTTTCTTTGTTTTGTTTTGTTTTGTTTTTTCCCTCTGTGTTTCTGTGACATAGAATTTTCCTTATGCCACACTGAAACCCCCAATGGATTAGAGGAACCTTTAGTGGATATGCAACCAATCTTAGGGCCGAGACCCCTGTTCCTGCTGGGATACCACAGCCTGACCCCAGTCAGGACACGGCTGCTTCCTCCTGGGTCCCACACACACACCAAGGGAGTGTAGAAAGCTGGAGGGCACACCACATAGGGCATTTGCATCGCTCACAACCCAAGGTCAGACAGTCTTTCCCCTGCCTCTGGTCCAAAACAGTCTCTAAGTCACTGGGTCCCACAAGGACACAGACTGAAAGCATGCAAGGTGGGGTAGGGGTGGGGAGAGGCACTCAGGGAGTATGTGTCAGCAATGTGGAAGCTCCCAGGGAAGGACTCTGGCAAAGGAAACCCCTGCCCTGAGCTATGGGCAGCTGTGCTGTTCCAGGTGTGGGCTGGAGGTTTCCCGTCCACAGCTGTTTGTCGAGCTCCAACTGTGGGCCTGCACTGTCTAGGGAGGGGGCAAGAGAAGCCTGTGACCTCACAACACTGATACCCAGGGCAGTGCAGAGACCACCCAGGATCCTGGGGGAAACTAGCAGAGACCCTGAAGTGTAACTGCTGCATTGTGAGGTTATTCTCTGCTCAGTCTTGGAAGTATTGCCATGATTTCTCCCCCAACGGCTGCACCCCAGCAGCTGCACCTGCACTTACAATGTGTGGCTGACAGGGTAAGCTGGTGGGCTGAATTTGGGGTAGAAGGAAAGGAAGGTGGAAAGACAGCCCTGCGCTTTCATTGGGTTTTGGTGCCCTGATATGGGAATAGTGCCCCATGGGGGGCAGGGTTGATGGGGACTGACAGGCTTGTGTGGCCATAAAAGGGCTGAGGTCCCTTCTGTGGGGAGGGCCTGTGAGTGCTTAGGTCTCCAAGTCCAAGGTCCACAGACAGGTGGAGGCTGGATAACAGCGGGAGGGGGACAGCAGCCCAGACAGGACAGTTACTGTTCTGTTGCAAGGCCGCGACAGAAGAAAGGCTGGGACCAAGCCTGGAGCCTCCAACAGCTGTGCTCCCATGGAGGAGGAGCAGAGGTGGCCTGCCAGGTATGGCCAGTGGGCACACCAAGGGAGCAGAGTCCAATGGCATGGATGAGTCAAGTTGGCTGAGGGCAGAGGGGGGAGTGCGGGGTTAGGACTGCAGGTTTCCCTGAACCAGCCAGAGATAGAGGAGTCCCAGTGGGTGGCTGCCATGACAGACTGGTTAGGGAGGGTGACAAGAGACTGGGAGGAGGGATAGAGGGCCTGGGGTTGACATTTCAAGCTGCGCTCTCTGTGGAGAGAGAGAACGAGCCTGGGGAGGGAAGATCAGGAGAGAATCATGAATGCTTAGATATGGAGCTCTGCCGCATCGCTCTCAGTCGTGCCCTGCTCTAATCATGGCTGGGTCTCCTAGCTCATTTGCTCGGCACACGCTTTACCTGGGCTGGCTGGCCGGTGCCCTGTGCGCACCTGACGGGGGACATCTGGCCCCTCGGGACAATCTCTGTGGTGTTACTCTCACTATGGTGAGCTGGAATGCCTGTAATGTGAGTTGTCGCCGCATGTCACTTGCCCTTGAAAACAGTTCCTGGGGCCTCTGCGTGGCTCAGTGGGTGGAACATGGGGCTCTTGATCTCAAGATTGTAGGTTCAAGCCCTACCTGGGGTACAGACATGACTTACGGATAAAATCTTAAAAATAAAACCCAATTCACCAGCTGCTCCTAATTATTAAATCATAGCTATTGTTATGAAGGGTTTAGTGCTATTTGTGATAGGAGTTCAAAACTTTTTTTTCCCTTTATTTTGTGCTCACGATTTTGTTTTTGTTTTATTTTTTATTATTATTATTTTTTCCCAATCTTGTGTCCAGATTTATTTTCATTGGGTCATATTTATTTGTCTTCGCTTGGGACTGTTAAAAAAATCTGGGGCTAAACTGGGAAAGGGTCTTCCCCCCTGTAGCTAACTGCTTTTAGCTATTCTGGGAGAGACTCTGGGATGTTTTAGATAAGCATAAGGAATATAGAAAAGGGAAAGACAAATGTCATATGATTTCTCTCATAAGTTTACTATAAGAAACAAAACAAGTGAACAAAATGGAAGGGAAGAAAAAATAAAACAGGATGAAAATAGAGAGGGATGCACATCATATGAGAGAGATTCAACAATAGGGAACAAACTGAGGGTTGCTAAAGGGAGGTGGCTGAGACATGGGGTTACTGGGTGATGGGCATTCAGGAGGGCACTTGATGGAATGAGCCCTAGGTATTCAATGCGACAGATACATCAGTAAATTGTACTCCTGAAACTTAAAAAAAAAAAAAAGTAAAATCTTCAGGAACCTTCCATAATTGTTCCCCAGCAGCACATAGGAGGGTCCCCTATATTATTTGTTGAAAGAGTAAGCTCCAGATGGAGCTGTCTTGTCCCTGAGCAGATACACAGGCCCTACAGCTCAGGGGAGTGAAGATTAAGAGCAGAGATGTGTTCTCTGAAAACAAGGGAGAGACAGGCTTCCTGGTGTGGACCGTAAAGAGAAGAATTGCATGTGGCCTAGGACTGAACATCAACTAAAGGGGCACACAGGAAAACACTGTCCCAGGAAACCGAAATGGAAATCTGCAAAGAGGAGAACTAAAAGTAAAATTACCACAAAAGTGAAGAGTGGGCTCTCCCCAAGAGACCAGTTACCTTCGGCCCCTAGACCGGCAGACTGAGGAGAATGGCACCTGGACAAACCCATGTCTGTTATATTCATGTACATTCTGACTCATTTTTTGAAGCACAGTTGACACACAATATTTTGTTCACATCAGGTGAACGTTATAATGATTGGACAACTTTTCACCTTATACTATTAGGAACACAAGTAGAGCTACCATCCGTCACCAGATACAGCATTAGAATATCATTGACCATACACCCTATGCTGTGCCTTTCATCCCTGAGACTTAATCATCCCACAACGGGAAGTCTGTGTGTCCTACATGCCTTCACCCATTTCTCCCACGCCCCTCACTACCCCTCTGAGAACTGTCGTTTGTTCTCTATATTTACATTCTGATTTTGCTTTTGGATTGGTTGTTTATTCATTTGTTTTGCTTTTCAGAATCCATACAGGAGTGAAATCCTATAGTATTTGTCTTTTCAGTCTTACCTATTTCATTTAAGTGCACAGCTTCTGGGTCCATCCATGTTCCAAATGGCAAAAAATTTCATCCTTTTTTTTTTTATGGCTAATTTTCCATTGTGAATATATACCAATTTTTCTTTTTCCACTTATCTATTTGTTTTACATAATAAGATTTCTTAAATTTCAATTGAGGAACTAACTGAGGATTTTGGAGAGAAGGGGGTTTGGGAGGCTGGGAGAGCCTGGTGGTGGGTATGTGGAGAGCACGCATTGCATGGAGCACTGGGGGTGGTGCATACACAATGAACTCTGGAACGCTGAAAAGAAATTTTAAAGAAATCATGTTGTTTTGGGAAAAATAATAATGTAATGAAGTGTTTATTATATAGTAACTATAAAACTTTTTGAAGACAAAAAAATATTCAATTAAAAAGAAAATCCAAAAGGAAAAAAAAATCACCCTATGCTCACGTCTATGTACAGTGTGGACATTTGCAGAGGACTTACATTAGAAAACATTGTTTCTTGGGCAAGAGGGCTGCTGAGTAGGGAGGTCGTTTAATCTGGTTCCTCAAAGTTAGCTGGATATCTATCAAGCCATTCTGAACACACACAAATTCAGCCTGAGATGGAATATTTATCTGGATCTCCACAAGCAGAGAATTAGGTATGGAAAGTGGAGTCTTCTGGGGAAATGACTGAAGATAAATGGAAGGCTGGGGCGCCCCAAAAGCTGGCCACCGGAAAGTGATGTAACACAGGAGAATACAAATGGAGACATTGGAAATCTGCTCAAGTTAGAGATACCCCCTTCTGAAAAGGGCACAGGGGACAAGCAGGGCAGAACTCTAATGGGATCATTGTGGTCTAAGGATTCCAGGAGATTCAGAAGGAATGGGGGAGCCCCAGCCGATAGAGTCCCCAAGCAGTGGAGCAGGGAGACTGGTTATGGTCACTGAGCCCAGACTGGACTTTTCAGTTCCAGACACAATAAACTATTAGCCGAGTTGGTAGTGAGACTGCCCTCTGCCTGACCACCCTGAAAAGACAAGAAGTTGCGAACTGTCTAACATCCTAAGGGATGTTAGTGCCTGTAACGGGGACAGACCTCAAGCAGTGTAGCCCACGAGGAGATGCTGCAGTGCCCCCCTCACTGTCACCTAGGAACTGCATAGGAAGGGTACAAGTGTGAGCCCACAACCACTAGCAATCGCAAAGCCACACATCTCAGAGACCTTCACAGCTCCCCGTGACACCTCTGGTGGACAAAGATTGACCTGCAGGATTTATTGCAAAAGTGGGGACAGACTGTGTGGCTGCTGCTCTGGGCTGGGAATTTCTGCACCGCCAGGTTTCCTCTGACCCTCTAAAGAGAAGCAGAAAGATGCCACAGAAAAATAGCTGAGCAGCCAATCAGCTCATATTAATCCCATCCGTCTAACAAGGGGTAGGCAACTCCACCAAGGCAAAGACATCTGAGAAGGCAAGCAGCAGGCCCCTCTCCCAGAAGACAGACAGGAAGCACAGATAAATGATAAGCTTATATCCCACAGACCTATAAAACTCCAGCACCAGGGGAAAATAATAAAGGGAGCTCTAGGTGATCCCTCAGGACTCACTTATACTTCAGGCTATAATTTTACATTTCTGTTCAGTTTCTTTTCTTACTTATTTTTTAAATTCTTTTATTTTTAACCCTGATCCCATTTAAAATAGATTCACATTTCCCAACCTATGTTTTGAGGTCTCTTCTTAACTTTTATTTTCTTTTATCATTATGTTTTATAGGTTTATACCCTACACCACCCTATATTTCACCCAATTCAATTTTATTGTGCTATATTTGTAAGTTCTGACTTCTTTACAATTTTGGGATACAGTGCTTTCTAACACCAAAAATCAAGCAAGAACAGGGAGATCATCCTGCTGTTTCCACCCCAGCCCCCTCTTGTTTCTTCCCCTCTTTCCTTTGTTCTTCCTTTTTAATTGTTTTGGATCATCTTAGCTTTGATAGTTTATCTGTGATAGATTTTGACCCTTTCAGATTTTTTTCTTAGGTGCATTTTACTTGGGTTGTGGTTGATATTTTGGAGTTTGTATGTTCCCTCAAGAATACCTCAAGAGGATGACTAGGGGGAAGAATGCCCAACAAGGAAAAGAACCAGAGACAGTGGTCCCGGCCACAGATCTAATGGGTATTGATATAAACAAAAATCTCAGAGATGGACTTCAGGGTAGCAATCATGAAGTCAATAGCTAGGTTTGAGGAAAGCATTCAAGACAACGTCAAATCAAGCACAGAACTGCCCTAATCTGGGGAAGGAGACAAGCATCCATGCCCATGAGGAAGAGTGGACCCCACCCAAGATCAATAAAAATAGACAAAATCCCTAGGTACATAATAGTGAAACCTGCAAATATCAGAGCCAAAGAAGATTTTTTGATAGCTTCTTGGGGGATGATATTTATTATGTACAGAGAGGGCAACATGAGAATAACATCAGACCTGTCCACAGAGAGCTGATAAGCCAGACAAGACCGGGAGGACATAATTAGGACACTGTATGAGAAGAACATGGAGCTAAAAATATGTTATCCAGCAAGGATATCATTCAGAATGGATGAAGAGACAAGGAGCTTCCAGGACACAATAAAAGTGAAAGAATATGTGACCACCAAGGCAGCCCTGAAGGAAATAGTAAGGGGAATTTTATAAAAGCAGGGAGACCCCAAGAGTAATATAGACCGGAAATTTACAGAGACAATCTATACAAGCAGGGACTTCACAGGCAACATGATGTCAATAGAATCGTAACTTTCAATAGTTACTCAAAACGTGGACAGGCTACATGCTCCCATGAATAAAAAGACAAGACAGGGCCCATGCATATGCTGTATACAAAAGTCTCATTTTGAGCCTAAAGACACCACCAGACTGAAAGTGAGGGGATAGACAACTATTCTTCATTCTAAAGGACCTAAAGAAATACAAACAAACAAACAAACTGGGGTAGCAATAGTTGTATCAGACAAATTAGATTTTAAACCAAAAACTCCAGTAAGATATGTAGAGGGATACCGTATCATACTTCAAGGGTCTATCCAACAGCAAAATCTAGCAACTGTAAATATCTGAGTCCCAAAAATGGGAGCAGCCAACTCCATAAGCTAACTGTTAATCAAAAAAAAAAAAAAAAAAAAAAAGAGTCATCACCACCACCACCATCATCATCATCATATATTAATAGTTGGAGACCTCAATACCCCACTCACAGAAATAGATCATCTAAGTAGTGAACTGTTTAAAAAAATGAGCATTGAATGACACAATGAAAGAGATGTACTTCAAAGATATAAAGAAAACATTTAACCCTAAAAGCACAAAATGCCATTCTGATTGAGTGTACACAGATCTTTCTCCCAAAATATGTCACATACGGGTTGACCACAGCTTTGTAATAAGCTGGAAAAAATGCAATGTGATGCCCCAGCTTTGTTTTCTTTTTCAAAATTTCTTTGGCAATTTGAGGTCTTTACTGGATCCATGCACATTTTAGATTATTTGTGCCTGCACCTTGAAAAATGCAGATGGTATTTTGATTGGGATGACACTGAAAGTATAGATTACTCCGGGTAGCATGGACATTTTAACAATGTTAAATATTCTGATCCATGAACATATGATATTTTCCCATCCTTTTGTGGCTTCTTCAGTTTCTTTCATGAGTGTTTGGTAGTTCAAGTACAGATCCTTTACTCTTTGGTTATGTTTATTCCAAGTTATTACATAGCTGTGATCACCAAGACAGTACGGTACTGGCATAAAACCAGACACATAGACCAAAGGAACAGTGTCAGGAACCCAGATATAGACCCTCAACTCTATGATCAAATAATCTCTGACAAACGAAGAAAAAATATCTGGAAAAAAAATCTCCTCGATAAATTGGACAACATGTACAGAAGAATGAAATTTGACCATCTCTTACACCATACACCAAGATACACTCAAAATGGCTGAAAGACCTCAATGTGAAACAGGAACCATCAAATACCTAGAAGAGAACATAGGCAGTAACCACTCTGACATCAGCCAGAGCCGCTTCTTTCAAGACATGTCTGCAAAGGCAAGGGGAAAAAAAAAGTGAAAAGGAAGGTTTGGGACTTCACCAAGATAAAAGGCTTCTGCACAACAAAGGAAACAGTCAACAAAACTAATAGGCAACCCAGGAATGCGAGAACATATTTACAAATGACACTACAAAGGGCTGTTATCAAAGATATATAAAGAACTTCTCAAACTCAACACCCACAAAACAGATAATGAATCCAAAATATGGGCAGAAGACATGAACAGACACTTCTCCAATGAAGACATGAATGGCTAACAGACTCATGAAAACATATTCATTATCATTAGTCATCAGGGAAGTTCAAATCAAAACTACATTGAGATACCACCTTACAAGAGTTAGAATGGCAAAAATCAACATGGCAAGAAACATCAAATGTTGGAGAGGATGCGGAGAAGGGGAACCCTCTTTACCTTTTCTGGAATGCCAGTTGGTGTACCCGCTTTGGAAAACTGTGGCGATTCCTCAAAACATTAAAAACAGAACTACCCTATGGACTACCAATTGCACTACTAGGTATTTACCCCAAAGATAGAAATGTAGTGGCCACATGCACTCCAATGTTCATTGTTCATAGCAGGAATGTCCACAATAGCCAAACTGTGGAAATTGATGAGATGCCCCACAACAGATGAATGGATAAAGAAGATGTGGTCCATATAGACAATGGGATATTAGTCAGCCATCAGAAAGGATAAATACCCAATTTTGCATCAACATGAATAGGACTGGGGGAGATTATGCTGAGAGAAAAAAGTCAAACAGAGAAAGTCAATTGTTACTTGGTTTCCCTTACTTTTGGAAGATTAGGAATAACATGGAGGACAGTAGAAGAGGGAAGGGAAAAGTGAGGTAGGCAATCAGATGGGGAGATGAACCACGAGGGACTATGACTCTGAGAAACAAAATGAGGGTTTTAGAGTGGAGGGGGTTAGGGTGATGGGAGAGCTTGGTGGTGGATATTAAGGAGAATACATATTGCATGGAGCAATTGGTGTTATATGTAAACCATGAATCTTGGAACACTACATCAAAAAATAATGATGTACTATATGGCGACTAACATAACATAATAAAAACTTTTAAAAAAAAAGATCACATACTGGGTCACAAATCAGTTCTCAACCAATACCAAAAGTTTGAGATTTTCCCTGGCATTTTTTTTCAGAAAATAATACTTTCAAACTGGAACCCAATCAATCAGAAGAGGAAATTTGGAAGGAATTCAAACATTTGGAGGTTAAAGAGCATCCTAAAAAGGAATGACTGGGTCAACCAGGAAATTAAAGAAGAATTTATAATGAAAATAAAAGCACATTGGTTCAAAACATATGGGATACTGAAAAGGTGATCCTTAGAGGGAATTACATGGCTATTCAAGGCTCTCTCCAAAAAAAAAAAAAAAAAAAAAAAAATTAGAAAAATCCAAAGTGCACAAGCTGACGTTACACCTACAGGACCTAGAGAAAAAACAGCAAATGGAGCTGAAACCAAGCAGTATAAGAGAAAGAATAAAGATTAGAGCAGATGTCAATGAAATAGAAACTAGAAGAACAGAGCAGATACCAAAAGTAGAAACTGGTTCTCTGAACGAATTAATAAGATCGATAAACCTCTGGCCAGACGTAGCCAAAAGAAAAGATAAAGGACTCAAATTAATAAAATCAGAAAGGAAAAGGGAGAGATCATGACTAATGCAAAAGAAGTAGAGAATTGTTAGAGCATATTATCAGCAAATATATGCGAACAAATTAGGCCATTTGGAAGCAATAGATGCATTCCTGGAAACTTATAATCTACCAAGTCTGAAACAGGAAGAAACAGACAATCTGAACAGATGAATAGCCAGAGAGGAGATTGAAACAGCAACCAAAAACTTCCAAACAAAACAAAACAAAACAAAACAAAAGTCCATGGCCAGATAGCTTCCAGGAGAATTTTATCAAATATTGAAAAAAATATATATTCATACCTATTCTACTGAAGCTGTTTCCAAAAAATAGAAATAGATGGATGGCTTCCAAACTCATTTTAAGAGGCTTTACATTGTTCCCAAAAGCAGAAAAAGACCCCATCAAAAGGAGAATTATGAACGAATAACCTTTTGAACACCAACATATTCAGGAAGATACTAGCCAATAATATCCCAAGGTACATTAATGGACCTTGAGAGCTTGTTTGGAGGTTCTAGCAGGGGAGCACAGCTATTTGTATACCCTTCACCAAAGAATGGTCTCCTCTATCAGGGAAGTGGTCCTCTTCGACCGAGCGTGCAGCTTAGGGAGGGATGTGCATGGAGCAGTGAGGGAGGAAGGGGACACCTGCCTACCCAGCCAGATCAGCCGAATCAACCCTGGCAATCAATGGGGTGACAGATGTTGCAGCCAAATCGCCCTCACATCCATCCCAAGGAACAGTAAAAGAGTTAGCATAAACAATGAATCTTGGAACACTGAAAGAATAAAATAAAGTTAAATAAATAAATAAGTTATTCACAACGACCATGTAAGGTTGATTCCTGGGACACAAAGGTAGTTCAACATTCACAAGTCAAATGTGATCTATCATATAAACAAAGGAAAGACGGGAACCATACCATCCTCTCAACTGATGCAGAAAAATCATTTGGCAAAATACAACATCCTTTCCTGATTAAAACTTCTCAAAATAGAGGGGTAGAGGGAACATATCTCATATCATAAAAGCCATCTATGAAAAGCCCACAGCAAATATCACTAGTAATGGGGAAAAACTGAAAACTTTCCCACTCTCACTACTGTGGTTCAGCATAGTACTAGAAATCCTAGCCTCAGCATTTGAACAACAATAACAATTGGCAAAGAAGAAGTCATACTCTTTTCCCTTGCATATGACAATCTACTTTATGTGGAAAACCCAAAAGACTTGACCCCTAAATTACCTGAACTCATACAACAATCAGCAATATTTAAGGATTCAAAATCAATGCACAGAAATCAGTTGTTTTTCTATAAACTAAGAATGTGAATGGAAAGAGAAGTTAGGGAGTTGACTCCATTTACAATACCACCAAATATCATAAGATACATAGGAATAAACATACCCAAAGATGTAAAAGATCTCTACTGTAGAAACTACAGAACACTTATGAGGGAAACTGAGGAAGACAGAAAGAGATGGAAAACCATTCCATGCTCATAGACTGGAAGAAAAAACATTGTGAAACTGTCTGTGCTAACCAGAGCTACCTACACAGTCAGCGCAATAACTAGCAAAATACCACCAATATTTTTCACAGACAATAAAAAAATTCTGAAATTTGCATGGACCAGAAAAGACCCTGAATCACAATGCCTGACTTCAAGCTAGTTTACACAGCTGTGATCACCAAGACAGCATGGTAGTGACACAAAAACAGACTCATCACTCAATGGAACAGAATACAGACCAGACATGGACCTTCATGTCTATGATCAACTAATCTTCATTAAAGGAAAGAATATGCAATGGAAAAAAGACAGGGTCTTCAATAAATGGTGCTGGAAAAATTGTACAGTCACATAGAGAAGGATGAGACTGGTCTATTCTCCTACACCATATGAAACAATAAATTCAAAATGGATGAAATACCTCAAGGTGAGATTGGAATCCTTCAAAATCCTAGAGGAGAACCCAGGCAGCAACCTCTTCAACCTCAGCCACAGCAACTTCTTGCAACACACATCTGTAAAGGCAAGGAAAACAAAAGCAAAACCGAACTACTGTTTCTCAAGATAAAAAGCTTTTGCACAGCATAGGGAACAATCAACACAACTAAAAGGCAATCCAAGGATTGGGAGAGGATATTTGTAAATGAAATAATTGATAAGGGGCTTATATCCAAGATCCATAAAGAACATATTAAACTCAACCCCAGAAAACGCATAATCCAATCAAGAAACAGGCGGAAGACATGATCAGACACTTCTTCAAAGGAGACATAAAAATGGTAATAGGCACATGAAAAAATGCTCCACATCACTAGCCATCTGGGAAATTCAAATCAAAACACAATGAGATACCACCTTACACCAGCTAGAATGGCTAAAATTAACAAGACAGGAAACAAGTTTTGGAGAGGACATGGAGCAAGGAGAACCCTCTTACACTGTTGTTTGGATTCAAGCTTGGGCAGCCAGTCTAGAAAACAGTTTGGAGGTTCCTTAAGACATTAAAAGTGGAGGTATCGGGGCACCTGGGTGGCTCAGTGGATTAAGCCGCTGCCTTCGGCTCAGGTCATGATCTCGGGGTCCTGGAATCGAGCCCCGCATCAGGCTCTCTGCTCCGCAGGGAGCCTGCTTCCTCCTCTCTCTCTACCTGCCTCTCTGCCTACTTGTGATCTCTCTCTCTGTCAAATAAATAAATAAAATCTTTAAAAAAAAAAGTGGAGGTATCCCATGACACATCCACTGTACTACTTACTAGCTGTTCACCCCAAAGATATAGATGTAATGAGTAGGAAGGGCACATGCTCCCCCATGTTCACAGCAGCAATGTCCACAACAGCCAAAATCTGGAAGGAGCCAAGATTTCCTTTAAGAGAAGAATAGATAAAGACGTGACCCATATAGAAAATGGAATATTACTCAGCCATCACAAAGGACGAATACCCAGCATTTGCATCGCCATAGATGGAAATGGAGGGGATAACGTTTGGTGCAATAAATCAAGTAGAGAAAGACAATTATCATATGGTTTCACTCATATCTGGAATGTAAGAAATATCTCAGAGGACCATAAGGGAAGGGAGGGAAACTGAATGGGAAGGAATCAGAGAGAGGGACAAACCATGGGAGACTCTGGACTCCAGGAAACAGACTAAAGGTTGCAGAGGGGATCAGTTAGGGCCTGGGGTGACTGGAAGTTAAGGAGGTTAGGGTGTGAAGGAGGCAGATGATGGGATGAGCACTGGGTGTTATAAACAGCTAGTGAATCATTGAACACTACATCTGATACTAATGATGTACTATATGCTGGCAATTGAATGTTAAAAACAAAACAAATCAAAACAAAAAGCACATCTGAAATACCTTGCAAAAAGTGATTGGGAGGGAGACAAACCATAAATGACTCTTAATCTCACAAAACAAACTGGGGGTTGCTGGGGGGAGGTGGGATTGGGAGAGGGGGAGGGGGCTATGGACAGTGGGGAGGGGAGGCGAACCATAAGAGACTATGGACTCTGAAAAACAACCTGAGGGTTTTGAAGGGTCAGGGGTGGGAGGTTGGGGCAACCTGAGGGTTTTGAAGGGTCAGGGGTGGGAGGTTGGGGGAACAGGTGGTGGGTGATGGGGAGGGCACGTTTTGCATGGAGCACTGGGTGTTGTGCAAAAAGAATGAATACTGTTACACTGAAAAAATAAATAAAATGGGAAAAAAAAAGAGAGAGAGAGACTCAACTATAGAGAACATACTGAGGGTTTCTGGAGAGGAGGTGGACAGGACATGTGCTAAGTGTATAATGGGTTATTAGGAGGGTGCTTGTTGGGATGAGCACTGGGTGTAAAATATAATGGATGAATTAATAAATTCTACTCTTGGGGCGCCTGGGTGGCTCAGTGGGTTAAAGCCTCTGCCTTCGGCTCAGGTCATGATCCGGGGGTCCTGGGATCGAGCCCGCATTGGGCTCTGCTCGGCAGGGAGCCTACTTCCTCCTCTCTCTCTGTCTGCCTCTTCACCTACTTGTGGTATCTCTCGCTGTTAAATAAATAAATAAACTCTTTAAAAATAAATAAATTCTACTCTTAAAACCAATATTATACTATATGTTAAGTAACTAGAATTTCAATAAAAACTTGAGAAAGAAAAATGAATTGCAGTGCTTCCTAACAATGAGCATGGAATTATCTTTCCACTTCTTTGCATTTTCTTCAATTTCATTCATCTGTGTTTTGTAGTTTTCAGAGTACAGGTATTTCACCCTGTCAGTTAAGGTTATTCCTGTTTGTATCATAGTTTTTGGTGCTATTCTAAATAGTTGTGTGCTTCGCGAACTCTGCTCTTTTGTTTTGGCTGATCCATCCTTCCCACCAGTCATCCAGAGGAGCTCCTTGTCTGCTGTGGGCAGTGTTTGTTACTGAGCCTGAATGTGGTGAGTTGTTTTGTTTTGAAGGTTTTTGTTTTTGTTTTTGTTTTTTTTTATTTGATTTGACAGAGAGTGAGAGATCACAAGTAGACAGAGCAGCAGGCAGAGAGAGAGGGGGAAGCAGGCTCCCTGCTGAGCAGAGAGCTGGATGTGGGGTCAATCCCAGGACTGTTGAGATCATGACCTGAGCTGAGCTGATCATGACCAGAGACTCAACCCACCGAGCCACCCAGGTACCCCTGAATGTGGTGAGTTTTAACTAGGTGTGCTCTTGTCCACTCGTGAGATGAGAACTGAAACCACTTCTTTAAAAACTGAGGACCTGAGGAGCTCTCTTGTAAAGAAACATGGTGTGGGGCATGTGTGCTTGTTTTCTGCTTGAGGGGCAATGATGCTGGAACTGAGAAAAGCATGACAGAGATGGGCAGCAACGTAGAACACAAGGGTATGGAGCTTGGTGTAAGCAAGTTAGGCAGCCTGTTTTGGGGCTGCACTGCTTCCTGCTGGTGCTCTCTGTTGATATGGGAGTGGTGTCAGCTGTCTCCTTTGTTCCTGGAGAGTCATCTCTGTGAATGTTGCCTCTCAGTCTGTTTGTCCTAGGCTGTTTGCCTTCCTTCCTTCGAGGGGCAGCCCAGTGCTCTCAAGGCTCCATCCCAGCCAAGACCACTGACGTTTAAAACTCCAGGCAGTACGTCTCCCTGGTTAAAAGAAATCAAGATATTCAGTCTGTCTCATTTTGTAAGCCAGACCCGTGGGGAAAATATTTCTATGAGTTATCCTGTGAGTCCTCTCTCACCTTTTTTTATGATCATAGGTCCTGCTCCTCCCTTTCAGCCAGAATCCACTTCTCCACCAAACACCGTCTGATGTTTCTTCTGTCCTTTCAGACATGGAGTTTGTTTTCTCAGTCCTTGGATCTATTTCTGGGGTATTTATGATGATTTTATAGTTATCTTTTTGTTTCCCTGGGAAACTGGCACCTTGTCTTATCTTTTTCTTTTGCTCTTTTCACAGTTTGCTGGTTTTCTTCAGTGAATTCATTTTCTTTATATTTGGCATATCGATTATTGTCTTTTATATGTGGTTACCATTTTTTTTCTCTAACTTGTTCAGCATATAACAGTCCATATGAAGGTGAGGTAATGCAGGTAAATACATTTTTACTTCCATTCCACTTACAGGTTAGTTGTATGGGGTCATGTTTTATATCCTTTAATTTTCTGTGACTGCTGACTGATATTTTGAAATACACTTATTTTTTCATGTCTTTGTGCTTTCTGATTTTCTCACTTTTAATTACACTTTTTCATTCCCATTCAGTAGGGTTATTTCAGGGGTCACTGATTCCTTTAAATTTGCATGTCTGGGAACTATTTATCTCTCCTTATAATCTCAGTGATACCCTTCATGGTTACAGTAATCTTGGCTATATATTTCCTCCTTTCTGCTCTTTGAATATATTGGGCCATTCCCCTCTGGACAATTTTTCTGCTGAAATATTAGCTGATAGCCCGATGCGGTGTCTCCTGTATGTAACTGCTTTCTTTCTTCTTACTGCTATTTATTTATTTATTTGTTCTACTTATTTATGGTTTGCTTCAAATTTTTGCCTAAATTTTAGTTGGTTAATGTACAATGTAATATCGATTTCATTAATATGATTTAGTGCATCATCACTTACATATACAACACCCAGTGCTTATTGTGTTTAAAGGTCTCTATCACTACTTTTTGACATTTTAATTAATTATGAATTATTTTTTAGTATTTTTCCCATTTTAATACATATATCTTAAAGTGGACTTTTTGCAGATGATTTTGTTGGATGCTTTCTGTGTCTCCTGCATCTGGATTTGTTTCCTTCCCCTTATTTTGGAAATTGTTACCCATTATTTCATCAAATACATTTTCTGCCACTTCTTTATGTTCTTCTGAGTTCCCCAAAATGAAGACGTTATTACACTTTATATTGCTGAGATCCCTAAGTCTATTCTTTTTTTTTAAGATTTTATTTATTTATTTGACATACAGAGATCACAAGTAGGCAGAGAGGCAGGCAGAGAGAGAGAAGGGGAAGCAGGCTCCCGGCTGAGCAGAGAGCCCGATGTGGGGCTGGATCCCAGGACCCTGGGATCATGACCTGAGCCGAAGGCAGAGGCTTAACCCACTGAGCCACCCAGGTGCCCCCCAAGTCTATTCAATTGTGGTTTTTTAAATTTTTTAAATTTTTTTATTTTTTAAAGTTTTATTTGAGAGAGTCTGAGAGAGAGAAAGAGAGAGACAGAGAGAGAGAGGGCAAGCAGGGGAGGGACAAAAGGAGGAAGAAGGAGAGAAGCAGATTCCTCACTGAGCAGGGAACCCAACTTGGAGCTTGATCCCAGGACTCTGAGATTAGGACCTGAGATGAAATCAAGATTTGAATGCTTACTGGACGGAGCCACCCAGGAGCCCCTAAGTCTGTTGTCATTTTGTATTTTTTACTCTCAGCTGCTCAGTTTAATTTCTATTCTTCTGTCCTCCAGGTCATTTGATTCATTTTTCTGCTTCCTCTTGCCCGCTATTTATTACATCTATTGTATTTTAAATTTCATTTATTGTGTTCTTTATCACTAAGTAATTCCTCTTTATCTGTTTCTCTCTCTGTTTGTTGAGGATCTTACTGATATCCTCTACTCTTCTCTCAAGGGTCATGAATATCAATATGATCACTACTTTAACTTATTTATCAGGCATATTAGTTGACCTTGTTTCATTCATTGTGGTGTCTGGCTGGTTCTTTTCTGATTTTCATTCGGGATGTATTTCTTTGTCTTCTCATTTTGCTCAATTCTCTGTGTCTCTTTCTGCGTGTTAAGACTGTCATCTATGTCTCCTCTTCTTGCAATTAGTGGCCTTATAAAAAAGAGCTTCTGTCCTGTCTTGAAGTGCAATTTGGCCATTTCACCATCAGCTGATGCTTCAGACGTGTCCCCTGTGTGTGTTGTGTGCACCTGGTGTTGTGGCTAAACCAGTTGTCCTTTCGGATTCAGTTGTCTGAATTGGATCCCTTTCCAGTTGTGGGCACTGTTTGGTCCCTCTGTTGTTAGTGGCCAAGTGTGGGTCTTCCTTGGGCTTGAATTGACATATATGAGACATTTCTCAGAGATGAAGTAACACCAAACTACAGGGCAATTTCCCCGCATTGTCCCCTGAGAAGCTTTCATTAGTGGGTGGGGCCTGTAGTCGGATCAACTCTATGTAACCAGCCCAGTGCTGAGGTACCCGTTATCAGGCTACCTTACCTGTGTCATTATCATTCCTTGTCTCAGGGAAGGAGTTACTTGGAATTTGTGCTGGCACCTGTCCTGAATACTTGCACACTGCCAGGCCAATGAAAACATTTTCAATGGGCTCCAGCCGAAGCGTTTTGGATGTGGCAGTTCTTCATTTCCTAGAGAGTAAAGGTTAGACTTCTCTTATGTGTGTGCTCACCTGGGAAAGTCCGCAGAGACTTGACTATTGTAATATAAGTCACTAATAGTTCAATATGGTACCAGGGCAAGATTGGAAAGGAGTTCTTATAATTTATTTACAAGTTTGCAGGGATGTATTAAGAGTCAGTTTAGTACAGAACCAAATATGTATTTTTCAGATTCCTGAGGGGACATCTCATCTTGATTTTCATTTGTGTTTCCCTAATGATGAGTGATGTCGAGCATCTTTTCATGTCTATTGGCCCTCTGGATGTCTTCCTTGGGGCGGGGGTAAGTCTGCCCATTTTTAAGTAAGTTATTCTTTAACGGGTATTCAGGTTTATAAGTTCATTATATTTTTGGATACTAACTCTTCATCAAATAAGTCATTTTCAATGATGTCCTCCAATTCCATAGTTTGCTTTTACTATTGTTGATTGTTTCCTTAGTTGTGCAGAACCTTTTTGTTTTAATGAAATGCCAATTATTTACTTTTGCCTTTGTATCCCTTGCCTTAGGAGACATAGGTATGTAAGATGTTGCTAAGTCTGACATCAAAGAGATTACTGCCTTGTATTCTTCTAGGACTTCTATAGTTTCCTGTGTCACATAAAGGTCTTTAATCGGTTTTGAATTCATTTTTGTCTATGGTGTATGGAAGTTGTCCAGTTTCGTTCTTTTTCATGTTACTTTCCAGTTTCCCAACCACATTTATTGAAATACTGCCTGCGACCACCACCCCCCCACTGGGTATTCTTTCCTGCTTTGTCAAAGATCAGCTGACTATATAGTTTTGGGTTCGTTTCTGGGTTTCTATTATGTTCCTTTGATCTATGTGCCTGTTTCTGTGCCAGTACTATACACACGGTCTTCATCACTACAATTTGTAAAATAACTGGAAGTCTGGAACGTGGTAACTCTCTGTCCTTAATTTTCTTTTTTTCTTTTCACGGAATTTTCACAAAATTTCAACAGTTTTTTTATTGTTGAGAACATGGAAGGTATACTCTCTTAGCAACTTTCAAGTACACAATACAATATCCTGAATCTTAGCATGCATTAGAACCCCAGGGCTTTTCTTTTCAAGTTTGCTTTACTATTCATGGTCTTCTGTGGCTCCATACAAATTTTAGGATGTTTATTCTATCTCTATGAAAAACTTCTGGCATATTTTGATAGGGATTGCATTAAATTTGTAGATTACTTTGGATGATTTAGATATTTTAATTATATTTGTTCTTCTAATCCATGAGCATGAAATGTTTTTCTGTTTCTTTTTGCCATCTTCAACTTCTTTCACCAGCATTTTATACTTTTCATAGTACAGGTCTTTTACCTCTTTGGGTAACATGTATTTTTAGGTATCTTAATGTTTCTGATGTAATTGTAAATGGGACTTGTTCCTTGATTTACCTTGCTGTTGCTTCACTATTGATGTATATAGAAATGCAAATTTTGCTATATGTTGATTTTTGTATCCTGTTTCTTTACTGAAGTTGTGTATCATTTCCAGCAATTTTTTGGTGGCGCCTTTTGGGTATTCTACATAGAGTACTATGTCTTGTGCCAACATTGAAAATTTTACTTCTTCTTTCACTATTTGGATGCCTTGTGTTTCTTTGTGTTTTCTGGTTGCTGTGGGTAAGACTTGCAATACTATGTTAAATAACAGTGGGGGCATGGGCATCGCTCTCTTGTTTCTGATCATAGGGAAAAAAAAAAAAAAAAAAAAAAGCTCTAACTTGTTCTCCCTTGAGTATGGTATTAGTTGTGGATTTTCATATATGAGATATATTATGTTGCAGTGTTTTCCCTCTAAATCTAGTTTGTTGAGTATGTTTTATCATTGGTGGATGTCATACTTTGCCAATTAAGATTTCTACATTGAAAGATACATATGGTTCTTGTCCTTGTGTTTATTAATGTGGTATATTATGTTCATGTTGTACTTTGTCAATAACATTTTCTACATTTATTTAAAGACTCATATAGTCCTCATCCTTGTGTTTATTAATGTAGTGTATCATGTTCATTGAGTTGCAAATATTGATCCAACCTTGCAATGCAAGAATGAATTCCACTTTGTTGTAGTGAATGGTTCTTTGAATGTAGTGTTGGATTCAGTATTTTCCTGAGAATTTCTGCATCCACCTCTATGAGGATATTGCCTCCAGTTATCTTTTTTAGTGCTGTCTTTATTGAGTTTTGGTATCAGGGTAATAATGGTGGCCTCATAGAATGAATTTCGAAGCTTTCCTTACTGCTGTATTTTTCTGGAATAGTTTCAGTAGAATAGGTATTAACTCTTCTTTACATATGGTAGAATTCATCTGTGAAGCCATTTGGACCTGGACATTTTGTTGTTGTTGTTGTTGGGAGCCTTGTGATTGCTGACTCAATTTCCTTCCTGGTATCAGTCTGTTCCAGCATTATATTTCTTTCTGTTTCAATTTTGGTTATTCATATGGTCCTAATAGCTTACCATTTCTCCCAAGTTATCCAGTTTGTTGACATATAATTTTCCATAAAATTCTCTTATACTTGTATTTTTGTAGATAAGTTTTACTCCTCTCTCATTTGTGTCTTTTTGGGGGGGTGTTTTCTTCTTTTATTTGTTACGTTTGATTAGGGGTTTATTAATTTCATTAATTTTCCCAAAGAACCAACTCCTGCTTTTATTGATCTGTAGTATTGATTATTATTTTTTAGGTTTTTTAAAATTTATTTTTGTTCTAATACTTATCACCACCTTCCTTCTGCTGGCTTTAGGTTTAATTTTCAAACTCCTTTAGGTGTAAGTTTAGGTTGTTTATCTGAACATTTTCTTGCTTCTTAAGTTAATCTGCATTCCTATTTATTTCCCTCTTAGGACCATTATAGGCTACATATCAATTGTTTTGGACCCTTGTGTTTTCATTTTCATTTGTTTCCATGTATTTTTTTTTTTAATTTCTCCTCTGATTTCATTTATCCATTCATTGTCTAATAGCATGTTGTCTAACCTTCTAGTATTTGTGGTCTTTCCATTTTTTTTTCCTTGTGGTTCATTTCAATTTTCATAGCATTGTGTTCAGAACATATGCACAGTATGGTATCAATCTTTTTGTACTTTTTGAGGCCTGATATGTATCCTAATATTTGAGCTACCAGATATATCACATGTACTTAAAAAGAACAAACATGTATTTTCCTATTTTAGCATAGAATCTTCTAAATTTATCTGTTAAGTCCTTCTGGACCAATGTGTCCTTCAAAGTCCTATTTTTCATGTTGATTTTCTCTTTAGATGATCTCTCCATTGATATAAGTGGTGCTTTATTAAAGTCCTATATTATTATTTTATTATTATCAATGAGTTCCTTTATGTTTATTATTCTTTGTTATATATATTTGGGTGCTTCCATATTGGGTGTATAAATATTTAAAACTGTTTGATATTCTTGTGGTGGTGTCCCATTTAGAGCATATAGTGACTTCTTTGTCTCTTGTTACAGTCTTGGTTTTAAAGTCTAGTATGCCAGATGTAAATATTGCTACTCTGGCTATACTTTGACATCAATTTGCATAATAAATAATTTCCCATGCTCCCACTTTTGACCAGTAAGTGTCTTCAGGTCTAAAATTAGTCTCTTCAAGACACAATATTGGAGGGCTTATTTTTTGGTTTATTTTTATTTTTTTCCATTCTGACTCCCTAGTTTATTTACATGCAGACTATTTATTGATAGATATGTATTTAGTGCCATTTTATTAGTTGTTTTGTCATTGTATCTGGAGATTTTGTCTGTTCTTTTATGTCTTTCATTCTGGTCTTTCCCTTCTGTTCAGGAAGTCTCCTTTAATATTTTCTGCACAGCTGCATTAGTGGCGATGAACTCTTACAGCTTTAGTTGTCTGGGAAATAATCTTTCCTTCTATTCTGAAAAATATGCTTGCTGGGTACAATATTTTTGACGTCAGATTTTTCCCATTCATCACTTTGAATGTATCATGCTTCTTCCTTCCGCCTTGCCAAGTTCCTTTTGAGAAATCTGCAGCTTGCCTTATGGATCTTTCCTTGTAATTTAAGAATTTCTGTGTTTCTGATGTTAAGACTTTTTTTCTTTTTTTTTTTTTAAGATTTTATTTTGACAGAGAGAGATCACAAGTAGGCAGAGAGAGACGGGGAAGCATGCTCCCTGCTAAGCAGAGAGCCCCACACGGGGCTGGATCCCAGGACCCCGGGATCATGACCTGAGCCGAAGGCAGAGGCTTTAACTCACTGAGCCACCCAGGCGCCCCCCTTTTTTTTCTTTTTTAAGTCTTTTTTTATTATCACTAAATTTTGCAAATTGTATTGCAGTATGTATTGGTGTTAGCTGGTTTTGTTAATTTTTTCAATTGCTATTATTAGTAGTAATATTTTATTTTTTGGAGAGTTTTATGTGGCTCCTTTCTTTGGATGTCTGCTTCCTTCCTCAGGTTAAGGCATTTTTCAGCCATCATTTCCTCAAATAATTATCTTTTTTAGGATTTTACTTATTTATTTCCCAGAGAGAGAGATCACAAGTAGAGAAAAAGGCAGGCAGTGGGGGAGGGGGAAGCAGGCTCCCTGCCAATCAGAGAGCCCAATGCAGGGCTTGATCCCAGGACCCGGAGATCATGACTTGGGCCAAATGCAAAGGCTTAAAACACGGCACCACCCAGATGCCCCACTCACAGATAAATTTTCTGTCCCCATTTCTCTATTTTTCTTGTTGGGGAAGGAAACAAGTACTCCTCTCCATGAGGCAAAGGGGTCCCCTCTAAAGATCAATAAAAATAGACCAACATTCTGGCATATAATAGTGAAACCTGCAAATATTAGAGCCAAAGAAACTATCTTGATAGCTGCTAGAGAGAAGAGATGTATTATGTACAGTGTGAGGAACATTAGAAAAACATCAGACCCATCCACAGAAACCTGACAAGTCAGAAAGGGCTGGCAAGGCTTATTCAAGGTACTATAGGAGAAGAACATGCAACCAAAACTATGTTATCCATCAAGGCTGCCATTCAGAATGGACGGAGAGACAAGGACCTTCCAGGACTCATAGAAACTGAAAGAATATCTGAACAACAAACCAGCCCTGCAAGAAATGTTAATGGGGATTCTATGAACGAAGAAAGACCCGAAGAGTAATACAGACCAGACATTTACAGAAGCAATCTCTAAAAACAGGGACTTCACAGGCAACATGATGGTAAGAAAGTCCGATCTCTCAATAGTTACTGAAAACACGAACAGGACATGCTCCCATGAAATGTCATAGTGTTTCCGATTTAAAGAAGAAGACAGGACCCATCCATATGCTGTATAGAAGACATTCATTTTGAACCTAAAGACATCTCCAGACTGAAAGTGAGGAGATGGAGAACTATTCTTCATTCCGAAGGACCTCAAAAGAATGTAGCAATTCTCATATCAGACAAGTTAGATTTTAAACCAAAGACTGTAATAAGAGCTGTAGAGGGATACAATAGCATACCTCAAGGGTCTATCCAACAACAAAATCTAGCAGCTGTAAATATCTTATGCCCCCAACATGGGTGCAGCCAACTACATAAGCCAACTTTAAATCAAAATAAAGAATCCTATTAATAATGATACATGAATAGGTAGAGATCTCAACACGCCACTCACAGAAATAGATCACCTAAGGAGAAGATTTTTCAAAAAGAAAAAAGAGCTTTGAATGACACCTTAGAAGACTTGGACTTCAAAGTTATAAACAGAATATTCAGTCATAAAACCATAGAATGCCACTGTTATCAAGTACAAACGTAACTTTCTCCAAAACAGATCACATACTGGTTGATCATGGCTTTGTCATAAACCTTGAAGTCAGGCAATGAGAAAGTCAATTATCATATGGTTTCACTTACTTTGGGATGGAAGGAATCACATGGAGCACATTAGGAGTAGGAAGGGGAAAAAGATGGTGGGGGAACTGCAAAGGGAGAGAACCACAACAAAATGTAAAACTAAAGAAGCAGAGGGTTTTAGAGGGAAAGGGGTTGGGGAGATTGTTGAGGCTGGTGGTGGTTGTTAAGGAGGTCATGTACTGAATGGAACACTGGTTGTTATATTTAAACCATGAATCTAAGAACTCTACATCAAAAATTAATGCTGCACTGTTTGGTGACTTACATAACACACTCAAATATTAATAAATACATAATAAATAAATAAATAAATGACATACTGCGTAACAAATCAGGTCTAAACCAGTAACAAAATTCTGAGATTTTTCCCCTGCATTTTTTCAGACAATAATGCTTTGAAACTGGAGCCCGATCAGAAGAGGAATTTTGGAAGGAATTCAAACATTTGAAGGTCAAAGATCATCCTGCCAAGGAATGATTGTGCCAACCAGGAAATTAAAGAAGAACTTAAACAAGTCATTGAAACTAATGAAAATGAAAACACACTGCTTCAGAAACTATGGGATACTGAAAAGCTGGTCTTTAGAGGGAATTATGTAGCCATCTGAGGCTCTCTCAAAAACTTAGAAAATTCTCACATGCACAAGCTAAACTGAGCCCTGGAAATAGCATAGCAAATAGAGCTGAAACCAAGCGAAAGAATAAAGATTAGAGCAGAAATCAATGAAATAAGACACTAGTAGAACAGCAGAGCCCACCAATAAATCTAGCAGCTGGTTCTCAGAATGAATTAAGGAGATCAATAAACCTCTGGCCAGATGTAGCCAAAACAGAAGATAAAGAACCTAAGTTAATAAAATCAGGAAGGATATGGGAGAGATCATGACCAATGCAAAAGAAATGGAACTGTTAGAACATATTATCAGCAAGTATATGCCAACAAATTAGGCCATCTGGAAGAAAGAGATGCATTCCTAGAAGCTTGTAATCTACCAAGTCTGAAACAGGAAGAAAAAGGCAATCTGAACAAACCAATTACCAGCAAGGAAACTGAATCAGGAACCAAAAACCTCCCCACAAAACAAGAGTCCAGGGCCCAATACCTTCCCAGGGGAATTCTACCAAACATTTTAAGAATAAATCATTCCTATTCTAAAGAAGCTATTTCCAAAAAAAAAAAAAAAAAAAAAAAAAAAAAAGCAACTGAAAGGAAAGCTTCCAAACTCATTTTCTGAGCTCGAGCATTACCTTGATTCCCAAGCAGACAAAGACCCCAAGAGAAAGGAGAATTACAGATGAAGAACCCTAGTGAGCACTAATACCAAATTATTCAACAATATACAAGCCAGCAGGATTCCGAGGTACATTGAAAGTGTTGTTCAACATCACCAGGTGAGGTTTATTCCTGGGATATAAGGCAGGTTCAACATTCACAAATCAATTGATGTGATAGGTCATATAAACAAAAGAAAGACGAGGACCATATCATCCTCTCATTTGATGCAGAAAAAAAACATTTGGCAAATTACAACATCCTTTCATGTTTAAACCTCCTCAAAATATAGGGATAGAGGGAACATATATTATAAAAACCATCTATGAAGAGCCCACAGCAAACATTATTCTCAATGAGGAAAAACTGACAGCTTTTCCCTTAAGGTCAGGAACAGGACAGGGATGCCCACTCTCACCACTTTTCTTGAACATAGCATTAGAAGTTCTAGCTTCTGCATTTGGACAACAATAACAAATAAAAGGGATTCAAGTTGTCATAGAAGAAGTCAAACCGTCTCTCTCGACATATGACAATATACTTTTTGTGAAAACCCCAAAAGCCTCCACCCCTAAATTACTTGAACTCATACAGCAATTCAGCAATGTGCAGGATTCCAAAATCAAAGCCCAGAAATCTCTGGCTTCTCTAAACACTAACAATGTGAATGTTGAAAGAGAAATGAAGGTGTCAATTCCATTAACCATAGCACCCAAACCCATAAGATGCCTAGGAATAAACCTAACCAAAGAGGTAAATGATCTCTACTGTAAACTACAGAACACCGAGGAAGGACTTGTAGGAAAATGCAAAGAAATGGAAAAACATTCCATGCTCCTGGATTGGAAGAATAAACACCGTAAAAATGCATATGTTGTCCAGAGCACTCTACCTATTCAACACAATCCCTATCAAAATACCCTCAAAATTATTCACAGCCCTAAAACAAATAATCCTAAAATTTGCATGTAGCCAGAAAGGACCTACCCCAAATAGCCAGGGGATCGCTGAACAAGAGAACCAAAGTTGGGGACATCGCAATGCCTGACTTAAAGCTAGTTATACAAAGCTGTGATCATGGGGCACCTGGGTGGCTCAGTGGGTTAGGCCTCTGCTTTCGGCTTGGGTCATGAATCCAGGGTCCTGGGATCAAGCCCTACATCGGGCTCCCTGCTCAGCGGGGAGCCTGCTTCCCCCTCTCTCTCTCCCTGCTGCTCTGCCTCCTTGTGATCTCTCTCTCTCTCTCTGTCAAATAAATAAAATTTTAAAAAAATGAAAAAGGAATGCAAATATTTAATTCAGTTAGCCTATCTATATTATGTAGCATTACATTAGAATTATTGCTATTTACATATGCCTGGAAATATAGGGGAAAGAGAGCAAATATATAAAACTTTTTTTAGATCTAGCACACATGAAAGAGATTTTAATAGAATATCCTACTAGTTTAAAAGGTAAGGAACATTAATTTCAAGTAGGGGCTGTAACATTTTTTAGGAATGGAGCTTTTGAAGCTTACAATGAATGGTCGACAGTTTATTTACTAATAAACCTCTTAGACTGATAAGTACCTTGTCACTGTATTTCAGGTAAAAAGGACAACATTATCAAGGATACAGTTCAAAACATGGTTTGGGTTCATCTCCGGTGTTGTGGTCCAGAGAAGGTGATCACATGACTAAATCAGGGCCCATCAGGATTAATCATGGACCTTTGCTAGGTCTACTGGGAAAAAAAAATCTTTTCACTGAAATTCAGAGACTAAAAATCACGTAAGCCTAAACATGACGAATGCTATCATCATCGCCATATCAAGACAGCCAAAATGAAAACAAAAGTTACTTTGAGGAAGGAAAAAACAATAGATGAGTTATGTGGTCCTACATCTGGAATAGCAAACTTAAAAGTCTGACAGGGAAAGGATGCAAATGTCTAAGGAAATATGTATAAAACCAAATGGATTGGTGGGATCTGTGGAAAATGAAGAAATACTATTCATAAAAAATGAAGTTTGATTTTATTTCAAGTATTATTGTGATCACAATAGCTTTGTGACCAGATTTTTCCTGGTGGGTACCAGATGGCAACTTCTGCATGAATCTTAGAACATATAAAGCCTCAAGAGGAATGGCTGATCTATTTTATGCGTACAATAGTTTCTCTTTATGGTAATAACATACAAAAATGAATGTGAGCAAGAAAAGGAGTACAAGATTAATGTAGGGTTTAAATATGAGACAACACAGTTGTTTAAGCTAAATGGATATAGCGCCGAGGTTTAAATCCCACATTTGTCACTTCCTCCCTATGCTAAGCCTCTCTGCCCCAGTTCTCTCATTTCTATACTAGGAAAGGAAAAGAAAAATGCCTGCTCCTTATGATTCTCATGGGGACTAAGTGAGTTAGTATATGTGAAGTTCTTAGATTAGGTCAGGCACATGATACATGCTCACTGAAAGCTAGTTTGATTCTATAGTTGCCATATACTATTCCATAACCACTAGCCATGTGGGACAATTCAGATTCAAATTAAAAAACTGAAATGTTTCATTAGCCACATTTCCAAGGCTCAATGGCCACACATATCATAGAATATTTTCATCATCAGAAAAAGTTCTAGTAGACATCAGTGCTCTATACTATGAGATTACTATGCTAGTGACAGAGTCAGAGAGGTAAGGGACATGGTTTCTTAGGTAAATAATGATTTCCAAGTCTCTGCCCTGTCATCACACGAAATGGCAACCATCAACCTCCTCTTTTAAAAGACCTAGTCCCTTCTCATGTGGCCTGCTGTCTCATCCTGGGCCCCTGAAGCTCAGGTAGACTGATATGTAAACCCAGCTGGACTCTGGACCTGTTCACAGGGAAAACCTTCTATGCCAACCAAGTCTGTTCTTCAGACAGCTCAATGAGGGAGTAACTTTGATGTGCTCAAGCTTCTACCCCCGTTTGCCAATAGGTGGCATCAATGCCCCAAGGTAAATATTCTCCATTGATCCTGAAATAGGACATGTGAACTCAGTTTGGAAGGAACTAAACAGGAAATCAAAAGAAACATTAGTCTATGTATATCCTATTATAAAATCTCAGTTCAAAAAATACAAAATTCATCAGTAGATTTTTTCATGTGGACATTCTACTATCATCTCTGTTGAACACATCCTGGAATTCAAGGGCATCATGAAGCAGCATCCAGTCTTCCTTTATCATGTCTCTTTCTGAGCTCTTTCGTGAAGCCTCTACTCTACTCAGGCTTCCTTTCCAAACCCTGATTATACCATGTTCATTTGCACTTCTGCACATTTGCTCATTTGCTCATGTTCGGTCTCCTGTCTGGAATGGCTTCTCTAATACTTTCTTCGTATATTCAAATTGTTCCATTCATAAATTTCCAGATAAAGTCTTACCTTCTTGAAGCCACTTATGAAGAGTTATCACGTATCTACTACTAAAGAATGTCTGTAACACGTAATACAGAATTTTACTATATGACATGTGCATCATCTATCATATATAGAGCATGCATATTCCTCTACCTTGAAAACGTATCTTAAATCATCCTCCACAGTAAATATATCTTGATTTTTAAGAAGTAACATTGCATTGTACTGCACTTGTCTATTATAATGGGGGACAGAATAATAATTGCTAGACCACTATTCTTGAGGAAGGAAGATAGGTTCTAGAAGACATTTGGAGGGAGGGGCCTTCCAGAACAGCATGAACAATTCAACAATAGTACATTCAGTTTAATCTGAGATAGGTGCTAAACATGATGATGAGAGTTCCTGGAAGTTGGTGACAGCCCCAGTTCCCTCAGTAAGCCAAGAGCCAAGTTGGCCAGAAAGAGAGTAGACAGAGGAAGAGATGGTTGAAATTTGAAGAAAGAAAAAAAAAAACCAAATCATGTAAGTCTTCTGAATAAGTAAGAAACAGAATGGACTAGAGAACTGTCAGAGGAGAATAAGAAGGGGAAAGAATGTTCCCTGCAGAGGATAAAAACAGATTTTGTCTATGGAAGGGATAAAAATTGATAGCTCCTAAATAGATACTAAAGAGTAATTTGAGATTTATAGAAGAAAATAAAAGCAAAACAAAGAAAGGCCACTGTAGGTAATGCTATCATGTAGGCAAAATGAAATAATCCATACACAGTGTATATGTATGTGTGTGCATGCAAGAGAACACTGAGTTGTGACTCAATCGTAAAACACTGTTGTAAAACCTTTATAAAATAACCGAACACACTTTAAAAAAAATTTATTTATTTGACAGACAGATCACAAGTAGGTGATCACTCTGCTGAGCAGAGAGCCTCATGCGAGGCCGATGCGAGGCTTGACCCCAGGACCCTGAGATCATGACCTGAGCCGAAGGCAGAGGCTTAATCCACTGAGCCACCCAGGTGCTCCCCAAACACACTTTTGTATGTAATTTGTCTCTTTATGGAAAGGACCTTTTCTATATACTATACTGATGTTTAAGAATACTTAGAATTGACAATATAGCAGTAAAACTTTTTTATAGGTAAGATATGGAATGACTTAGCAATCAATGATGGTGAAATAAGCAGAGAATTCTAGTCTCAGAGCACCTGGGTGGCTCTGTTTGTTCAGCAACTGCCTTCGGCTCAGGTCATGATCCTGGAGTCTCAGGATTAAGTCAGGCATCACGCTCCCTGTTCAGCAGGGAGTGTGCTTCTCCCTCTGACCTTCTCCTGTCTCAGGTTCTCTCTCTCTCTCTTTCTCCCTCTCTCAAATAAATAAAACCTTAAAAAAAAGAATCCTAGTCTCAAAGATCAATCTATGTGAAAAAGATGTTTTAGTAACAGAATAGATACAGGATGCCCATCATCTGTTACTTGAATAGTACAGAAACTGACTATATGATATTAGGTCTATTTCTCTGGATGGAAGTCCAGAGAAAAATGGGGGCAGCAATGAAGAGAAAAACAAACTCTAGACAATGATAAAAGGACCTAGGCCCATTAACCTTCACCTCCATAAGACTTCCAAAGCAAATATAACCT
Organism: Meles meles; assembly: GCF_922984935.1. Taxonomy (NCBI): domain Eukaryota; kingdom Metazoa; phylum Chordata; class Mammalia; order Carnivora; family Mustelidae; genus Meles; species Meles meles. The sequence goes on along the minus strand of NW_025721159.1, from coordinate 56,518 downwards.
TTATGTATTCTTTAAATTGAAGCATAGTTGACATATTGTATTGGTTCCACATGTACAATACAGTGATTCAACATTATGCAATAATCACCATGATAAATCTAGGTACCATCTGTCACCAAAGTTGTTATAATATTAACTGTATTCCCCATGTTGTATATTTCAGAACCCTGTCTTATTTATTACTAAATGTTTGTACCTTTTAGTCCCCACTCCCTGTTTGACTCTCTCCCTACCATCCTCTCCTCTGGCAAACACCAGATTGTTCTCTGTAGCTATGAGTGTTTTCATTTTGTTTGTTCCTTTGTTTTACTTTTTTTTACTTTCCATGCACAAGTGAGATCATATGGTATCTGTCTTTCTCTGTCTGACTAATTTCACTTAGCATATATCCTCTAGGTGTTTCCATGTTACTGCAAATGACAAGATCCCCTGCATGTCCTGACTTGGAAGAACAATGTTTACTAAAACATACAGTAATGTATAAGCAAATAGAAGAAAAAGGAAAAAAAAAACTAATACAAAGACACACAACTAAAAATTAGTTCAGTTCTGTTTCTTGATATTATTAACAAGGCAAGAAATGAGCCTACACATAGAACCAAATAGAAGGCATCTTTGAAAATCCACATTCTTGGCTTAGTTAACATTTGTCTCCCTTTCTAGCATGCAAAGAAGAAGGCTGAATGATTACAATAGAAAAATAAAGTAACTTTATTAAAACTGCAAGACTATTATTCTCAGTAAATAACAGATTTATTATTTTGAAATTCTGGATACTTTAGATGATTCAAGTTTCCATTAACACTTTTCCATTAATACTGCTTTGTAATGGGAAATGAAATAATTATATAATCCCTAAAAATAAAATTAAAAATATACGATTTGTTGAGATAACTGAAATAAAGACAATGAAGTTGCATCTATTGACAAATAAATGGAGATGCTACAAAGTCGTTCCTTTCCCAACTATACACAAAAATAAGTTCATTTTCCAGTGCAGTATTTTAATTGAATCCATCCTTCTTGGAATTAGAAATAAATAAAAATGAGATTAATAGATTCCATTATTTTAAAAAAATCCAATACACTGTGGACATTTTCAGGCCACGCAAGTATGTTAACATCAATAGCTACATCCTCCAAATGTGAAAGATAGCAATAAAGTAGTGCACGTGGAAGTCTGTGACTGTTCCTCCTCAGTGGCCAGTGATTTTGATGAATCTGTATGCTGCATCATGAGAACTAGACAATCCAATAATCCAAAATCAAATCTTAGACTTCTCTCTCTCAAAACCTCTTAACATTGATTAGGCAATCTGTTTTGTCTTAAAATGCAATGGCATCTCCTCACAGTTTTAAGTGTTTTTGAGTCATAAGCTATACCCAGATTAGGATAACACAGGCTGAAGTACTCAGTCCCTGCTATTAGGGGGTATTTAGTCAACAGGTCAACTTTCACTTATACCACAACTAGGACACTAAGTCATTATCAGAAAATGAGAGGCTTTTCACTTTAATGCATTACTGTCCAATCTCAGAAATCAATATGAGATTGTTTTTCTTATCAATTGCTTGATATCAAGAGACAAAAAGAAGTTCCAGGATGTTAAAGATTAGCTAACTCTTGTTTTTCCAAAGTATTTTTTTAAATTACTCTTTTCTTGTGATTTTTTTTTCTGGTATTACATCCTAGGTATATAACGGAAATCAAGAGATTTTTGCACAGATTTGTATTTGTTAGTTAGTCACCTGGCAGGTAGCTGGTCATGCATTCACTGGGCACCTACATGTGAGGAGTGAAGGTCCCAGAACAGAGAGGTTTGTGAGCTACTCATGGGTTTGTTCATTAAAACATCATCTCATTGTGGTTTTGATTTGTATTTCCCTGATGGGGGGGTAGGGGGATAGGAGAAGAATAAATGAAACAAGATGGGATTGGGAGGGAGACAAACCATAAATGACTCTTAATCTCACAAAACAAACTGGGGGTTGCTGCGGGGAGGTGGGATTGGGAGAGGGGGAGCGGGCTATGGACATTGGGGAGGGGAGGCGAACCATAAGAGACTATGGACTCTGAAAAACAACCTGAGGGTTTTGAAGGGTCAGGGGTGGGAGGTTGGGGGAACAGGTGGTGGGTGATGGGGAGGGCACGTTTTGCATGGAGCACTGGGTGTTGTGCAAAAAGAATGAATACTGTTACGCTGAAAAAAAATAAATAAAAAGGGAAAAAAAAACAAAAAAAAACATCAAAGCTGCATGGTTTTCAGGGATGTATCACTTTGAGACGGAACTTTCCTAATTAGGCCACAGATGGCCAGACAGATTTCAACAAGCTAAAGGAAGAGGAGAAAAGAGCTATTCTTCGACATTACCATTTGATTGATCATGTGAGGCCATCTCGTACAATATTTTGGAGAGTTCCCGTTATAGGAAATGCAACAAAAATCCTGTAGTTGTCATATTTCACCACAGTTCTTGTAATCAAGCAGGCCAGCAGAACAGATGCTGCCATGACTTGTTCATGTTAAAACTATTATTCACTTCATTAGATCAATGTTTTCTTGTTCCAAAGTTTTCCTATGGTTTTGCTTTTCTTTCTCTGCTCCTTGCTCACAGAGAAATCATTTGCCTGAACTTCCTAGGTTAATAAGATATTCTCCCCAATCAGTCAGGGCAAAGGGATCCCTGGACCCAGGGATGTTCTATTACACACCATCGTTTTCATGCATGGATACATAGACGGTACACCCAGATTTTGATTTCCAACCATTAGCCCAGTTGTCCAACAGTATACTTAACGGTATCCGGGGGAATGGGTAAGCTTGATGTTGAATGCAAACCAGCTTATTGAAAGAACAGGATCACTTCATATTACATTACAAAGCAATAAAATAAAAAAGAAGGCCACAGGAAGATATTTAATGTATATTCATCGTGTTTATCTCATATGGGGTTGTATAATTACTGAGGTAAGTGGAATACAGCATGACAAAAGTTTTAAGCCTAGGATTTCCAGCAGAATTATGTAGACTATGAAATATATCTGTGTATAACTTGAATACATATCGTATTAAAATTAAGCTTCATGGGGTGCCTGGGTGTCTCAGTGGATTAAAGCCTCTGCTTTCGGCTCAGGTCAGGATCCCAGGGTTCTGGGATCTAGCGCAGCATCGGGCTCTCTACTCAACAGGGAGCCTGCTTCTTCCTCTCTCTCTCTGCCTGCTTCTCTGCCTACTTGTGATCTCTGCCTGTTAAGTAAATAAATAAAATATTTTAAAAAAAATTAAGCTTCAAAGAAGAGCAAAATCCACTTTCTGATTAAATAAGTCTATACATATAGACTTTTGAAAGGTGATATACATATTTTATAATGTAATTAAATGAACATTTAAATATTGAATAAATGTATGTTATGTACACATTTTTAAATCAGAATAATAAGCCTTATTTGGATTCAGAATGCATCATAAGAGTAGATGTAGGCTCCTTATCAACTGGAATGTACATAGGTCTTATTCAAAGGTGTATGCCTGAGGCAAGGAAAGCACCCAATATTTGTAGAATTAGATTAAATAATGTTCAAAGTGACATATCAATCCATTTAAACATGTTAAGTAGTTCAAAATCATCTAGTCAACATGTTTCTACCCTGTAATAACTCTTTTTTTAAAAGACTTTTTATTTATTTATTTGACAGACAGAGATCACAAGTAGGCAGAGAGGTAGGCAGAGAGAGAGGAAGGGAAGCAGGCTCCCCACTGAGCAGAGAGCCCAATGTGGGGCTCGATCCCAGGACCCTGGGATCATGACCTGAGCTGAAAGCAGAGGCTTTAACCCACTGAGCCACCCAGGTGCCCTCTAATAACTCTTTATGGAACTGTTGTGTTGACATGACATTATACAAGTCAGCAACTTTTCAACCACACTGATCACCTGAGACTACATTTGAAGTACTACATTTATTATTAAAAAGTAGTACATTTATTATAATAAAGCTGACACTATGACTAAACGCTTGTGTACCCTAAAATTCATATGTTGGAGCCCTAAATCCCTCAATATGATATAATTTAGAGATTGAGTCTTTGAGAAGTAATTGCATTTGAATAAGTTCATGAAGGTGGATCCCTCATGATGACATCGGTATACCTATTAGGGGATGAGGGGCCCAGAGATATTTAATTATGTGACTGGAAACCAGTTCCAATGGTTCCTGCCCAATTAAACCTGAAACTCTAAGAAGGCTCTCAAATCTGATCTTTGATCTTTTTTCACCTGCTTTCTCTCTTTCTTAGTCATCAAAAAAAAATAATAAAAAGTAGAAAAACCGGGGGAAGGAGTCAAGGTGGAGGAGAAGTAGCAGCCTGAGACTACATCAGGTAGCAGGAGATCAGCTCGATAGCTTATCTAAACATTGCAAACACCTACAAATCCAACGGGAGATCGAAGAGAAGAAGAACAGCAACTCTAGAAACAGAAAATCAACCACTTTCTGAAAGGTAGGACTGGCGGAGAAGTGAATCTAAAACGACGGGAAGATAGACCGCGGGGGGAGGGGCCGGCTCAGCAAGCGGCAGAGGAACAGAGCACAAAATCAGGACTTTTAAAAGTCTGTTCCACTGAGGGACATTGCTCCAGGGGCTAAACCGGGGAGAAGCCCACGCGGGGCCAGCGTGGCCCCAGGCCCCGCAGGGTCACAGAAGGATCGGGGGTGTCGGAGTGTCGGAGAGCTCGCAGGTATTAGAACGGAGAAGCCGGCTGCAGAGACAGAGCCGAGGACTGAACTCTCAGCTCGGGGTTACCTTGAACTGGTCGCGGGCTGGGTGAGCTCGGAGCGCGGCTAGAGGCTGGGGATACGGGAGTGATTGGGTGCTGTCCTCTGGGGGCGCACTGAGGAGTGGGGCCCCAGGCTCTCGGCTCCTCCGGGCCGGAGACTGGGAGGCCGCCATTTTCATTCCCGTCCTCCGGAACTCTACGGAAAGCGTTCAGGGAACAGAAGCTCCCAAAAGCGAATCCGAGCCGATTACTTAGTCCGGCCGCAGGTAAGGGCGGTGCAATCCCACCTCAGGCAAAGACACTTGAGGTCACTACAACAGGCCCCTCCCCCAGAAGATCAACAAAATATCCAGCCAGGACGAAGTTCATCTATCAAGGAGAAAGCAGGTTCATTCCTAAATCAGCAGAGCAATTCCAGAGGAGGAGAAAGCAAAGCACGGAACTCATGGCTTTCTCCCCATGATTCTTTAGTCTTGCGGCTACTTCAATTTTTTTTTTTCTTTTTTCAATTTTTTTTTCTTTTTTCTTTTTTCTTCTTCTGCTAAATTTTTCTAAAACTTTTACCCTTTTCTTTTTTAACGTTTTTTGACTAGTTCATCTAAATATATATATTTTTTCTTTCTTTTTTATATTTTTTTATTTGTTTTATTTTTTTAATTTTTTTCTTTTTATTTTCCTTTTTTTTTCTTTTTTTTTTCAAAACCTGTTTTTATCCCCTTTCTCCCCCCCACAATTAGGGGTCTCTTCTGATTTGGTTACAGCGCATTTTTCTGGGGTCTTTGCCACCCTTTTAGTAGTTTATTTGCTCCCTCATATCCTCTTATCTGGACAAAATGACAAGGCGGAAAAAATCACCACAAACAAAAGAACAAGAGACAGTACCGAAGGCTAGGGACCTAATCAACACAGACATTGGTAATATGTCAGATCAAGAGTTCAGAATGACGATTCTGAACATTCTAGCCGGGCTCGAAAAAGGCATGGAAGATATTAGAGAAACCCTCTCTGGAGATATTAAAGCCCTTTCTGGAGAAATTAAAGAACTAAAATCTAACCAAGTTGAAATCAAAAAAGCTATTAATGAGGTGCAATCAAAAACAGAACACTCATGAAAGAAATTGAAGAAGACACAAAAAGATGGAACACTGTTCCATGCTCTTGGATTGGAAGAATAAACATTGTTAAAATGTCTATACTGCCTAGAGCAATCTATACTTTTAATGCCATTCCGATCAAAATTCCACCAATATTTTTCAAAGAGGTGGAGCAAATAATCCTAAAATTTGTATGGAGCCAGAAGAGACCCCGAATTGCTAAGGAAATGTTGAAAAACAAAAACAAAACTGGCGGCATCACGTTACCCGATTTCAAGCTTTACTACAAAACTGTGATCACCAAGACAGCGTGGTACGGGCATAAAAACAGACACATAGACCAGTGGAACAGAGTGGAGAGCCCAGATATGGACCCTCAACTCTATGGTCAAATAATCTTCGACAAAACAGGAAAAAATATTCAATGGAAAAAAGACAGTCTCTTCAATAAATGGTGCTGGGAAAACTGGACAGCGATATGTAGAAGAATGAAACTCGACCATTCTCTTACACCGTACACAAAGATAAACTCGAAATGGATAAAAGACCTCAACGTGAGACAGGAATCTATCAGAATCCTAGAGGAGAACATAGGCAGTAACCTCTTCGATATCAGCCACAGCAACTTCTTTCAAGATATGTCTCCAAAGGCCAAGGAAACAAAAGCAAAAATGAACTTTTGGGACTTCATCAAGATCAAAAGCTTCTGCACAGCAAAGGAAACAGTCAAGAAAACAAAAAGGCAACCCACGGAATGGGAGAAGATATTTGCAAATGACAGTACAGACAAAAGGTTGATATCCAGGATCTATAAAGAACTTCTCAAACTCAACACACACAAAACAGATAATCATATCAAAAAAATGGGCAGAAGATATGAACAGACACTTCTCCAATGAAGACATACAAATGGCTATCAGACACATGAAAAAATGTTCATCATCACTAGCCATCAGGGAGATTCAAATTAAAACAACATTGAGATACCACCTAACACCAGTTAGAATGGCCAAAATTTAGCAAGACAGGAAACAACGTGTGTTGGAGAGGATGTGGAGAAAGGGGAACCCTCTTACACTGTTGGTGGGAATGCAAGTTAGTGCAGCCACTTTGGAGAACAGTGTGGAGATTCCTGAAGAAATTAAAAATAGAGCTTCCCTATGACCCTGCAATTGCACTGCTGGGTATTTACCCCAAAGATACAGATGTAGTGAAAAGAAGGGCCATTTGTACCCCAATGTTTATTGCAGCAATGGCTACGGTCGCCAAACTGTGGAAAGAACCAAGATGCCCTTCAACGGATGAATGGATAAGGAAGATGTGGTCCATATACACAATGGAGTATTATGCCTCCATCAGAAAGGATGAATACCCAACTTTTGTAGCAACATGGACGGGACTGGAAAAAATTATGCTGAGCGAATTAAGTCAAGAAGAGAGAGTCAAGTATCATATGGTCTCACTTATTTGTGGAGCATAACAAATAACATGGAGGACATGGGGAGATGGAGAGGAGAGGGAGTTGAGGGAAACTGGAAGGGGAGATGAACCATGAGAGTCTATGGACTCTGAAAAACAACCAGAGGGTTATGAAGGGGCGGCAGGGGGTGGGGGGGGTGGGAGGTTGAGGAACCAGGTGGTGGGTAATAGGGAGGGCACGTACTGCATGGAGCACTGGGTGTGATGCCAAAACAATGAACACTGTTATGCTGTAAATAAACAAATAAAAAAAATATATATATATAAAAATGGAGGCTCTCACTGCTAGGATAAATGAGGCAGAAGAAAGAATTAGTGATATAGAAGACCAAATGACAGAGAATAAGGAAGCCGAGCAAAAGAGGGACAAACACCTACTGGACCATGAGGGGAGAATTCGAGAGATAAGTGACACCATAAGACGAAACAACATTAGAATAATTGGGATTCCAGAAGAAGAAGAAACAGAGAGGGGAGCAGAAGGTCTATTGGAGAGAATCATTGGAGAGAATATCCCTAATATGGCAAAGGGAACAAGCATCAAAATCCAGGAGATTCAGAGAACCCCCTCAAAGTCAACAAGAATAGGTCCACACCCCGTCACCTAATAGTAAAATTTACAAGTCTTAGTGACAAAGAGAAAATCCTGAAAGCAGCCCGAGAAAAGAAGTCTGTAACATACAATGGTAAAAATATTAGATTGGCGGCAGACTAATCCACAGAGACCTGGCAGGCCAGAAAGAGCTGACATGATATATTCAGAGCACTAAACGAGAAAAACATGCAGCCAAGAATACTGTATCCAGCTAGGCTATCATTGAAAATAGAAGGAGAGATAAAAAGCTTCCAGGAAAAACAAAAACTGAAAGAATTTGCAAACACCAAACCAGCTCTACAGGAAATATTGAAAGGGGTCCTCTAAGCAAAGAGAGAGCCTAAAAGTAGTAGATCAGAAAGGTACAGAGACAATATACAGTAACAGTCACCTTACAGGCTACTAATGGCACTAAATTCATATCTCTTAATAGTTACCCTGAATGTTAATGGGCTAAATGCCCCAATCAAAAGACACAGGGTATCAGAATGGATAAAAAAACAAAACCCATCAGTATGTTGCCTACAAGAAACTCATTTTAGACGCGAAGACACCTCCAGATTTAAAGTGAGGAGGTGGAAAACAATTTACCATGCTAATGGGCATCAGAAGAAAGCTGGGGTGGCAATCCTTATATCAGATCAATTAGATTTCAAGCCAAAGACTATAATAAGAGATGAGGAAGGACACTATATCCAACTCAAAGGGTCTGTCTAACAAGAAGATCTAACAATTTTAAATATCTATGCCCCTAACGTGGGAGCAGCCAAATATATCAACCAATTAATAACAAATTCAAAGAAACACATCAATAATAATACAATAATAGTAGGGGACTTGAACACTCCCCTCACTGAAATGGACAGATCATCCAAGTCAAAGATCAACAAGGAAATAAAGGCCTTAAATGACACACTGGACCAGATGGACATCACAGATATATTCAGAACATTTCATCCCAAAGCAACAGAATACACATTCTTCTCTAGTGCACATGGAACTTTCTCCAGAATAGATCACATCCTGGGTCACAAATCAGGTCTCAACCGGTATCAAAAGATTAGGATTATTCCCTGCATATTTTCAGACCACAATGCTCTGAAGCTAGAACTCAATCACAAGAGGAAAGCTGGAAAGAACCCAAATACATGGAGACTAAACAGCATCCTTCTAAAGAATGAATGGGTTAACCAGGAAATTAAAGAAGAATTGAAAAAATTCATGGAAACAAATGATAATGAAAACACAACAGTTCAAAATCTGTGGGACACAGCAAAGGCAGTCCTGAGAGGAAAATATATAGCGGTACAAGCCTTTCTCAAGAAACAAGAAAGGTCTCAAGTACACAACCTATCCCTACGCGTAAAGGAGCTGGAGAAAGAACAAGAAAGAAACCCTAAACCCAGCAGGAGAAGAGAAATCATAAAGATCAGAGCAGAAATCAATGAAATAGAAACGAAAAAAAAAATAGAAAATATCAATGAAACTAGGAGCTGGTTCTTTGAAAGAATCAATAAGATTGATAAACCCCTGGCCAGACTCATCAAAAAGAAAAGAGAAAGGACCCAAATAAATAAAATCATGAATGAAAGAGGAGAGATCACAACTAACACCAAAGAAATACAGACAATTATAAGAACATACTATGAGCAACTCTACGCCAACAAATTGGACAATCTGGAAGAAATGGATGCATTCTTAGAGCCAAATAAACTACCACAACTGAACCAGGAAGAAATATAAAACCTGAACAGGCCCATAACCAGTAAGGAGATTGAAACAGTCATCCAAAATCTCCAAACAAACAAAAGCCCAGGGCCAGACGGCTTCCCAGGGGAATTCTACCAAACATTTAAAGAAGAACTCATTCCTATTCTCCTGAAACTGTTCCAAAAAATAGAAATGGAAGGAAAACTTCCAAACCCATTTCATGAGGCCAGCATCACCTTGATCCCAAAACCAGACAAGGATCCCACCAAAAAAGAGAACTACAGATCAATATCCTTGATGAACACAGATACAAAAATTCTCGCCAAAATACTAGCCAATAGGATTCAACAGTACATTAAAAGGATTGTTCACCACGATCAAGTGGGATTTATTCCAGGGCTGCAGGGTTGGTTCAACATCCGCAAATCAATCAATGTGATAGAACACATTAATAAAAGAAAGAACAAGAAACATATGATACTCTCAATAGATGCTGAAAAAGCATTTGACAAAGTACAGCATCCCTTCCTGATCAAAACTCTTCAAAGTGGAGGGATAGAGGGCACATACCTCAATATTATCAAAGCTATCTATGAAAAACCCACCGCAAATATCATTCTCAATGGAGAAAAACTGAAAGCTTTTCCGTTAAGGTCAGGAACACGGCAGGGATGTCCATTATCACCACTGCTATTCAACATAGTACTAGAAGTCCTAGCCTCAGCAATCAGACAACAAAAAGAAATTAAAGGCATCCAAATTGGTAAGGAAGAAGTCAAACTATCACTCTTCGCAGATGATATGATACTATATGTGGAAAACCCAAAAGACTCCACTCCAAAACTGCTAGAACTTTTACAGGAATTCAGTAAAGTGTCAGGATATAAAATCAATGCACAGAAATCAGTTGCATTTCTGTACACCAACAAGACAGAAGAAAGAGAAATTAAGGAGTCAATCCCATTTACAATTGTACACAAAACTATAAGATACCTAGGAATAAACCTAACCAAAGAGACTAAGAATCTATACACAGAAAATTATAAAGTACTCATGAAAGAAATTGAGGAAGACACCAAAAAATGGAAAAATGTTCCATGCTCCTGGATTGGAAGAATAAATATTGTGAAAATGTCTATGCTACCTAAAGCAATCTACACATTTAATGCAATCCCTATCAAAATACCATCCATTTTTTTCAAAGAAATGGAACAAATAATCCTCAAATTTATATGGAACCAGAAAAGACCTCAAATAGCCAAAGGAATATTGAAAAAGAAAGCCAAAGTGGGTGGCATCACAATTCCGGACTTCAAGCTCTATTACAAAGCTGTCATCATCAAGACAGCATGGTACTGGCACAAAAACAGACACATAGATCATTGGAACAGAATAGAGAGCCCTGAAATGGACCCTCAACTCTATGGTCAACTAATCTTCGACAAAGCAGGAAAGAATGCCCAATGGAAAAAAGACAGCCTCTTCAATAAATGGTGCTGGGAAAATTGGACAGCCACATGCAGAAAAATGAAATTGGACCACTTCCTTACACCACACACGAAAATAGAATCCAAATGGATGAAGGACCTCAATGTGAGAAAGGAATCCATCAAAATCCTTGAGGAGAATGCAGGCAGCAACCTCTTCGACCTCAGCTGTAGCAACATCTTCCTAGGAACAATGGCAAAGGCAAGGGAAGCAAGGGCAAAAACGAACTATTGGGATTTCATCAAGATCAAAAGCTTTTGCACAGCAAAGGAAACAGTTAACAAAACCAAAAGACAACTGACAGAATGGGAGAAGATATTTGCAAACGACATGTCAGATAAATGGCTAGTATCCAAAATCTATAAGGAACTTATCAAACTCAACACCCAAAGAACAAACAATCCAATCAAGAAATGGGCAGAGGACATGAACAGACATTTCTGCAAAGAAGACATCCAGATGGCCAACAGACACATGAAAAAGTGCTCCACGTCACTCGGCATCAGGGAAATAGAAATCAAAACCACAATGAGATATCACCTCACACCAGTCAGAATGGCTAAAATGAACAAGTCAGGAAATGACAGATGCTGGAGAGGATGTGGAGAAAGGGGAACCCTCCTCCACTGTTGGTGGGAATGCAAGCTGGTGCAACCACTCTGGAAAACAGCATGGAGGTTCCTCAAAATGTTGAAAATAGAACTACCCTATGACCCAGCAATTGCACTACTGGGTATTTACCCTAAAGATACAAACATAGTGATCCGAAGGGGCACGTGTACCCGAATGTTTATAGCAGCAATGTCTACAATAGCCAGACTATGGAAAGAACCTAGATGTCCATCAAGAGATGAATGGATAAAGAAGATGTGGTATATATTCACAATGGAATACTATGCAGCCATCAAAAGAAAAGAATTCTTGCCATTTGCGACGACGTGGATGGAACTAGAGCGTATCATGCTTAGTGAAATAAGTCAATCGGAGAAAGACAACTATCATATGATCTCCCTGATATGAGGACATGGAGAAGCAACATGGGGGGGTAGGGGGATAGGAGAAGAATAAATGAAACAAGATGGGATTGGGAGGGAGACAAACCATAAATGACTCTTAATCTCACAAAACAAACTGGGGGTTGCTGGGGGGAGGTGGGATTGGGAGAGGGGGAGGGGGCTATGGACAGTGGGGAGGGGAGGCGAACCATAAGAGACTATGGACTCTGAAAAACAACCTGAGGGTTTTGAAGGGTCAGGGGTGGGAGGTTGGGGTAACCTGAGGGTTTTGAAGGGTTAGGGGTGGGAGGTTGGGGGAACAGGTGGTGGGTAATGGGGAGGGCACGTTTTGCATGGAGCACTGGGTGTTGTGCAAAAAGAATGAATACTATTACGCTGAAAAAATAAATAAAATGGAAAAAAAAGAACTTAAATGTATGAATTTTCAATGAACATATACACAGCTGTATATAACAAGAAGCTGAGTTAGGAAAGAAATCACACACACACACACACACACACACACACACACACACATACCAGTGGAAGAGTAAGGCTCAACAACTAGTAGGTCAGGGTGAGGGGGAGGTGGAATACATGCATGTTGATGCGGGAAACAGCTCGTGAGCTCTTGGCATTAGTAAATCGAATGGAAGTCACTCAGGTTTTCAGTTTCTGTCTCGTATTCATGTGTGTGTGGATGAGAAGACTCAAAGATGAAAAAGAAAAGAAAAAGCAGGTGGGGTAAAAAAAAAAAGAAGTTAAAAGAAAATCTGTAAATGTCTCTACTTTCAAGAAACAGTGACTGTCCTTTGGTGATATGGTGTGTAGAAATGTCTAACACAGAAAATAAGAATACACAAAAGTCTGTGGGATTTTCACAGTCCTCTTTCCAAAACTGGCTCATTTTTCCATCCATTGAAATGCACAAGGAACTCAAGACCAAGACTACCAAATACTGAAGATGTGGATAAAATGCCACACTAAAGTCCACACATAGCTGACTGGTCAAAAGGGGGCAGATAATTGGATACGAACAACCAAAGTTATAGGTGCAACATCATGAATACCATTCTACACACTCAGAGGGAAGAGGGAATATGATAAACCATGTAAAAGAGTGTTTCTTCACAGGTTGTTAACACTGGAAGCTATTTTAAAATCCTAGTGACTAATATTGAAAACAGTAACATTAACAGCAAACATTTATTTAGTGTTTACTGGGCGAGTGGCAGGCATTTCTAAGCATGCTTATGTGCAGGAACTCATTGAATTTTACCCTCATACCGACCCTGTGATGTGGGGTATCATCATTTTTGTCACTTCACCAGTGAGGAAAATGAAGCATAGTGAGGTTATGTGCTGTGCTCAAGGTTCACACCTACACCTTCCGGAGTGGGGATTTGAATCTAGGCACGTTGGCTCCGCGCTCTGCTGCCTACAGGAACAACAATGGTTGAGCTCTTACAATGCACTAGAATCTGCTCTGAACAATGTAATTACATAATGTGATATTTTCTTGCAGCCCCATGAGGAAAGTACCTCCTTTCCTGCAAATACAAGACCCGGGGCTTAAAACATGCCACAGTGATACATCCTCTAACTGCCAGAGGCTGGACTGAAACCAAGATCTGTGAAGTGCCCAGGGACACTAGGTGACAGTCCCCTGTCATTCTATAATCTGCTGCAGAATCTGTCTTCCACAGTTGACTCACAGTACCAATACCTTCTTAATCTCACTTGAAGCATTTTGGACCCACCTTGGGCTCCCAGACCATGCCTACAATTCTGCCTTCACAACCACACAAGTGCTGAGGCTCCCGGGGTTAAACTCGGGAAGTAAAACATACGTAGACTTTATTAAACCCCATGTGTTGAAACTCTACACATCTCTCCCACAGTCTCCACCACTTACTGGTATTTATATCCAAGGTATTTAAACCTAAATTGTCATTCTTATATGGTCCAGGTGGCAAATGTCGCCTCCTAGACATATCTTGAGAACAATGAATTTTTTAAATTCTAGAGAATAATGTGCCATCTTTCAGCTTATTAATGCTGGGAGAAGTACATTTGGAGATTTCATTTTCTAGTTTTCACTACCCTCACCTGCAAATGGCCGCAAATATGTTCATAAAAAAATCTTGCAGATTGAAAGTTACATAAATAATGTGGTTGAAAACAAATAATGAAGAAAAGAGCTGGTAGGTGGTCCTTGTCTGCCAGATTACAAGGTAAAAATTATGATATCTAATCAAATAAAAACTGATATGGCTCTTATGAAATATATCTATAATTTTTAGAAAAAAATATTCTGCAACATCCACAAGTAAGAAAGTTATTCAAAATACCATTTCACAGAAAAATTATAAATAGGCTATATGTAACGTATATATCATCTCGTTTATAAGTACATGTTAGTACAATATAAATAACCATGCATATATTTGTGTGCGCTAAAATATATTCTATCGTCAGGGATGAGAGTTCAAAAAATGTTTATAATATTCTATTCCATTCCAGGATTGACATTTATTTATAAGTTAGTTTATCTTATTTTCAGGAACAATTATATATAAAATAAATATACTGAACTAAGACTGATTTCCTTTAAAAAAAAAAAGTGGTATAATAGCAAAACAAACAAAGAGTGAACTAGATAGACGGTTCCAAGTTTTTAATCCTAATTCTCTCAGTAACTTAGCTAAGAATAACAATAAAAACCACCATCTTTTGGATAGCTATGACCAAATGACACTGGTTAGTCCTTCACGTATATTAACTTTGTTTCTCACAACACTCCTATGTGGTAAGTAACTAATGCAGTGGGAAATAGAACTGGAAAGAGAGAGTTGTCACTAATCAAATAAACAGTAGTTAAGATACATAACGATATTATTTTGTCCATTATGATTGCAAAATTAAATTGTGATATATCTTGTCAAATATTAAGGAAGACAAAGAAACTGGTGCTCTTACTGCCGCTTATTAACTGTGCATCCTTAGGCAAGCTAATTAACATCTCTGGGGTGCAATTTCTTCAAATTCAATTCTGGAATTTCTTTTTGTATAAGTGCAGTAATACCATATATCTTAAAGACTATGGTGAGAATTTTAAAAGCTAATTCATGTAAAAGTTTATTCACAAGAGTGTCTGACACACAAGAACCCGTAAGTGTTAACTCTCATATTGCTAATGACAAAAATTCTTCTGGAATATAAATAGAAATTATGTATCAAAGCCATAGAGGAGGTCATTGACAATAATCTGTTCCTGGAACTAACTCTATCCTAAGGAAAACAGACAGTATTCTGCGTATGCAAAAACAAAGCTATTCATTGTCACAATATTTATAATAGCAATAAAAAGGGAAATTCTCCTGCATTAGGAGAATTATATAATCATATATGCATTCCTCTCATTATAAAGGTATGTTAAAACCCAGTGATCTTGAAGTCTCAATCTTAAAGAAAATGCCTCAGAAACAGTGACATTGTTTGAGGGAAGAAAGTTAAGCAAAGACAATTTCAAAGCCACGTTTAACAGGTAATTTCAGCTTCTTCAAAACTGATTAAAATTGTTGTGGACTATGGCATGAATTCGTACAACAGTTCAATTTATGTTGAGTAACAACCGATCATTGCTTTCAGGGAAAGACTGCACTAAACTGCCCAATTAACCAAGGTATATCATGCATTATATAAAAATGTAATTGTTTAAAAAAATTCCAGCAATTCAGATTATTATGTTTATGATTCACTAGATCTGGACAGTATGATTTGTTGAGGCTTGAACAAACTTCCTTAAGAGTTTTTAATTCTGGGGCACCTGGGTGGCTCAGTGGTTTGGGCCACTGCCTTCGGCTCAGGTCATGATCTCAGGGTCCTGGGATCGAGTCCCGCATCGGGCTCTCTGCTCCGCGAGGAGCCTGCTTCCTCTCACTCTCTCTTTGCCTGCTTGTGATCTCTCTCTCTGTCAAATAAATAAATCTTTAAAAAAAAAAGAGTTTTTAATTCTGCAAATTTTACAACAAAACCTGGCCCGATTCCTTAGCCTTTCATTAATCATTAGAAGGGAATATTTGGTTTCCTTTGCACACATAATCTTTGCCAGGAGAGATCTTACACTGGCAGTTTTTAGTCTATTTACATGTAACTGGTAAGTAATATTCCCCAAGCTGTGACCTTAAAATCTAAGTTTTAAATGTTTAAATGCAAAAATTGGAAAAGAGCCAAATAGTTTTCACGCTTTCTAGAATTTGCAAGGTATTCTATAAATCTCTGAATCCACAGATCAAAATTGGAAAATATCTAGAAAGAAAAAATGTATATATATAAACTAGAAAGATACAAAATGTGGTTTAGAAGAACTTCAGCAGTGTACACTGATTGCATAGTAAGGGTTGGCGGTAGAGAGAAAAAGAGTGAGAGAGGGAGAGGAAGAAAGAAAGGGGAAGTCTGCAAGGTGTATACCAGGACAGAAATCCAGTAATCACATCCATCCCTAGCACTGGTCACTGTAGAAGGTACAGCATCCCCCAGAGCACTTAGGGGAGAACTAAAACCACATCTGGAATGGTACATCAAGAGAAGAGCTCGTAAATACTGATTGTTATGGGAGATGCCTAAAATAAAATGGACCAAACTTCTTTGGACTGATGTATGTTATCAAAGGAGATGCTATCGTTACTAAGGAATCAATCACAGCTAATGATTTTATAGCTGAAATCAGAGGCCTGAGGAGTTATGCAAAACTTACAGAACAGCTTTGTAGCAACTCATTGTGGATTTTATTCTCAGCTGAACCATTCAAAATATGGTTCTTTTAATGAGCTATGAAATGATCCAATAAGAGGCTCTCAAGCATGACACACACTGCGTAACTTCATGGTGATGGGATTTAAAAAGGCAGGGTTCGACTTGAAAATTTAAAGGAATAAGAAATTAAAACTTAATCTCTATAAAAATAATCAAATATTGGTAAATATAATTTGGGGAGGGAAGGAAAAGTTCACCATTTCTCTTTAAGAGCAAAGAAAAAAAATAAATATTTTATTTATTTATTTCACAGAGAGAGAGATCACAAGTAGATAGGCAGGCAGAGGGGGCAGGGAGGAAACAGGCTCCCCGCAGAGCAGGTAGCCTGAAGCGGGGCTCGATCCCAGGACCCTGAGACTATGACCTGAACTGAAGGCAGAGGCCTAACACACTGAGCCACCCAGATGCCACCGCCCCCTCCAAAAACTTAAAGATTTTGGCTAAAACTGTGTCATGGTGCCATCCCTAGAACATTCACGGACAAAGGGAAGAGAATTAAATACAGTTGGCTTTACTCATCAGAATTTACCCTCAAGAAAGTATCCCCTTCCTGAAGCTGGAGTAACCCAAACAAAATATCTACTCCAGAGGCAAGAAAATAGAAGCAATTGTAGGCAGGAAGGCTGGCAGCATATGCCCTTCATGTTCTGCTAGTCATGAGCCAAATTAAAATTTCCTTGATGACAGTCTGATAATATCCATTTAATTAAGGGTGCCTGGGTGGCTCGGTGGTTAAGCCTCTGCCTTTGGCTCAGGTTATGATCTCAGGGTGCTCTGCTCAGTGGGGAGACTGCTTCTCCCCCCTCCACCTCCCTCTCTGCCTACTTGTGATCTCTCTCTCCATGTCAAATAAATAAATAAATAAATGCACAGTATTGTACTCCTCTTCCAATCAGTCCTATGTTATAACCTATTCTTTCAGTCAGTAGTATGTTGTGATCTTTCTACGTCAACACGCATACTTCAGCTTTCCCCAACAAGACTTCTAGCACTGGACACTAACACTATTTTCAGTATTCTGTAATTATTAAAAAAAAAAAAAAATATATATATATATATATATATATATATATATATATATATAAATTTGCCTTTTAATACTTATAAGTTTATATTTATGAAAATACTCCAGAAAAATTGTACATAAAAAGATATAATGGTTCCTCTGGAAATGTAAGTCTAGAGCTTTAAAAGGGAAATACAATTAGGGAATAAATAGTTTTACTGTGATCATTTAACAGAGAAAGGTTTGGCAGTCTCACATATGTAGAGTATATAAAACAGGAAGAAAAGATGACTTCAGTTAGGCCTCCGGAAAAGAACCTCAAGGCTGATGTGTACCTGGAGAAAGACTCCATCCAACACTGAGAAGGAGGACCAGAGAGAAAAAGAAGAACCAATGTAGAAGGAGGTACTCAACAATGGGGCCCTGGAAAGCCAACTGATTGTAACTCAAAGTCCACATCGTTTTTAGATTCAGCATATAGGTAGTCATTAAAGACCTTTGTGAGAGCAGTTGTCACAAAACCTTGTTAATAAAATCTGGTCAAAAAGTGTTTAAACCAATGAATTTGAGTAAAGGGGAGAAAAAGTAGAGATAGTGATTAGGATTAATCCTTAAAAATTTATCAGGAAGTGGATGACGATTACAGAAGCGATTATATCTATTGAAGATTAAACCGTACAAAAGGGGCCCCTGGGTGGCTCAGTGGGTTAAAGCCTCTGCCTTCAGCTCAGGTCATGATCCCAGGGTCCTGGGATTGAGCCCTGCATCAGGTTCTCTGCTCTCTGCTCAGCGGGGAGCCTGCTTCCTCCTCTCTCTCTACCTGCCTCTCTGCCTACTTGTGATCTCTGTCTGCCAAATAAATAAATAAAATCTTAAAACAAGAAGTAGGAGTGGTCCACTCTTTTCAGAAGGAAATGTCTGGCTTTCAAAGAAAGTGTACTTCCTTGACATTTCAAGAGGAATGGGTTTTGTAGTTGGGGCCGTGTAAGAGAAAAAAATCTTACTTTGGGATATTCATTTAAAATCAAGACCATGGTATCTTTTTCATGCCAGTCTTGCTCCTTTGATGCATTTGGACTTTGGAATTAAAAGGGAAGTAGTATTAAGAGACAGATGCCCTACCTTGGTTGAGAACAGAACTGTTTAAGAGATTTCACATAGACCATGGTAAGATATTACTTTTGATAGGTTATTCCTGTAAAGTCAACTTAACTTCTTTTATTAAGTGACCTCCATTATGATGCTTACAATTCTGTTATTTAAAAAAATTGTTTACTTCAATATGAATATATTAGACCAGCTATTTTTAAAATCACTTGGTCTCAAAATGCATGTACAGTGTAAAGTTACTGAGGATCCAAAAGTTACGCAAGTTATAAGGTATTGATATTTACCAAAACAAAGACTAGAAAAATGTAAACATTTTATTTTTTAACGATTTTATTTATTTATTTGACAGAGTGACAGCGAGCAAGGGAACACAAGCAGGGGAAAAGGGAGAAGCAGGCTTCTCACTTAGCAGGGAGGCCCATGTGGGGCTCGATTCCAGGACCCCGGGATCAGGACCTGAGCTGAAAGCAGATGTATAACGACTGAGGCACCCAGGTGCCCGAAATTCAAACACTTTAAAATAAAAATAAAATAAATAAATAAATAAATAAAATAATAATAAATAAATAAATAATAAATAATAAATAAATAAATAATAAATAAATAAAATAAATAAATAAAAATAAAAATAAACCCATTATATATGAAGTCTTTATAAAAAATGACAAAAGTTACATATACATTTACATATATATATACACACATTATTTTATATGTATATGTGTGTATATATATATGTAAATGTATATGTATATGTAACTTTTGTCATATACTATATATATACTATACTATATAGTATAGTATATATATATATAGTATATTTTAGAATTAGAGGCTTTACAGAAAGTCTGAGTCTCCCATTTGGTTCTCTGTTCCATAAACTATTTTGAGTAAATAGTATGAAGAAAACCTAGTTTTTCACAAGTATGTAGTTGGAAAAGAGAGGGGTATTATAATAGCCTTTCAGTATTCTTTGATACTACACCAAAAGTTGAAAGGTATTGTTTGCTTTTAAGGTGCAACATGGATCTAAAACTGTATCAATACAATTTTGTTACATTAAAATTGGTGTATCTTGCACTTTGGATGGATTATTTTTAACCATGACTAATTTTGTAATATCCTAGATTAATAATTTGAAAATAATTTGAATTAGGCCTATTTCCCAAATGTTGATTCTTTTTGTTAAACAGTATATAGAGGTCATATTCATTATTAATGTTACCATCCATCTCATCAGAAAAGGCTTGAAGTCCTGGGAAGCTGTCAAACTTAATATGGAAAATAATACGGAAAATACAAGTTTTCCAAAATTCAAAACAACACTCAAATTTTGTCATTAACACACACAGTCAACTGCCTTTCTTAATTTCTATTTTCTTAAGTCACCTCTACTCCCCATGTGGGGGTTCGAACTCACAACCCCAAGATCAGGAGTCATTTGCTCCACCTACTGGGCCAACCAGGTGTCCCTGTCAACTGTATCATAAAGTGACAAACTTACCTTGTCTGTTTCAGGGAACGTATGGAAATACCACCCAAGTATAAACTCGTCAGTTCTTTTCCAAGTAAAATTGGTGTTAACACAGAAGAAACCAACCAGCTCAAGTCACAACTCAAGCAACTGCCCCAGTGCTTTCTCCCACAGACATACAATCCTACTTGAGTACAGAGCAAAGCTGCCTGATGCATGCTTTCCACTTTGTCACAGAAGAGCAAAAGCTTAATTATTCAGGGGTTGGCAATTCACAAAATTCATAATTTTTACTGCTTCAGTGAGGATTTTAAGGGAAACTTGCCCTTGGTTTTTTAAGTGCACTCTGAGTGCACTGCAGTAAAAACACCTGGACAAGAACAGGTCGATGCTAATGCCTTGATTCATGCAGAAGTGGGTAATAATATGTTTGCATCAGTGAAAATATCAATAAAATGAACAAGGTAAATAATGTCTCCCATTATTAGGGAAATAGTTCAACCTTTCTGAAACTCAAATCATACTTTGAGAACGGCCAGCAGACAGTCACACCAAGTATATGCATTTACATTTAAAGTACTACTGATATTATGAACCTGAGCTTAAATTCCTGAGTATGGAGAAAGGATACAAAAGACACGCCATCCATTCCCCTTGTAAATTATAAGCATTTATTTCTTAGGACACTAACTGTTAGCAATGCAAACCAAGTGGAAGATTTATGGGCAAATGCTCTACCTGTGGGTGTGTGAGACACACATCAACACTCCAGACAACAAAATGGACACTTTCCAGAAACCACTGGGAAAACTTTTTCAAGGCTACTCAGTACCGTGTGTTGCTCAAATTCATTCACATTGTTCCTATTTGCCTTATTAAGAAAGCAATTATCTGTAATTAGAAAAGTCTGCACATAAGGTGACTACACCTCATTGTAAGATAACTTCTCTTTTCAGAGTTACAAACAAAAGATAAGTGTAGAAATATAAACAATGAAAGTCAGAAGCACCTATTTGGCAGAGAACAATCTGCAGTTCTCAATGCTGACAGGGAGAGGACATTGCCAGGTGTAGATGCCAAGGACAGCCCACCTTCTCAAGCTGCCGCCCAGCACTATTTGGGCACATTTGTAAAGGGAATGCCACATTCTTGGTAGGGTAAGCAACAAAGCAGACTGCTCAAGACTCAGGCCAAAAAACTAGCTCTGATGATTGCTTACCACGTATGTATACAAAACAAATTCTCCCTATCAATCTGAAATCGGAGCTAGCTAAAGAGCTGGACGAGTAAGTGGATTGGGCAGTCTTCAGAGAGACACACAGAGAGAAGAGAAACAGTGTTTGAGGAGGTCATTACGAGGATGTGGCCACCAGATGGCCCGTGACTTGGATCCCCCTGGTCCTTGGAATGTGTGTTCCCATCTGCCTTCTCCACTCCCAGAGGCTGTC
This sequence comes from Meles meles, assembly GCF_922984935.1. Classification (NCBI taxonomy): domain Eukaryota; kingdom Metazoa; phylum Chordata; class Mammalia; order Carnivora; family Mustelidae; genus Meles; species Meles meles. The sequence goes on along the minus strand of NW_025721159.1, from coordinate 34,525 downwards.
TCACAGACACGAGCCTTGAGATAATGATGTGGTGCTGAGAGGACCTCGACCATTAATAGACATGACTAAATCCAGATAAGGTCGCTGCATAAATTTTTAAGATTCTGGCAGGCTGGCGTGGAGATCGACTCATTTTATAGTCACGCAAGACAAGCCTCCTATGTAAGTTCCTTGCTTATTAAACCTGTCAACTACTGATCTGAAGCACGGGCTTCTTCCACCTCTCCCTGCCCTCCAAATACCGATGCAGCTTTCCAATTTGACCCAGGAGCTGCAGAGGAGCTTGGAAACCAGGCACATAGACAGGCAGGCAGATGGAGGTGAGAGACAGGGAAAAGAGACAAGCCACCAAAGAGAGTCAATATGAGCATTAGGCACCTCCAATTAAACCAGAGAATGGAAAGAACTAAGCTTTGTATTTCAGGAACACAGCACAGTGCAAATTTGTGACAACTGTTATTAGTTTTGATAGATCAAGGAGAGCCTAGTAATTGGTTTTCTTTTTAATTTTAATGTAAAAATCTCTTTCCTATGCAGAAACATGGAAAACCATCTTAAAGCACATGCCCCGATCTCATGACATGTTTATCACCTTTCCTCCAAGAATAGCCATGGCAAAAGGCAACACGCCAATGTACCCATTTACTAGTAGTTACTACTATTGGTTATGCCTTCAAAGGGCCCGGTCTAAGGATCAACTGTGCTATTGTTCACGTGTACTGCCTTAAGAGGCCTACCTGATCTGGCCACTCAAGTGTCAGTTTTAATATGCTGTCTTGCCAAAGCAGCTATTTATAAGGATTACTTTTCAGAATGACAAACAGAAGATTTAAAGCTTGACCCAGTTTCCAATTATTGAACATCTATCTCCTTTAGTAGTGTTAGGGTCCGTGATCAAAGACTGATGCAAAGCCAAAGTCGAGAAAAGCTTTATTTCACGCCAAGCATCGAAAATCAAACCAACCAGTTGGGGCCCTCTCTTACAAAGAGGCAATGAAAACACCGTGTACAACGCCGCTCCCAACTCCGCTACCCAACCACAACGCTCTGGACAACACTCCTAGCCAATGAGGACCCTACCTGGCGGTGCCGCTCCCAGATGGCGAGGCCACTCCAGATGGCGACGACCCTACCCGATGGCCAGCAATGACCTTCCCAGGCGAGGCCACTCCCGGAGGCGTGGCCCCTTCCAGGCAGCGAGGCCTTTTTCCTGCAGTGAGGCCGCTTCCCAGTGGCGAGACCACTTCACCATGACGACCCTACAGGACTGCGAGTGAGGATCCTACCCAGCGAGGCCACTCCCAGGCCGTGAGACCCCCTTCCGGAGGGCAGGTGACGACCCTGAGGGCGAACGACGACCCTACTGGTGAGCCTGCTCCCTGGCGGAGCGGCCCCTTCCCTGCGGTGTGGCCCCTTCAAGGCGGTGAAGCCCCTACAGGGCGGCGAAGACCCTACCCAAAGGCGAGTGATGGCCCTCCCTGGCGGCGGCGACACTCCCCTGCCAGGCCGCTTCCTGGCGGCGCTGCTGCTCAGTTGAGACGCCTCTTCCCAACTGAGAGACCCCTTCCGGAGAGCAATGACCCTACCCGACAGCGAGCAATAATCCTACCCAACAGAGGGCAAGGCCCTTCCCAGCGGCGAGGCCCCTCCCCAACTAGGAGCCATTACCCTACCTGGCGAAGCTGCTTCACCGTGTCGGGCGACGACCCTCCCCTGCAAGTCCGCTCCCGTGCGGCGCCGCTGCTCCCGTGCGGCGCCGCTGCTCCCGTGCGGCGCCGCTGCTCCCGTGCGGCGCCGCTGCTCCCGTGCGGCGCCGCTGCTCCCGTGCGGCGCCGCTGCTCCCGTGCGGCGCCGCTGCTCCCGTGCGGCGCCGCTGCTCCCGTGCGGCGCCGCTGCTCCCCTGCGGCGCCGCTGCTCCCCTGCGGCGCCGCTGCTCCCCTGCGGCGCCGCTGCTCCCCTGCGGCGCCGCTGCTCCCCTGCGGCGCCGCTGCTCCCCTGCGGCGCCACTTCCCAGCTGTGAGGCCCCTTCCTGACTGCGGGGGAGGCCCCTTCCCAACTACAAGCTATGACCCTACCCAGCGAGGCCACTCCCCGGAGGCACGAACCCTTGCAGGCGGAGAGGCCCTTTGCCTGCAGCGAGGCTGCTTCCTGGCAGTGAGACCACTCCAGGATGGCGATGACCCGACACCAGTGAAGATGCTACCCAGCCAGGCGGTTCCCCTGCAGCGAGACCCCTTCCTGGCCGCAGGCGAGGCCCCTTCCCGACTACCAGTGAAGACCCTACCCAGAGAGCCCATTCCCGACGGTGGGCGAGGCCCGTTCCCACGGCCGGCGAGGTCCCTAAGCCGGGAGGCTGCTCCCAGGCGCGGACCGCTCCCCAGCAGCGAGGCCCCTTCCCGAAGCCTGGTGAGGCCCCTTCCTGGTGGCGGGCGACCACCCTACATGGCGAGGCCACTCCCTGAGGACTCTGCTCCTTCCCCGCGGCGATGACCCTCCCCAGCTAAGCCTCTCCCTGATGGCGCTGCTGCTCCCCTGTGGCGCCGCTTCCGGATGGCGAGGCCCCTTCTGGACAGCAGGCAAGGCCCCTACCCCATGGCAGGCGAGGCCCCTTCCCGACTAGTAGCGACCACCCTACCAGACGAGGCCGCTCCATGGCGGTGCAGCCCTATCCCGGAGACGGGCGGCGACCCTCCCCGCTGGCAAGCAATGACCCTACCCGGTGAGGCCGCTCCCCAGCAGCGTGGCCCCTTCCTGGCAAGGACCCTCCCCGGTGGCGACGACCTTCCCCTGCGAGGCCGCTTCCTGGAGGCGCTGCTGCTCCCCTGCGGCGCCGCTTCCTGACTGTGAGGCCCCTTCCAGACTGCGGGAAAAGCCCCTACTCCACCGCTACCAGCGACCAGCCTACCCGGCGAGGACGCTCACCTGCAGAGCGGCCCCTTCCTGGAGGCGAGGTGGCTTCTCAACAGCAACGACCCTACCCGACAGAGAGCGACGATCCTACCCAGCGAGGCAGGTCCCAGAGGCGAGACACGTTCCTGACAGCGAGCGAGGCCCCTCCCTTTCCGAACAGGAGAGAGGCCGCTCTAGGCGCTGCCCTCTCACCCGCGGGGAAGCTCTTTCCTGACACCAGGCAAGGCCCCTTCCCGACCGCACAGCATCTCGCTGGCGGCGACGACCCTCCCCCGCGGCGGGCGAAGACCCTCCATGGCGGCGGGCGACAACCCTCCCTGGCCGCGAGCGACGACCCTACTGGGGGAGCCCGCTCCCTGGGGGCGCCGCTCCTTCCCGGCGGCTACGACCCTCCCCTGGTGGCCACGACCCTCCGTGGTGGCAAGGCTGTTCCTCCAGGCGAGACTGATCCCCGGCAGCAAGGCCCGTTTCCGACGACGAAGCTGGCACCGAAGACTACCCTACCTGACGGAGATCCTTCCCGGTGGCGCTGCTCTCTGACGCGGCCGCTCCCTGGCTACGCCGCCGCTCCTGACCACGAGGCCGCTCCGGAGGAAGAGGCCGCTCCCGGTGACGAGGCTGCTCCCCAGCGACTAAGCAGCTCCGGACGACACTGCCGCTCCGGACGACGACGCCACTCCCAAAGACAGGCCGCGGCCTGGCGACGCTGCCCTTCCCGACGAGGAGGAGGCTGCTCCCTGGCGACGCTGCTGCTCCCCAGCGACGCTGCCCTTCCAGACGACGAGGCTGCTCCTCCGCGACGCTGCCCCTCCGGTCCACGACGCTTCTCCTGAAGACCACCACGTGCCCGACGCTCAGGACGCTCTGGACGCAGACTCCTCCCAGCCGCACAGACTAACCTTTATAGAGGCGGTTGAGCCCGCCCCACACACCGGCAGCCAATGAGATTGCAATACACAGGGAAAACTGCACAGTCATGCTAGATGGGCAATACAGCTGGCCAATTGAATTTTAATTTACCATAGTAAATATATGCACGTCCCACTGATTGGATGTCTCCATCCTCCTGGCCCACCACTGTATGGGGGTTTGCAAGTAAGTTTCTCTGCCCATACATCAGGCTGGTCCTAGACACACACTGACCTTTATAGGGCCCCTGCTCTATCTCCTGCAACAGCACCTTGGAGTAGAGATGACAGGATCTCATTTTCATGAACAATGCAAGCACCAGGGCTGTTTTACCTTGATTGCTTGTTCCCCATTCTACAAAGCTTATAGCTTTTCCCAAATGATGTAACCTTACCATTTGCATTAATTCACGGATTTGAAACTGACCCTCTACAAGTTCCCTCGGGTAGTTTAGTTTCATTTGTATGCATGTAAATCGCATCAAGGCTGACATAAAAATTAATGAACTATTTAATTTACGAGCCGATGCTTCGCTCGGAACAACAACAAAAAGGCAAATGCTTAAGTTCACTAAAATAAAATTAAATCTATGAAGTTTTAAATAATGAAGACTATGTCAAAAACTGGTAGTCTTTAGCTCTTAAAAATGTAAACTAAAAGCATATGGAACATAAACTGTGGAGCATTTGCATCATCTTTTTTGATGCTATCACCCTCAGCAAAATGTAGTCTGATTCCGGTATCATCAGGGACTTCAGGAGGAAATCTAGTAACAGCTCAAACCAATCCAGCATGAGGGTTGCTCAAAGCATGTCAGGTTTAGGCCAGGGATGACCGAACTTTTTTAAGGTTATTTTTTTAAAGATTTTATTTATTTCTTAGAGAGAGGAAGAAAGCAGCGAGAGCTGCAGATAGAGGGAGAGGAGGAAGCAGGCTCCACAGTGAACAGGGAGCCCGACACGGGGCTTGATCCCAGGACCGGGAGATCATGACCCGAACTGAAGGCAGCCGCCTAACCTACTGAGCCACCCAGGTGCCCTTCAGACTATCTTTAATTCAGAACAATACCTGTTATCATTTTTATAGCCCTGACTATAAGATGTACTACAAATATTTTTAGGTGGTTTATGTAGATTTTACTATACATTCCTCAAAGATAAGAACTACCTAATTTGACTTTTTTTTTTTTTTTTAATACCTTCCAGGGGCTCCTGGGTGGCTCAGTCATTAAGCATCTGCTTTTGGCTCAGGTCATGATCCCAGGGTCCTGGGATGGAGCCCCACATCTGGTTCCTTGCTTAGCGAGAAGACTACTTTTTCTCTCACACTCCACCTGCTTGTGTTCCTGCTCTTGCTGTCTCTCTGTCAAATAAATAACATCTTTAAAAATGAATAAAGAAATAATAAAGAAATAAAATACCTTCCAATAGAGGTCACTGCCAATACCCCATAAGAATTAAGCTTTCCTTTGCTAATTCTATCCATGATAATTCTGTGGAACTTCCCCCATTTGCTCCCTCAATGCTGCTTTAATCAGCTTATAATTATAATCCTGTTGGATGCCCATTTAACTGAATCCATTTTGACTTCAGGGTTGAGATTTGTCTCTAATTTTGAAGTTTTGAAGTTGTTGAGGTTTCTGTTTTTTACCCCAGGATTTTCACTGTGAACCATACAATACAGAATAGATTTTCCCAATTCTATTTGCTTTAGAGAACCAAACTGTCAAGAACCAAACTTCACCACAAAGAGCACATAGTTTCCTTTGTTTGATGTTACTGACATATGCTTGTTTATCTTTATCGTTCAATAGAGTCTATAAAGATGCTCAATAAAAATACCCATTATTCCCTTGGAGAATTTCTTCTAAGTAGAAAGAAAATGCAAAACTGAAAAATCCAACATTAAGTGATCTGTAGATACCAACGAATCTTTTGGTAGGTTGCCTCCCCCTCCCCCATAGCTTTGTTACATCAAAGAATCAAAGCCAAACCAACGACCCTACCCCACAGAGAGCGACGATCCTACCCAGTGAGACAGGTCCCCGCTGCGAGACACCTTCCTGATGGCGAGCAAGGCCCCTCCCTTCCCGACGACGGGCGAGGCCGCTCCGGGCAATGCCCGCTCCCCACCCCCAAGCTCTTTCGTGACACCGGGCGAGGCCCCTTCCCGACCGCGAGGCATCTCGCCGGCGGCGATGACCCTCCCCCGCGGCGGGCGAAGACCCTCCATGGCGGCGGGCGACAACCCTCCCCTGCCACCGGCGACAACCATACTGGGGGAGCCCGCTCCCTGGGGGCGCCGCTCCTTCCCGGCGGCCACGACCCTCCCCTGGTGGCCACGACCCTCCGCGGTGGCGGAGGCCGCTCCTCGGGTCGAGACTGATCCCCGGCGGCAAGGCCCGTTCCCGAGGACGACGCTGGCCCCGATGACTACCCTACCTGACGAAGATCCTTCCCGGTGGCGCTGCTCTCTGACGCGGCCGCTCCCCGGCGACGCTGCCGCTCCTGACCACGAGGCCGCTCCGGAGGAAGAGGCCGCTCCCGGTGACGAGGCTGCTCCCCAGCGACTAAGCAGCTCCGGACGACACTGCCGCTCCCGACGACGACGCCACTCCCAAAGACAGGCCGCTCCCAGACGAGGAGGCCGCGGCCTGGCGACGCTGCCCTTCCCGACGAGGAGGAGGCTGCTCCCTGGCGACGCTGCCCTTCCAGACGACGAGGCTGCTCCCCGGCGACGCTGCCCCACTGGTCCACGATGCTTCTCCTGAAGACCACCAAGCTCCCCACGCTCAGGACGCTCTGGACGCGGACTCCTCCCAGCCGCACAGACTAACCTTTATAGAGGCGGTCGAGCCCGCCCCCCCACACCAGCGGCCAATGAGATTGCAATACACAGGGAATACTTAGAATTTCTTCTAAGTAAAAAGAAAATGCAAAACTGAAAAATCCAACATTAAGTGATCTGTAGATACCAATGAATCTTTTGGTAGGTTGCCTCCCCCTCCCCCATAGCTTTGTTATATCAAAAAATCAAAGCCAAACCAATGTTACTTATTTAAGAAGCAAAACCTAGTGCGCCTGGGTGGCTCATGTGGTTAATCGACTGCCTTTGGCTCAGGTCGTGATCCTGGAGTCCCGGAATCAAGCCCCGCATCGGGCTCCCAGCTCCATGGGGAGTCTCCTTCTCCTTCTGACTTTCTCCCCTCTTATGCTCTCTCTCTCTCACTCTCTCAAATAAATGAATATATTTAAAAAAAAAGAAGCAAAACCTACAATTATCATTAACATAAAATGTAATTGATCAAAATATAACTACCTAAGACAAAATTAAAAGGGGTGTGCAATGGGGAAGTAACTGAGATGAAGGACTAGGTCTACACACAGATGTACTAAATTCAAAATAATAAAAAAAAAATCCTAGAGGGGCCAAAAAGCAAATTGTTTCAATAAAGAAGAGTAGACATTTCAGATGACATGGAAAATAAACTCTGGGGCAAGTATTCTTAAACCCAAGTCCCTGTGTCTTATGAAGAATTCCTACTAATAATTCCATGGCCCTGACTTTCACTGTGTTATTTTGCAATTAGCTGGACAAGCTCTGAGGTGTAAAGAAAATGCTTAAAACCTACAAAAGACATAATGATCAAGATTGTAAACAATCAAAATAAAGTGAAAATAAGTGAAGAATTAACAAGGACTAGAAAGAAATGTAAGACAAACCAAGAGATCCAACATATGCCTAACTGTTTGCCAAGGGGGAACAGGGTCAAATACATTTATTTATTTATTTTTTTATTTATTTATTTTTAAAGATTTTATTTATTTATTTGACAGAGAGAGATCACAAGTAGGCAGAGCAGCAGGCAGAGAGAGAGAGGGAGAAGCAGGCTCCCCAGTGAGCGGAGAGGCTGATGCGGGGCTTGATCCCAGGACCCTGGGACCATGACCTGAGTCGAAGGCAGAGACTTAACCCTCTGAGCCACCCAGGTGCCCCTCAAATACATGTATTTAGATAAATATACTAAGAAAACGTTCCAGAAATAAAAGATTTTAATCTGCAGAATCAAAAGACATGTCTCAGGAAAAACTGACAGAGGCAATAGGCATACTGAAAAAAGAAAGATGTAAGTATATTCTATAATGGAACATGAGAAGAAAAATACAAATCTTGGGAAATATTGAAAGAAATAGACACATACCAAAATACCAGGCCACAAAGATAACCTCAAGTAATTCCCAAAAGTAGAAATAATAAGACAAAATGCCTTGATCACAATGAACAAAGAAATTAATAATGAAACCAAAACATAAAAAAACTAACAAAGTCTCTACCACTTGGAATCTTAAAGATTCAATTCATAGTCAAAGAAGAAATAAAAACTAAATTTTTGCTATAACTACAAAACAGCAGTAATTAAAAGGATGCCTAGAAGAACCTATGGCTTACATCTAATTCAGAGCTCAAGGAAAAATGCATAGTCTTATATGTATATGATAAACAGAAAAGATAAAAATACATGTATTTTTACATGTTGACCATCTTTCATTACATGCAGGTTTTACATGTAGATTATCAAATGGTTGAAAATAGAAATTATAGAAAAATTAATAGAAAATAGATAAGAAAAGAAAACCAAGAGTAATGGGAGAATTAGTAAGCATAAACTGAAAACAAATAGAAAAATGAAAATGATAGTAATGATAAGTCCAAGAATTTCAGTATATACATACAGACATACAGACACCTACTATTACCTAGTCTAATTTCAACAAACAAGAAAGCACAAATAAACAATCTAAGAAATTATAAGGGGAGGAACTTTAGGAATCCTAAGCCTGAATTTAATGTGACTCTAAAAATCTGAAGAGATAATTTTCTTCAAAATATAAATTGCCAAAACTTATATAAGAATGGAAATTCAAAAATCAATTACTCTAGAGGAAACACAAAAAAAATTGTTAAAGTTGACAGCTCCCCAAATCAGTGAAATTAGATGATATGACAAGAGAATTCTATCAATCTTTAAGAAACAGATAATGCCACTGTTCTGTCAAACTATTCTACATCAGGGAAGGATAAAGAAGACTTTCAGTCCTCTGCTTTAAACTACTGTAACATTGATTCACAACAACAACAAAGATTACATTAATAAAGGAAATATAATTCATGAATGTCAATGCAAAATCCTTAAGAAAATATTAAAAGAACACTATACAACAAGCAGTCACCTTAACCTCAAAATGCAAGAGTGAATAAAATTTATTGAGTTGATTAATGTAAATCATCATTGAGGAACTTCTGGGGGAGATGACAGAGTAGGACGATCCTAAGCTCACCTTCTCCCATGCACACAACTAGATTACAGCCACATTAGTGTAAAAAACCTGGAAAATGACTGGAAGACTAGAAGAACACAATCTCCACAGGTAAATGTAGATAATAGGCCATGTAAACGAGGTTATGAGGTGTGGGGACACAGCTGGGAGGCAAACAGACCCATAGGACTGTTCATGTAAGGGCAGAACATGATGGTACAGAGAGGGGAGAGGTACAGATCCCCACATGTAGCTCGCAGATGTAGGGTACCCACACAGGGAATATAAATCCCCATAACATTTGGCTTTGAGAACTGGAGGGGCCTGGCTATCTGAGTTCTTACAATCAGTGGTATTTTGCAACTGGAACTTTAAAATTCAGTTGGTGCTTGACTTTGGGAGAGCTGGAGAGCAAGAGAAAAATGAGTTTCCACCCTTAAAGAGACAGTATAACAAGCAGTCCCTACAGAGACAGGGGAACCTAGATCCCCAGATACCTCCAGAGATACACCCAGCCTAGGTCCAGGGACACTTGCAGGAACCAGATTTCTACCCAGGTTGGGAAAAACATACCCCACCTTGGTGAGCTTCAGGAGATCTGCCCCTCCCAACTTGGCCATCCTAAGTAGGCATTTTCTTGGGCTGCTGCCCGCTTCCTCCAACAGAAGGTCAGCATGAATCTTGCTGACCCTGTGTACCCTGTACCTGCATTCTCCTGCAGATTAGCCCCTTCCATAATGCCCTTGGCCAGAGTCCACCCAAAACAGAGCCACAAACTAGCAGTGTACAAGCAGTCCCAAAAGGGACCAGCACCACTTCAAAATGACTCCTTCTCTGGAGAGAGGGGAAGATAAACACACACACACACACACACACACACACACATACAGAGTCCAGCTGTGACTCTAGCAATGGGGAAGGGGCAGACATCAGGTATCACTGCAGGACATGTCCACCAAGTAAAGTTTCTCAGGGAACAACACAGGGAAAACACTCTGCTGCTTGGTGATACTGCATTCAGGCAAACAACAGCCCTATCTTTCAAGCCCAGAGAGGCTACACACTGGCCCACTAATAACACATGGTCCCAACTAGGCCCACAGTAGGCACAGGAGACCATTGCAGATGGCTGAATTGAAGGCAAATGCAGCTCAGCCACAATAGTGGGGCTAACACAACATACACAGGGGACCGTATGAGGCACCAGATTCTGGTGAACAGGGGACATTACACTGCAGGACACTATGGGACCTCTTCATAAGGCCACTACATTTGAGAGCAGGAGACATAGCCTACTTTCCTGACACATAAAAACAACACAGAATTAGACAAAATGAGGAGACAGAGGAACCTGCCCCAAATGCAAGAACAGGACAAGAACTAAATGCAACAGAAAGAAATAATACACCTGACATAGAATTTAAAGTAATGGTCATAAAGATACTCACTGGACTAAGCAAAGAGTGGAGGACTTCAGGGAGACCATCAACAAAGAGGTAGAAAACATAAAAAGGAACCAATCAGAGGTGAGGAACTTAAAAATTGTAATTAAAAATACACTGGATGAAATAAATACTAGACAATAGAGAGAAGAAGAATGGATTAATGACCCTGATGACAGAGTAATTAAAACTGTCAAGCTGAACAGAAGACAAGGTGGAAGAAAGAAAGAAAAAAAATATATATATATATGAAGGGACCTCAGTGACACAGTCAAGAATAATAACATTCACATTATATGGATACCAGAAAGAGGAGAGGGAAAAGGGGAGGCAGAAAATATATTTAAAAAAAAATAATAGCTCGGGTGCCTGGGTGGCTCAGTGGTTTAAGTCTCTGCCTTTGGCTCAGGTCATGATCTCAGGGTCCTGGGATTGAGCCCTGCATCGGGCTCTCTGCTCAGTGGGGAGCCTGTTTCTCCCTCTCTCTCTGCCTGCCTCCCTGCCTACTTGTGACCTCTCTCTCTCTGTCAAATAAAAAAAAATAATAGCTCAAAAACTTCCAAATGTGGGGAAGGAAACAGAAGTCCAGATCCAGTAGGCACAGAGAGTCCACAGCAAAATCAACCTGAGGTTCACACGAAGACACAATGTAATTCAAATGGCAAAAGTAGTGATAGAAAATTTTAAAAGGAGCCAGAGAAATGAAAACAGTTACCTTCAAGGGAAACCCCAAAGGCTACCAGCTGTTTCTTAGCAGAAACTTTGCAGACCAGAAGAGAGTGACATGGTAATATTCTAGTGCTGAAGGAGTAAAATCTGCAACCAAGAATACTCTATCCAGAAAGTCTATCATTCAGAGTAGAAGGAGATATAAAGTTTCCCAGACAAAGAAGACTTAAAGGAATTTATCACCACTAAATCACCTTATAAGAAAGATTAAGATTAAGATTCAGAGAAAGACTCTGAATAGAAAGGGAAAATCATAAGCAGGTGTAAGTAAAGTAGAAAGCACAAAAGCAGTAAAATTAAGCATGTCTATAAAAAATATGTCAAAGGATTCACAAAAGAAAAGGATGTATAGTATGATGCCATATTTTAAAATGTGAGGAAAGGGGGACACATGGGTGCCTCAGTTGATTTGGCGTCGGACTTCAGCTTCGGTCATGATCCCCTGGGATCAAGTCCCATTGGGCTTCTTGCTCACTAGAGAGTCTGCTTCTCCCTCTCCCTCTGTTGTTCCCCCTACTTTTTCTGTCTCTCTCTCCCTCTTTCAGTCAAACAAATAAATAATATTTTTTAATGTGGGAAGGGATAGGGGTAAAGCATGAGTTCAAACTTAAGCAACCATCAACTTCATATAGACTGCCATATGCCTAAGATATATATAAACTGAATGGTAGCCACAAATCAAAAAGCCATAATAGACACACAAAAAATAAAGAGAAAGGAATCAAGGGTATCACTAAAGAAAGCCAGAAAACTGCGAGAAAAGAGAGCAAGAGAATAAATGAACAGAGAACAACTACAAAAACAACGAGAGAACAAGTAACAAAATGGCAATAAGTATATACCTCTCAGTAATTACGCTGAATGGAAATGAGTTAAATACTCCAAATCAAAAGACATAAGTAACAAGGAATGGATAAAAAAGCAAGACCTATCTACATGCTGCCTACAGGAGATTCACTTCAGATCTAAAAATACATGTGAATTGAAAAGGAAGGGATGGAAATACATTTGTCATACAAATGGAAGTTAAAAGAAGGCTGAGGCAGCAATACTTACATTGGAAGTAATAGACTTTAAAACAAAGACTGTAATAAGAGGCAAAGAAGACACTATATAATCATAAAGATAACAATCCAAAAAGAAGATATAATGATTGTAAATATTTATGCTCACAATCTGGGAGCACTCAAATACATTAAGTAACCCATAGTAAACATAAAAGAAATAATACAATAATAGTAGGAGATTTTAACACCACACTGACATCAATGGATAGATCATCCAATCAGAAGATCAACAAGGAAAGTGTGGCTTTGAATAACACATTGGACAAGATGGAGCTAGAAGATATAGTCAGACCATTCCATCCTAAAACAGCAAAATACACATCCATTTCAAGTACACATGGAACATTTTAGTGATTAGATCACACCTTAGGCTACAAAACAATTCTCAACAATTCAAAAAGATTGAAGTCATACTATGCATCTTTTCCCACCACAAAGCTTTGAAAGTAGAAATTAACCACAAAGAAAAAAATCTAGAAAGAACAGAAATACGAGGAGGTTAAATAATATGCTACCAAACAACAAATGGATCAAGAAATCAAGAAGAAAATAAAAAAAGACATAGAGACAAATGAAAATGAAAACACAATGCTCCAAAATTTTAGAGATGCAACAAATGGCATTCTAAAAGGGAATTTAATAACTATACACACGTACCTTAAGATGCTAGAAAAATCTCAATTAAACAACCTAACTTTACACCAAAAGGAGCTAGAGAAAGAACAAACAAAACCCCAAACCAGTAGAAAGAAGGAAATAATAAAGATTAGAGCAGAAATAAATGGAATAGAAACTAAAAAACAAAGCAAACAAAAACCAGTTGAGAACATCAATGAAACCAGGAGCTGTTTCTCTGAAAAAATAAAAAAAATGATAAATTTTAGCCAGTCGCAGACTAAAAACCTTTAGCCAGAGAGAGTGAGAAAGAGAGAGAAAGAGTGAGAGAGAGAGGGAAGACACAAGCAAAATTAGAAATGAGAGAGGAAGAATAACAACTTACACCAGAGAAATGCCAAGGATTATAAGAGATCATGAAAAATTATATGCCAACAAGTTGCACAACTTTAAAAACAATGGATACATTCCCAGAAACATATCATTTCCCAAAACTGAATCCAGAAGAAATAGAAAATTTGAAGAGACCCATTAGCAAAAATGAAATTGAATCAATAATCAAAAAACTCCCAAACAGAAAACCAGAACCAGATGGCTTCACAGGCGAATTCCACCACATATGATAGAAGACCGAACACCTATTATTCTGAAACTATTCCAAAAAAATAGTAGAAGAAGGAAAGCTTCCAAATTCATTCCATGATGCCAAAATTATGCAGATGCCAAAAGCAAACAAACAAGCAAAGAAACAAAAATACAAAAACAAAGAAACAACAACAACAACAACAACAACAAAACCACACCCAGATAAAGACATTATGGGGAAAAGAAAGAAAGAAAGAAAAAGAAATAGAATTAGAGGCCAGTATCTCTGACAAACATAGATGGAGACTCCTGAACAAAAATGTTAGCAAACTGAATCTAACAATGTATATACTTTTAAATATCATTCACCACAATCAAGTGGGATTTATTCCTGCAATGCAAGGGTGTTTCAAGAGTACATATTTTACATGATATATCACATCAACCATATGATCATGTCAATAGTGCAGGAAAAGCTTTTGACAAAGTATAGCATCAACTCATGACAAAAATCCCTCAACAAAGTAGGTTTAGAGGGAACATACATCAACATAATAAAGTCTATCTATGAAAAACCTACAGGAAACATTATACTCAATGGTGAACAACTAAGAGCTTTTTCCCTAAGAAGAGGAAGAAGACAAGGATATTCAATCTCACCACTTTCATTCAACAAAGTATTGACCTCTTTGGATTTTTACATAGGTGCACTTTGCTTGGGTTGTGATTAATATTTTGGACTCTGTATATTCCCTCAACCAGCCCTTAGCAGAATGACAAGGGGAAAGAACGTCCAGTCATGAAAAGATCCAGAGACACTGGTCCCTGCCACAGATCTAATGGCTATGGATATAAGCAAGATATCAGAGATGGACTTCAGAGGAGCAATCACAAAGTCCATAGCTAGGCTTAAGAAAAGCATTCGAGACAACATAAAATCTACAAGGGCAGAATGAGATCTAATCGGGATGACATTAAAATGCTATGAATGAGTCGCAGTCTAAACCGGAAACTCAAACAGCCAGGGTAAAAGAGGCAGAAGAACGAATTAGTGAGCTAGAAGGTAAACTGATGGAAAGAAAGGAAACTGAGGAGGAGGGGGACAAACAGTTAGAAGCTCATGAGAACAGACATAGAGAGAACAATGACACCATAAATTTGGCCCAGTGTCAGAATTATTGGGATCCCTGTGGGAATGAAGGCAGACAGTAGAAGATATATTTGAGTAAATCATAGCAGGGAACTTCCCTAAGTTGGGGAAGAAAACAAGCCTTCCTCTCCATAAAACAGAGAGGATCCATCCAAAGATCAATAAAAATAGGCCAAAGTCCTGGCATATAATAATTAAACTTGCAAATCTTAGAGCCAAAGAGGCTACCTTGAAAGTTGCTACAGAGAAGAGATGTATTCCACACAGTGGGAGGAGCATTATAATAACATCAGACCCATCCACAGAGACCTGACAAGCCAGAAAGAGCTGACAAGGCATATTCAGGGTGCTATAGGAGACATGTTAACTAAAAATATGTTATCCATCAAGGCTGCTATTCAGAATGGATGGAGAGACAAGGGCCTTGCAGGACTCATAGAAACTGAATGAATACGTGAAAACCAAGCCAGCCCTGCAAGAATGATTAAGGGGGTTTCTTTGAAAGATGAAAGACCCCAAGAGTAATATGGACAAAACACTTACAGAAGCAATCTATAGAAACTGGGACATCACAGGCAACATGAGGGCAAGAAGGTCCTATCTCCCAATAGTTACTGAAAACATGAATAGGCTATATGGTCCCATGAAACATAGTAGGGTTTCTGATTTGAAGAAAAAGACTGGATCCATCCACATGTTGTATAGAAACACTCATTTTGAACCTAAAGATACCTCCAGACTGAAATAGAGGGGACTGAGACCTATTCTTCATTCCAAAGAATCAAGAGAAAGCTGGGGTAGCAATTCTCATATCAGACAAGTTAGATTTTAAACCAAAGACTGTAATAAGAGGTGTAGAGGGATACAATATCATATTTCAAGGGTCTATCCAACATGAAAATCTAGCAACTTTAAATATCTCTGCCCCCTACATGGGAGTAGCCAACTACATCATCCAAATATTAAACAAAATAAAGAATCCTATTCATATAATAACACATGAATAGGCAGAGACCACAACATCCCACACACAGAAATAGATCACCTAAGTAGAAGACTGTTCAAAAAGAAACAATAGC
Organism: Meles meles; assembly: GCF_922984935.1. NCBI lineage: Eukaryota > Metazoa > Chordata > Mammalia > Carnivora > Mustelidae > Meles > Meles meles. Next base: position 18,721 of record NW_025721159.1, on the reverse strand, counting down.
TTTGAAGGACCCGTGGAACAGCTAGACTTCAAAGATAAAAACAGAACATTCAGTCCTAAAACCAGAGAATGCCATTGTTGTCGAGTACAAGCATAACTTCCTCCAAAATAGATTACATACGGATTGATCAGAGCTTTGTCATAAACCTTGAAATCAGGCAATGAAATGCCCTGAGCTTTGTTTTCTTTTTCCACATTTTGTTGGTAGTTCAGGGTCTTTTCTTGTTCCATGTGCATTTTAGGATTGCTTGTTTCAACACTTTGGAAAATGCTGATGGTATTTTGATCAGGATGGGGGTGAAAGTATAGATTTCTCTGGGCAGCATAGAGATTTTATCATTGTTTATTCTTCTGATCCAAGAGCATGAATGTTTTTTTCCATTTTATGTGTCTTTTTTATTTTCTTTCTTGAGTGTTAGGTGCTTCCACAAGTATGTATCCTTTACCTCTTTGGTTAGGTTTCTTCCAAGGTATAACAAACTGTGATCACTAAGACAGCATGGTACTGGCATGAAAACAGACACATATACCAATGGAAGAGTGTGGAGAGCCCAGATATAGATGGTCAAATCTACAGTCAACTAAAATTTAACAAAGCAGGAAAAAAATATCCAGTGGAAAAAACTGTCTCCTCAATTAATGCTGATGGGAAAACTGGGCAGCTATGTTCAGAAGAATGAAAGTCCACCAATCTCTTTCATCAGACACAAATATAAACTGTAAATTGATAAATGACCTCAGTGTGAGACAGGAATCCATCAAGATCTTGGAGGAGAACATAGGCAGTAAGCACTTCGACATCAGCCACAGCAACTTCTCTCAAGGCACATTTCCATAGGCAAGGGAAAGAAAAGTGAAAAATGAACATTTGGGTCATCATTAAGACAAAAAGCTTCTACACTGCAAAGGAAACTGTCAACAGAACAAAGAGACAACCCATGGATTGGGTGAAGATATTCCCAAATGACACTACAGACAAAAGGCTGGTATCCAAGATCTATAAAGAACTTCTCAAACTCCACACCAAGAAAGCAGATAATCAAGTCACAAAATGGGAAGAAGACATGAACAGAGACTTCTCCAAAGAAGACATAGAAATGGCTAACAGACACATGAGAACATGTTCATCCTCATTAGCCATCACGGAAATTCCAATCAAAACCACATTTTACCAGTTAGAATGACAATTATAAGGCCAGAAACCCTAAGTACTGGAGAGGATGTGGAGGAAGGGGAACCCTCTTACACTGTTGGTGGGAATGCCAGTTGGTGTAGTCACCTTGGAAAACAGTGTGGAGAGTCCTCCAAATATTAAAAATAGAGCTACCCTCTGACCCTGCAATTGCACTACTGGTTAATTACAACAAAGCTACAGATATATTGAAATGAAGGGTCATATGAACCTCAGTGTTCATAGCAGCTATGGCCACAAAAGCCAAACTGTGGAAAGAGTCAAGGTGCCCATCAACAGACGAATGAATAAAGAAGATGTGGTCCATATATACAATGGAATAATAATCAGCCATCAGAAAGGAGGAATACCCCACTTTTGCATCAACATGGAAGGGATTGCCGGAAATTATAATGATTATAAGGTGTCAAGCAGAGAAAGTCAATTATCACACGGTTTCACTTACTTGGGAAAATAAAGAATAACAGAGACCACATTAGGGGAAGGAAGGGAAAAGTGAAGCTGGGGGAATTGGAGGCAGAGATGAACCACAAGAGAATGTAAACTAGAAGAAACAGAGGGTTTTAGAGGGGAAGAGGTTAGGGAGATTGGTGAGGCTGGTGGTGTTATTAAGGAGGGCATGTACTGAATGAAACACTGGTTGTTATACTTAAACCATGAGTCTATGAACTCATAGTTCATAGTTAGTAGTTATGAACATAGTTCATAGTTAGGGTGACTAACATTACATACACAAAAATTAAAAAAAAAAAGGATTACATACTGGGTCACCAATCAGGTCTCAAACAATACCAAATTTCTGAGATCTTCCCCTGCATTTTTTCAGACAATAGTGCTTTGAAAGTGGAACTGAATCAGAAGAGGAGTTTTGGAAGGAATTCAACCATTTGGAGGTCAAAGAGCATCCTGCCAAGAAATGGTTGGGACAACCAGGAAATTAAAGAACTTAAACAATTCAATGCAACTAATGAAAATGAAAACACATCGGTTCAGAATCTATGTGATACTGGAAAGTTGGTCTTTAGAGGGAATTGCTTAGCCATCCAAGACTGTCTCAAAAAATTAGAAAAATCCAAATGCACATGCTAACCTTACACCTGGAAAAAAGAACAGCACATAGAGCTGAAACCAAGCAGGAGAGAAGAAGGAATAAAGATGAGAGCAGAAATCAATGAAACAGAAACTAGTAGAATGGCAGAACCCACCAACAAACTAGAAGCTGTTTCTCAGAACAAATTAATGAGATCAATAAACCTCTGGCCAGATTTAGCCGAAAGTAAAGATAAAAGACTTAAGTTAACAAAACCAGGAAAGAAAGGGGAGAGATCATGACCAATGCAAAATAAAGAGGGACATGTTAGAACATATTATCAACAACGATATGCCAAAAAATTCGGCCATCTGGAAGAAATAGATGCATTCCTGGAAACTTGTAATGTACCAAGTCTGAAACAGGAAGAAATAAACAATCTGAAGAGACTAATAACCAGCAAGGAAATTGAATCAGGAATCAAAAACCTCCCCCAGAAAAACAAGAGTCCAGGACCAGATACCTTCCCAGTGGAATTCTACCAAAGATTTTAAGAATAAGCCCTACCTATTCTATAGAAGCTGCTCCCAAAAAATGGAAATAAATGGAAAGCTTCCACACTCATTTTCTGAGGCAGAGCATTACATTGATGCATAAGCAGACAAAGACCCTGTGAAAAAGAATTATAGATGAATAACCCTAGTGAGCTGTAATACAAAAATATTCAACAAGATAAAAGCCGGTAGGATTCCAAGGTACATTAAAAGGGTTATTCACCACCACCAGGTGAGTTTCATTTCTGGGATATAAGGGAGGTTCAATATTCACAAATCAAGTGATGTGATTAGTCATATAAACAAAAGAAAGACAAGGACCATAACATCCTCTCATTTGATGCATAAAAAGCATTTGGCAAAATACAACACTCCTCTCATTATTATTATTAATAATATTAATATTATTATTAATTAATAAAACTCCTCAAAATAGAGGGATAGAGGGACCATATCTCATATTATAAAAGCCATCTACGAAGAGCCCACAGTAAATTTCATTCTCAATGGGGAAAAACTGACAGCTCTTCCCTTAAGGTCAGGAACATGACAGGGAAGCCCACTCGTACCACTTTATTGAACACAGCATTAGAAGTCCTAGCCTCAGCATTTGGACAATAACATGTAAAAGGCATTCAAGTTGTCATAGAAGTAGTTAAATCATCTCTCTTTGCATATGACGATATACTTTATATGAAAACACAAAAGACTCCACCCCTAAATTGTTTGAACTCATACATGAATTCAGCAATGTGCAGGGTTCCAAAATCAAAGCACAAGATTCTCTTGCTTTTCTATCCTCTAATAATGGGAATGGAGAAAGAGAAATTCAGGTGTCAATCCCCATAACCATAGCACCCAAACCCATAAGATACCTAGGAATAAACTTAATCAAAGAGGTAAATGATCTCCACAGTATAAACTACAAAACATTGAGGAAGACGCAAAAAGATGGAAAGTCATTCAATGCTCCTGGATTGGAAGAATTAACATTGTAAAAATGCATATGCTGTCCAGAGCAATCTACACATTCAATGCATTCCCTATCAAAATACCCTCAAAATTATTCACAGCCCTAAAACAAACCATCCTAAAATCTGCATGTAGCCATAAAGGATCCCAAATAGCCAGGGCATTGTTGCATAAGAAAACCAAAGCTGGGGACATCACAATGCCTGACTTCAAGCCAGTTAATAAAGCTGTGATCATCAGGATGGCATGGTTCTGGCATAAAAACACACCCATCGCTCAATGCAACAAATTAGAGACCCCATAAATGGACCCTCATGTCTATGGAGAACTATTCTTTGACAAAGCAGGAAAGAATATGCAATGGAAAAAAGGACAGTGTCTTCAATAAGTGGTGCTGGGAAAATTGGAATCACATACGGAAGGATGACACTGGACCTTCTCTTACACCATCTGCAATGATGCATTCAAAATGGATTAAATCCTTCAGTGTGAGACAGGAATCCTTCAAAATCCTAGAGACCCAGGCAGCAACCTCTTCAACCTCAGCCACAGCAACTTCTTGCAACACGTGTCTCTAAAGGCAAGGGAAACAAAAGCAAAAATGAACTACTCTTTCTCAAGATAAAAATCATCTGCACAGCACTGGGACCAATCAATAGAACTTCTGTTTGGGAGAAGATGTTTGCAAATGATATATCCAATAAGGGATTAATGTCCAAGATATAGAAACAGCTTATATACAAGAGACATAATATTCAAAAAGTCTGAATAAATATATCTGTTTGCCCAATGAATTAACCTTTAACTCCACTATGAAGACAGCTCCACAAAGTATCAGAACTCATTTCTAAACTTTGTCCTTGGGACATGCTGAGCAATTGGTATTTTCACGTTATTCATGTCTCTGTGGACATTCTCAAGTGAGTACACACATAAAACAACAGGTATTCTCCTTAATCCACAAAGATGTCTTGAATTCATGACGGCTGTTAGGTTTTTATGGAGTTACCTAAAAAGGTCAGGGATGAGAGAAAAGTATATGCACTGGCAGAAAAATATTCAAAGAAGCCTATTCAGAAAAATGAGTTCATAGGATGGTAGGAGCACCAATGTCAGCTCTCCAAACCAATACATTTGTTAATATGCAAGATTATAAATGGTATATGTCTTGTGGTATTTTTAGTTTTATTTATTGTTTAAGGTTGATATATTTCTCCAAATCCTTAAGATGATTTTAACTAGTATTAATAAAAAACTGTTCTAATGAAGTATTAGAATTAACCATCGGTACATTCCAGTATTTAATTAACTACGGAAGTCCGAAGGAAACTCTTATTTGTCTAAGTCAATTTAAGGGTATATTTTATATATTTCAACTTTCATATAGATACATAATCAAATGTTAAAAAGTAAGTCAATTACTTACATACCTGTGTGCTTTAAAAAAAAAAAAACACGAAGCTCTCTAAATTTAAAACAAATCATGATAGAATTCTTGAAAGAATGCGTGTTGTACCTTCTTATCTCTTATGAAATGGTAGTAAATGTGCTGAAAGTGGTTTCTTGATCAACGGTGATATCTACAAGCATCAATGTACTTATTTTCTTAATTTATGGTAAATCAAACTAAGGTCTACACTAAATGATACTATATTCATGTAAATCTGATCACTTTAAAATACCAATAATTCTCTCTGATAAAATAGGTAGTAAATAAAATAAATCAAATGAAACTGCAAATATGAGAATTTGTCTGAACCCAGAGATAATTAGAAAAACAATTCATTTCAAAACAGACAGATTATCCCTGACTGGTACAGCTAATAGGAGGCAAGTGACAATTTCCTATAAGTTAAATTAACTCCTGAGATCATGATCTTTTTAAAAATGTGGGTTTGGTGATACGCATGTTCCCCCTCTTTCCTTCTTAATTAAGACCCGTACTGTTGTAAATCTCCCTCACAAAATACATCATAATAACTTTTCTTAAAAATAAAATAAAAAAGACTAAGCCTCCCCTGGTGCATTATTCTTGGAGCGGTCACGCACCCCTTGCTTTCCACACAGGTCTCATCACCAGCAGGTAAAGGCACCCGCTCTCCGGAGGCCTCCCAGCCTGGCTCCAATGAGGAGCTGGAGGCCAAGGGCAGCGCCCTGGCGGGGACCAGAGGAGCCCGCAGCTGCCTGGAGCTGGGCGTCGAACCGCTTCACCCGCTGGGGCCCAGAAGGAAGAGCCGCTGCTGCCCTCCTGGAGGCCTGGCGCCCCGCAGAGACAGAGGCCCCCAGGGCAGCGAGGCCGCCAAGACGGGCTGGGCCCTGACCCCTGACGGGTAGGCCGCCTCGGACGCCTCCTCCCCATCTCCCCAGAAGGCCGCGGACGGACCCGGCCATGTGCTGGCCCAGCAGCGAGACCAGGAGAAACAGGAAGAAGCGCTTTTCCTTCCGAAGTCTTTCCTGGGGAGCGGCTTCTCCTTCAGCAAGAGCGGGGAGGCTGAGGCCGCGGGAGAGCGGCGGGAGGCCGCGGGCGAGCCTGGAGCCTCCCCTGAAGGCCGGGATGACCGGGCCTCCAGGGGCGCCACTCCAGCCTCTGCAGAGATGGGCGCTGCCTCGAGGGAGCAGGCATTGGGCTGGGCGGGGAGGAGGCCTCGTGGGAGGAAGGGGTGGCGCGGGAGGAGGGGCTGCGGGGGCGACCCACAGGAGGCCCAGCTCCAGGTCAGCCTGGTCAGCCTGCAAAGCCCCCAAGCGGGGGCATGGCCAAGTGCAGTCCGGAAGCCCCTGGCGGAGGCAGCAAGGAAAAGGGCCCAATTGTTGAGATAATCCAAGAATTTTCTCCAAGTTTGTTGCAGGGGTGCCAGATACTGGTTTTGGAAGACTTGTCTACAACCAGGGATCCAGGGATTGATTTCAAAGATGTCTTTTTTTTTCTTTTTTTTTTCTCTTTTGTAAGCAACAAATTTGGTTCCCCTTCCTTCCCCGCAGATCCCACCCTAAATCACTGTTACCCCATTCCAGCCGGTCCAGTGGAGCTTAAACACCTTCCTCGCCTGTAGTCCTCTTTTGTTTTTATTTTTTTTCATCAGTATTAATGGTTTTTGCATACTTTGCATCTTTATTCAAAAATATAAACTTTGTCAACTTATGGACATACCCATATATGAAGGAGTTGGGTGGGCCCAAAGTGATAGGATTATTTCTTAACACAAGTTTTACCTAGTTGTACTGCTTTCTGTATTTCACTATAGTATTAAAAAAAAATGTCTTTGGGACTCCTGGGTGGCTAAGTTGGTTAAATTTCTGCCCTAGGCTCAGCTCATGATCCCAGGGTCCTGATAGCCCTGCATCTGGCTTCCTGGTTGGTGCGGTGCCTGCTTACCCCTCTCCTGCTCCCTTTGCTTGTGCTTTCTGCCAAATACATAAATATGATATTTTAAAAAAAGTTAACTTAAAAATACATAAGAATAAAATAAGATGTTCATAACAGCAATGGTCACAATCATGAAACTGTGGAAAGATCCAAGAGGCCCTTCAACAGATGCATGGATAAAGAAGATATGGTCCATATGTATAATGGACTCCTACATCTTTATCAGAAAATTGGAATACTCAACTCTTATGATGTTTATGTCTTCCTAAATTTGAGAATGTTTCCAGCTACCCTTTGATCAAATAAACCTTCTGTCCCTTTCTTCATATTCTTGGATTCCTTTGAAATGAATGTTACTGTGTTTTGTGAATTGCCTGAGTTTCCTAAGTCCACATTGGTGAGCCAATACTTTACTTTCCCTCTTCTTTTCAGCTTCCTTATTTTCCATAACGTTATCTTCATGTCAACGATTCATTCCTGTTTCATCCATCCTCAGTGTCATTACATACAGTTGGTTTTGTCACTTAATTATAAAATTCTTTTTCATTTTAGCATGAATGGTACTTAGTTCATTGGTCTCTTCAGTAAGGCATTGTTTAGATCTTATTAGCATTATTTAAGCCCAGCTAGTATCCTTAAAATTGTTGATTTAGGGGCACTGGGTGGCTCAGTGGGTAAAGCCTCTGCCTTCAGCTTAGGTCATGATCTCGGGGACCTGGGATCAAGCCCCGCTTTGGGCTCCCTGCTTAACAGGGAAGTCAGCCTCTCCCTCTCCATCTGCCTCTTCAGCTACTCATGATCTCTCTCACAGTCTTTCTATCAAATAAATAAATAAAATCCTTAAAACATTTACCATAAGTGGGATTTATTCCTGTGTTGTAATGATTGTTTAGTATTTACAAATCAATCAATTTGATACACCACATAATAAAAGAAAGGATGAGGACGGTATGATCATTTGATTAAATGAAAACAATATATTTGGAAAAGAGACAGCATCCAGTTATGATAAAAAGCCTCAATAAAGTAAGTTTAGAGGGAACAAACCTCAATAAAGTCCATATAAGTTTATTTTTATTTATTTGACAGTCAGAGATTACAAGTAAGCAGAGAATCAGGCAGAAAGAAAGGAAAGCAGGCTCCCCACTGAGCAGAGAGCCCAATGCAGGACTTGATCCCAGGACCCCGGATCCTGACCTGAGCCGAAGGCAGCAGCGTAACCCTCTGAGCCACCCAGGTGCCCCACCTTATAAAATCATTAATATCAGGTGATTATAGAGCAATGTTTTACTACAGCAATTGCATTCTGAGATTCAGCTAAGAACACAAATTCTCAAAATTTCTTCACTAGAAACCAAAGTGAACATACTTTCTCTTCAAGAAAAGGATAAATAGGAGACAGGAGGGCAGAGGAGAAGGGATTCTAAGTTTTTCTCATTTCTTGAATAGAGTTAGATACCTATCAAATCATTCTGAAACCTCATAAATCAAGTAGAGATCTGAGAAAAGAAATGCTGCAGGGCTACAGGTAGGAAAGTGACCTCCTTTTGGAAGGTAGAAGGTGCAGAGACTTGAAAATGCTATGATACAGCTAATGATACAGGGGATGGAAAGAAGTCCTCCTAGAGATACTATTGCAAATTACTAGAAGTAGTGGAGCATAAAATCAGAACAATTTTCTAATTTTAATTTTTATATATGTTTTATTATTTTTTGCTTTTATTATATTTTAATTCTTATTTTTTTAACATGTTGGGATTTAGTTTCTCTAAACAAGCAGATGAGGACACAAAGATATCTAGTTTCTTGTTTTGGTTGTTGTTTTTCTTGTGTTTTTTTCTTCCTTATTCTTTTCTCATCTTGAAAAAAAAATAATGAGATGGAGAAATTTATCACAAGAGTAAGGAAGTGGTTCTCATAGCCACAGATTTAATCATACAGTTACAAGTAAGAAGTCTGAACTAGAATTTAAAGCAAAGATTATAAACATACTAGCTTTGTTTGAAAAACAAATACATAGAAGGTACTAGAAAATCCATCACTATAGACATACAAGGACTACAATATAGACATGCTGAAATTAAAAATGCTATCACTGAGGTTCAGTCCCAAGTGGAGACCATATAAGTGAGGATGAACGAAATAGAAGAGGAATTTAGTGATATAGAAGACAAAGTTATGGAAACTAATGAAGCTGATCAGAGGAAAGATAGACGACTCTTAGATAATGAAGGTAGACTTAGGGAATTCAGCATTCCATTAGTGAAAGAATATCTGTATTGTAGGAGTCTCAGAAGAAGAGTAGAAAAGAAGCAGCAGGTTTAGTTGAACAAATTATAGTTGAGAACTTACCTAAACCAAAAAAGGAAACAGGTATTCAGGTACAAGAGGCACAGAGAACTCCCCCCAAATCAACAGAAATAAGTCAACACCACGACATACTAGAGTGAAAATTCAAAGTGAAATTTCAAAGATAAAGAGAACATTGTAAAATCACCCTGAGACAAGATGTACTTACCTACACATGTAGGCACATAAGGCTGGCAGCTGACCTGTCCACAGAGACCTAGCAGGCCAGAAAAGACTGGCATATTCAATATGCTAAGTTGGAAAAATATGTAGCCAAAACACTATATCCAGCTAGGCTGTCATTCAGACCAAATAAATAAATAAAGGAATTCATGAACACTAACCCAGCCTTGCAAGAAATATTAAAGGGACACATAAAGCAAAAAGAGATCCCAAAAGTAACAAAATCCATAAAGGAACAGAGATAATCCACAGATATGGCAACCTTACATGTAATAAAATGACACTAAATTTATATTTTAATAATTCTCTAAATATAAATGGATAAAATGTTCCAATTAAAAGACAAAGGATAACATAATTGATTAAAAAATTTTAAAAAAGACTCATCAGTACACTGCCTACAGGAGATTCATTTCAGACAGAAAGACACCTCCAGATTTCAAATGAAGGTGTAGAGAATGATTTATCATACTAATGGACATCAAAAGAAAGTCGGAGTAACCATCCTTTTGCCAGAGAAAATAAGTATTAGACCAAAGATGACAAGAAGAGATGAAGAAGGACAGTATATGATTATAAAGGGGTCTATATAAAAGGAAGATCTAACAAATGTAAATATTTATGCCCATAATATAGGAGTAGTCAAATGTATAAATTAATTAATAATAAACTTAAAGGATTTCATTGAAAATACTACAATAATGGTGGGCTTTAACACCCTAATCATAGCAATGGACAAATCGTCTAAGCAGAAGATAACCAAGGAAACAAGGGCTTTGACACACTGGACCAGCTGGACTTAACAGATAGTCAGAGCATTTCATCCTAAAGCATTCAGAAATACATTCTTCTTCTGTGCACATGGAAAGTTTTCCAGAACGGATTACATACTGGATCATAAATCAACCTCAACATTTTGAAAAAGATTGAGATCATGCCATACATATTTTCAGACCACAATGCTATGAAACTTGAAATCTAACATATGAAAACATAGAAGGACCAAAAATTCATGGAGGTTAAAAGGAATCCTATTTCAGAATGAATGGGTCAACCAGAAAATTAAAGAAGAACTTTAAAAATTCATGGAAGCAAATGAAATTGAATACATGACAGTTGTGAACCATTGGGAAGCAGCAATGGCAGTTCTAAGAGGTAAGTATATAGCAATACAAGCCCCTCCACCCCACCAAGAGACAAGAAAAGTATCAAATGCACAACCTAATCTTATGCTTAAAGATACTGGAGATAAAAAGGACATAAACCATAAATCCAGTGGGAGATAAGAAATAATAAAGATTAGAGCAAAGGGGCACCTGGATGGCTCAGTGGATTAAAGCCTCTGCCTTCAGCTCAGGTCATGATACCAGGGTCCTGGTACTGAGTTCTACATCGGGCTTTCTGCTCAACAGGGAGTCTGCTTCCCTTCCTCTCTCTCTGCCTGCCTCTCTGCCTACTTGTGATCTCTGTCAAATAAATAAATAAAACCTTAAAAAAAGATCTGAGCAGAAAGCAAAGAAACAGAAATTAAAGAAAAGAACAGAGAAATGTGACTAGGAACTGGTTCTTTGAAAGAATTAATAAGATTGTTAAACCTCTAATCAGGTTTACCAAAAATAAAAGAGAAAGGACCCAGATAAATAAAAGCATAAACAAGAGAGGAGAAAACACAGCAAAACCCAATAAATGCAACAATCATATGGAAATATTATGAGCGAATACATGCCAAAAAGCTGGGCAAGCTGAAATAAATGGATACAGTCCTTGAAACATAATCTACCAAAATTCAATGAGGAAGAAACAGAAAACCTAAGCAGACCCAAAACCAGCAAAAAGGGGAAAAAAACTGAATTAGTTACCAAGTTTCCCAAAAAGTATCCAGAGACAAATGGCTTCCCAGGGGAATTCTGCCAAGTAATAAAATAAGAATTAATGCCCATATTTCTGAAAGTATAAAAAAAAATAGAAAAAAGGAAAACAGCAAACTCCTTCTATGAGACCAGCATTGCCTTGAGGCCAAAACCACAGAAGGATGCCCCCTAAAAAGAATTACAGACCAGTATCCCTGATGAACAAGGATGCATATAGTCTCACCAAGATACTAGCCAACAGGATCCAATGGTACATTTAAAGGATTATTCAACATGACCATGAGGGATTTATTCCTGCACTGAAAAGTGACTCAACCTCAGCAAGTCAATCAATGGGATAGACCACATTAAAAAATGGGCAAAAAATAAAATAAAAAACAAACGCAAGAACCATATGACATTCTCCATAGATGCAGAAAAAGCATTTCACAAAATACTGCATCTTCTTTGAAAAAACTCGCTACCACGTAGAAAGAGAGGGAATATAACTCAACATCATAAAGACTATATATGAAAGACCCACAATAGATATAATCCTCAACAGAGAAAGACTGATTTTCCCCTACGTTCGGGAACACACCAGGTTTGTCCACTCTCACCACCGATGTCCAAATGTTTAGCATGGAAATGTGTGGTTCCTCTCATAGCAGATCTCCTACGCTTCTGCCTTTTGCCTCCCTATCCCTGGAAAACAATCCTACAACCATGCAGTAGCAAGCAGTTTATGTCAACACAGAGCAGAAAACTGGCATCTAGACACTCTCTTCTCAGGCAGGTTTCCTGCTCCTAAAGCTCGGTGGTAAGGTAGGGTTTTTTTTTGTTGTTGTTTCGTTTTGTTTTGTTTTTTGCTTTGTTTTGTTTTGTTTTCCTGTTTTTTTTTTGTTTGTTTGTTTTTAACTTTTTTAAGTCTGGGAACTCTGCCATACTCAAGCAGCACCCATTTTCATGTCACCCCAGGGATCCTGAGACCAATCTTGTCACACTCAGGATTCCACCTGGCTTCCCTACCTGAGCATTTTTAAGCCAGGGACACCCCCACAGCAGCAGACTTCTAAATGTTACCATTTTCTGATCTGCTGCTAAGAAGACTTTGTGGTAGCTTCCCCAGGCAGGTTCCCACCCCTAAGCTATATAACACCAGATTCAAATCTGAACACCACCTCCCTTCAGAATGGTGGGCCCTTTTCTACTTATAGACCTGCAGCATTTTTTTTCTCAGATCTCTGATTCATTTATTGTGTGTTCTGAATGACCTGATAAATATTGACTTGTATTTGAGGGAGGAGACAAACTTAAGTCCTCCTCCCACTGCTTTGTGTTGGAAGCTAGACATGAAGACAGTGAACCTGCTGACAGGCTGGATTTTGTTCTCCCCCGTCTATGAGAGCTAAATATTGTTTTGGCAGAAGGTAATGACTTGGGACACAGCATCATCCTTTCTTGGTTTAAGTTTATTTTGGGAAGACGTAGCAAACATAATAGCTACCATTTTCTACATTTATATTTAAGCTTTAATGGAGGAGTGGAAAGTAGCATCATATTATGAACTTACCCATGAAGTGTGACAGTTCATGGGGTTTAATGGTCCATGTCTTCATGAATACTGGCGACAGCATTTCAGGGAATGGTGACGCTGAGTGACACATTTTGCTTTATACTGGTTGAGTCTTTCGGCCTCACCATGAACTTCACTATAAATACATCCCAAAGATGAATTTTTCATCCTGAAAGAAAGTTAACCTGTTTTCCATTCGATGATGTCAGAAGGGTCACTGAAAAAGCCCTTGGTCATTGGCCAGCTGAGCTACGTGGTGACTGGCCACCTGAATGAGACCAATTTGTGAGTGCCTGGGTGATTCACCAGGGCATGGTGGTGACATCACAAGAAGGCATTGTGATGCCCTAGGGTGAGGCCAGCAAGACGGGCTAGGCTGTGCCGCTGATGGGGAGACCACCTGAGCCACCTCCTCGAAGTCTCCCCACAAGGCTGTGGAATGGATTGGGGCTCACCCAGCAGTAAGACCCCGAGAAATTGGAAGAAGTGCTTTTCCTTCCAGGAGTCTTTCCAGGGGAGCAGCTTCTCCTTCAGGCAGAGCAGGAAGACTGCGGGAAAGCGGCTGGGGAGGGGGAGCCACCGGTGAGGCCAGAGTCTCTGAGGACCAACCTCCAGGGGCACCACTCCAGCCTCCACAGAGATGGGCACTGCCTCTGGGAGCAGGTGGCAGCAGATCTGGGAGGGCGTGGTGTGGACTTGACTTCCAGAGGCACTGCTCCATCTGCTTCAGAGATGGGTCTGGCCTGGGGGAGCTGGCATTGGTGCTGGGCATGGGGTGGGCTGTGCAGAATGAGGGCTGCAGGGGTGACCCACAGGAGTTCCAGCCCAAAAAGGCGGGGAGAGTCAGGTGATCCTGGTCAGCCTTCACAGCCCCCCACACAGGAGGCTCAGCCAACTGCAGTCCAGAAGCCCCATGGTGGATGCATCAAGGAAAAGGGCCCAATTGTTGAGATAATCCAAGAACTTTTCTCAAGTTTGTTGCAGGGGTGCCAGATACCGGTTTTGGAGAACTTGTCTACAATCAGGGATTGATTTCAAGGATGTCTTTTTTTTTCTTTTTTCTTTTTTAAGTGACAGATTTGGTTCCCCCTCCTTCCCCACAGATCCCATCCTAAATCACACTGTTACCCCGTTCCAACAGGTCCGGGAGAACTTAAACACCTTCCTCTGCTGTGATTCTTTTTTGTTTTTAAATTTTGAATCATTATTAATTTTTTTGCATATTTTGCATCTTTGTTCTAAAATATAAACTTTGTCAATCTATGGACATGCCTATATATGAAGGAGATGGGTGTGCCCAAAGTGATAGGATGATTTCTTATAAAATTTACCTAGTTGTACTACTTTCTGTACTTAGCTAGAATATTAAAAAAAAATGTCCTTGGGGCCCTGGGTGGCTAAGTTGGTCAAACTTCTGCCTTAGGCTCAGCTCATGATGCCAGGGTCCTGATAGTGAGCCCTGCATCTGGCTTCCTGGTTGGTGCGGTGCCTGCTTACTCCTCTCCTGCTCCCTTGGCTTGTGCTTTCTGTGAAACAAAGACAATCTTTTTCTTTTTTTAAGTTAATTTTAAGAATAAGTAAAAATAAGAAAATGAAATATAATTTTCTTTGCCTGTCACTAATTTTCCAGTGCAGTCATAGTGATAGCAATAATAATAGAGCAAAGTTGGATACTTTATTAAAACCAATGAGTGTACTGAAATTTTTCGGGAACAAAGTCCCTGAGAAATGCAAGGATGACATGTGTATGGATAAAAAATGTATGATGGTTACTATGCTGATTTTAGTGGCAATGGTGAAGATGGTAAAAAAAATATCACAGCCACTGTGCATGGGTCACTCATGCCACTCAGATTTGACACATCCAGTATAAACTATCCCATTTAGTCTTGTCATTTTTTTTGCCTTTTCTTCAGATTTTTTTAGGTATAATTGACAAATATTCCATATATATAAGGTACACAGTTTCATTTAAGAATTACACTTCCTGGGGCACCTGGGTGGCTCAGTGGGTTAAAGCCTCTGCCCTCGGCTCAGGTCATGATCCCAGAGTCCTGGGATCCAGGCCCACATCAGGCTCTCTGCTCCGCAGGGAGCCTGCTTCCTCCTCTCTCTCTGCCTGCCTTTCTGCCTAGTTGTGATTTCTCTCTGTCAAATAAATAAAATATTAAAAAAAAGAATTATGCTTCCTAGTAACTACAAAGTGCATATCCACCAATTCACTTAGCTTGTGTATGTGGTGTGTGTGTGTGTGTGTGTGTGTGTGTGTGTGTGTGTAAGAATACCACCAACTGGGGAGATCTCCAGTAACAGGAAATTTCCAATATACCATGTTGTTAACTATATATAAATTGCTGTAAATATAACTTATTCAACATGTATACTGGAAACTTAGCATTTGACCCACATCTTCCCAATTTTCCCTGCCTTTAGTCACTGACAATTGCCATTCTACTCTTCTAAAGATTGGCTTGTAGATTTCATTTACAATTGTAATTATAAAGTGTTTGTCTTTCTATGTTTGGCTTATTTCACTTCTCTCAATGACCTCCAGGTTCATCCATGATACTTTTATTTCATTTTTCCATGCATTTGTCAATGAATATATCAAATTAATTTCCACACTTTAGCTATTGTGAGTCACACTGCAATAATGATTACACGAGTAAAGTATAGCTTCAAATTTGATTTCATATCATTTTATGTCCTTTGCATAGATATCCAGAAGTGGGATTGTTGGAACTTAGGATAGTTTTACTTTCAACTGTTTGAAAAACTTCTATACTATTTTCCATAATGGCTGTACTAATTTATATTCCCATCAATAGTTCTCAAGTGTTGTTTTTTATCCGCATCCACTCCAACAGACATCATTTTGTTCAATTATTGATAACAATCATTCCAAGTAATGTGAGATCATATCTCATGATTCTGATCTGCTCTTCTGATGAGTTAAAGGCTCAAAGAGTTGAATTCATTAATCCATGTTTACATTTCTAGTAAGTGACAGCTAGCATTAGATCTAACATTGGCTCCAAAAATCTGCAGCATGTTTTACAATAAAGCAAAATAAACTTCTCTTCAGTCTGAATCTAAAGACAAAGTATATGCTGATAAATCAGATATCTCTCCATATATCTCTCTACCTACTTACCTATTTATCAGTACTGATTCTCTGATGTGATATTTCATGACGATATATATACAGAAACACACAGATATAGGCACATACGAATACTATACATTTTAGATCTCTGTGTACAATGAAATCCTTACGATCACAAGCTTTATAACCATCTAAACAAATGAAAAATACACATTGGTTAACTATTTTAAATGAGTCTTAATCCCTAAGTCATGAAAGCTTTCTGAACTCTGCTGTTTGTCTTCTTGCTTTTTTTTTTCCTTTTTTTAAATTTCCTTTCAGCGTAACAGTATTCATTGTTCTTGCACCACACCCAGTGCTCCATGCAATATGTGCCCTCCCTATTACCCACCACCTGGTTCCCCAACCTCCCACCCCCCCCCCCCCGCCCCTTCAAAACCCTCAGGTTGTTTTTCAGAGTCCATAGTCTCTCATGGTTCATCTCCCCTTCCAGTTTCCCTCAACTCCCTTCTCTCCATCTCCCCATGTCCTCCATGTTATTTGTTATGCTTCACAAATAAGTTGTTTTCTTTTTAACAGAAACTGTTGTCGAAACATTAGAAGGCATGAAAAATTTCATGTATGACTCATTGCAGAGATACTGCAGGGAACTGTGCTTGGCTAGACTCCAGAGGATTGCCCTCTCGGCAACCTGATACATTCCAGGGAAGTCATTTCATAATACCATGAAAGCTAGGTAATGGATAACAATGCAAAATAATTAATATCTATGGGCATGCAGATACAAGTATGAACAAAGTTTTCAAAGAACTGAGGTATGCTTTGAGCAGCCAGTAGGTTCATGGAAGTCCTGTGGAAAAAGTCTGCTAGGTCTTTTAGAGAACTCTTCCCCCATAGGTGGGTAAAGAAGTTTATTTTGATAAAGTTCACACAAAAGTATGACAGAGTTCTTGAAAAGAGAAGAAATAACCCAAATTTATATGAAAATTGGTGATTTTTGTTTTTTAAATTCAGATGCTTATTAAAATTTAGTCTGATATTTCTTATAAAATTTTAGGGAAAATGATAGAAATTTCTTTGTTAAAGGCGCATTCTGGTTGCAACTATGCAATAATCAGACAAAATGGATTGTGACCAGACTTATTTAGTGATCTGAATGATCTTTTTTTGAGATTCGTTTGCTTCTGAATAAAATTCTACATTGTCCGGTATCTAGAGAACACATTTCTAGATTTGCCAACGGATCATATATAGTTTGAACCAAATTAATTCTCATCACATGGGATCCACATTTAATCTTTATAATGATCCTATATTTGAAAAATCACTTTATTCTGTAAATATGTGAATCAATAAAGTGAGAGGTTTTTCAAGTCTTATTTGCAATTGAATAGGAACATTTGAAACCTAGGAAAAAGAATATCTGTAATATTGATAATGCTTATTAAATTATATTAAGCTAAATTCAAAATGGTAATATGCAAATTATGTATAAGTTACATTATTTCGAGGACTTTTCTCATTGTGAAGTAGGAATAAACTGAATATATACATTTACAAAGCAATTTACAAGGGAGATAATAAAGAGGAGGTTGATCTTTGTAAGCACAACCACGTAGGGCAACTTTGGTATTAGGGCAGGACATGGATCAGAGTTCATTGAGAGGATCTGGAAGTGATGTGGGTATTCTCTACACTATTGATTAAAGCTGTATTATTGCAGGGAACAAGAGAAAATAAGATTAAGACTGAAATAGATAGGAAACAAGAAATATCTTGAAATGACAATATAGAAGAAACAAAGCAATTTATTGAGGCATAGATAACTTGTATAAATTCTTGACTGTTTCATCTCTGGTACATGTTTAATTAATAGGTTTAATACTTTTCTTTTAATTTCTATTTAGTTTTGAGCAGTTAAAAACGACCAATTTTATTTCATAATTGTTGCCTAAAATATTTAGTGCTAAGATAGGATTCTTTTTAAATACAAATTTAATATATAAATACCTGCATCTATTTACTATCTGTGTTAAGACAGGAAATCCATTGAATTCCCTTAAATTTCTGAAACTTGATTTATCATCAGCAACTCTCTGTATTCATATTGATGGTTGTATCAAACTGAAGAGACTTTGGTCAGGAATAAATAAAATAAATTCCTGGCATCAATCTCACATATGGTAGGTTCCACCCTGAGAAGATGGTCAATAGAAGTGTATAGTCCTATCCTCTCTGCCATGTATGGACCTTCTTCAGGTTCAAGCCTTCATTCTCCAACTGACTAAGAAACCATCTCTTTCCCTTTTACTCCACTCCCTATTGACAGTAATGCTGAGGCCAGACCCAAAACTTTGAGTGAAGTTTCAATGATTGAAGCAGATGCAAATCTTTTGCAAAGTAAGTAGACTGGCTTCCATAATGCCATTGGGTAAAATTAAAATAACGGAGAAATAATCTAATTATTTTTACATGAAAATATAATTCTTCATATTAGAGTTTTGAACCAGATATTAAATATCTAAAGTGACTTACGTGTCAGATGC